>NC_091326.1:22934113-22971613 GCF_038502225.1 Cherax quadricarinatus | reverse complement strand
AAGAAAATTTTGGATGTTGTCAGCAACAGCGAACATTCTACAGAGGTCACAAATGTCATTACAGCACACATTGAGTGTTCACAGGTACAGTCTGTATTATCCTTCAAGTGCTGGTTGTGGTAAATATTTATACTGCATTATCCTACAAGTGATGCTTGAGATAAATACATGCTAGGCCTTCTCTCTAGAGTACTGAACTGTTCTTAGTTATTACCATAAACCATTGAAACTACTGTAATTACATAGCTTCATTGAGTATTCAACATTTATAGCTACAGTATTTCTTTCCATAATGAAGAAAAAATATGGTATTCATGTAAATTTTAACCAGAATGCTGTTTTTCTTTTATTATCTGTTTAATTAAATATCCCATTATGAATATCTTCCATTATGTCAGGTGTTGTTCATGTTCCTTAGGTATACCATAATGGATACCTAACATCGGTTCTTGTTACCTAGCTGTATCATAATTAATACCTAACATTGGTTCTTGTTACCTAGGTATACCATAATGGATACCTAACATTATTTCTTGTACAGTATTCTGCCTTGTGTGTATCCATTATGGATACTTAACATTTTCAGTGGCAGTTTTAATAATTCAGTGTACAGCCTCTCCTCACTTAAAGACATACGTGCTCGTTTACCGTCGCCTTGGACTTACGACGGGCTCTTTGACCAGTATTCATACCTAAATAATGTATATTAGAGCTGATTTCCTCTATTTTGTTTATTTCAATATACAGTACACTGCTGTATAAACATTTAAAAATATACCATAAATGTTATATGTGGTGCAAAGGTGACATTAAAGCAATATCAAAGATGGTTGTCACAAGCTCACTACCATTATAGTATGCTCCTCACTTAGCGACAGATTCGTTTAACGACTCGGTCTTAGTAACAGAACTCTGTCGCTAAGTGAGGAGAGGCTGTATTTAAAATACTGCATTGGGGTCAATATTTTGGGATTTTGATTGGTAATAGTACATATACAGTATGCAGTAAGATCACAGTAAGCAGGTGATATCACAATATGCAGAACAAATAGTGAAATTTCAAGTACTTTCATGATTTCTCATATCAAGGAACTGTTCTTTGATGTGAGAAATGAAAGCACTTGGAATTTCACTATTTTTTCACAGTGGTTGTTCTGTATATACAGTATGTAACAGCAAGCTGAAATCCCCATGTAGTAAAAAGGAAATGCCACTAGAGGGCAACACAAGTGAAAACTTTCTATCCAGCTTGCTAGTTTCTTTTTAACACGCTGGTCGTCACCCTGCCTTGGTGGGAGACGGCCAGCGTGTTGAAAAAAAAAAGCTAGCTGGATTAAAAGATTTTGCTCATGTTACCCTCTGGTGGCTTTTCTACATGGGTGTTTCATGCCAATTATTATTTTTCTCATCTACGAGCACTAAGTGCATAGTGGTAATACAAGGTAAGGTGAATCACAGAAGGAAAAATCATTCATCATTGTTCATTCAATAGTTCGTTTGATAATTTAGAAACTATTTTTATAGGATGGAGTTCTTTTTATCGTTATCTTTAACCCTTTCAGGGTCCGTCCCGTAGATCTACGGCTTTACGTTCAGGGTCCAAACCGTAGATCTACGCCATGAGCTCAGCTCACTCTGATAAACTGTGAGTAGTACATTTGGGCCTAGATATGAGAGAATACATCTATGTGGTATGTGTGCACCACATAAAACAGATCCTGCAGCACACTGTGTATAATGAGAGAAAAAAAATGAAATCATGATTTTTCGATTAAAACAGCAACTTTGCAGTGTTTTTTCGTATGTTTTTTATAGTTGTATTTGCGATTTCTTGGTCTCATTTGATAGAATGGAAGACATATTACAGAAATAGAGATGATTTTGATTGGTTTTAGCACTGGAAATGGCTTGAAACTGAGCTCAAAGTAGCGGAAATGTTAAATTTTTGCCGATATTCAAGAGTAAACAAACGACCTCACACGTCTAATACACGTCAGCTGGTGGGTCTAATATACATTCACAAATATGGTGATGATATTTATACAATTATTACAGTATTGCATAACAGTAAATCTTCTATTTTTTGGTGTGAATAAAAATTCATTATGTGAATAAAAAATCAAAATGGAATTTATTTGTAAAGCCTCAAAACATAACTAATGAACAGAGGAAATGTTAGTTTAGTGCCAGGAATGCCTACATTGTTTATTCTGGACCCTATTTTGAAATTGGAATATTTTGAACTTTGTGTTAAATTGGCCAAATTAACAATTTCCGATCACTTTATTTTGTAGTTGGAACAGTTGACTTGGCAATTTCTTGTGCTCAATCGATAGAATAGAAGTAATACTAGTGAAATAGCTAAGAATTTGGTTGATTGGAATAATGTAATTGGCCTAAAATGGGAGTCAAAGTCGGCAAAATCGCCGATTCGTAAATATCGCTGACACATCAAAATTCGCGAGAGCATAATTTCACCAATTTTCCACCAAATTTCATACTTTTTGTTTTATTACCTTCACAAAAAGATTCTCTACGATTTCATAAGAAAAAATAACAAATTTTTTTTTTGAAAATTCTTGGACACTGGTGCGTGACTCCAGATTTGGGCCTTGGACCCTGAAAGGGTTAACCCTTTCACTGTCTTGTATATAGATCTGCATCACTGACACCAAGGTCACTTATGCTGATCTGTGTTTTGAGCTCAGCTCCCTAAGATAAGCTGAAAGTTGTAAATTTTGGTCTAGACATGAGAGAATAAGTCTGTGCAGTGAGTGTGTACAGTATGAAAAAAAATCATGCCCCATGCAGTGCATGATGGGAAAAGCAAACTGTGTGTTTAGTTTAAAATAGCATATGTGAGATGTTTCCTAGGATGGTTTTAGTGGCTATTTCTTGGTATCAATAATAGAATAGAAGGCATACTATTGAAATAGAGATGGTTTTGGTTAGTTTCAGGACAAAAGTAGCTTCAAATTGGACTCAGAGTAGCGGAAATATTTTATTTTTTCCTATTTTACAGAAGACGGGTAAGGCTCCCCTACACCCCTATGGTTTCTTTTGTTGGTTTTTACTATGGGAGGTCTGATTCAGTTGTTGGGATGCCATAAACTGTGACCAATTAATCCTTGTTATATTTTATTATCCAAGAAGTTAGGTAAAACTTAAATTTTTTGTGTGATGAATTCAAAATGGAGGGCAAGTGTTGTATAGTAGAGGCCTGAGGATGTGATTAGTAAACTGACAAAATGTTGCTTCAGTGCCTGGAATGTCTACAATGTTTAATTTGGACTCTGTTTTTAAATTAGAATTTTTTTAATTTTGTGTAAGGTTTTTTGTGCTCACTTGATAGAACAGAAGGCATACTAGTGAAATAGCTAAGAATTTGGTTGAATTTAGTAATGGAATTGACTTAAAACAGAACTCATAGTGGGCAAAACTGCCACTGCATAAATTGCACCCAGATGGTTAACTTTGTACCTGTGTAATTTCATTAACCCCAACAGGGTCCAAGGCCCAAATCTGAAGTGGTGCCCCAGTGTCCAAGAATTTTCAAAAAAAAAAAAAAATGTTATTTTTTCTTATGAAATGTTAGAGAATCTTTTTGTGGAGGTAATAAAACAAAAAGTACGAAATTTGATGGAAAATTGACGAAATTATGCTCTCGCAAATTTTGATGTGTCAGCGATATTTACGAATCGGCAATTTTGCCGACTTTGACTCTCATTTTAGGCCAATTACATTATTCCAGTCAACCAAATTCTTAGCTATTTCACTAGTATTACTTCTATTCTATCGATTGAGCACAAGAAATCGCCAAGTCAACTGTTTCAACTACAAATTAAAGTGATCGGAAATTGTTAATTTGGCCAATTTAACACAAAGTTCAAAATATTCCAATTTCAAAATAGGGTCCAGAATAAACAATGTAGGTATTCCTGGAACTAAACTAACATTTCCTCTGTTCATTAGTTACATTTTGAGGCTTTACAAATAAATTCCATTTTGATTTTTTATTCACATAATGAATTTTTATTCACACCAAAAAATAGAAGATTTACTGTTATACAATACTGTAATAATTGTATAAATATCATCACCATATTTGTGAATGCATATTAGGCCCACCAGCTGGTGTGTATTAGACGTGTGAGGTCGTTTGTTTACTCTTGAATATCGGCAAAAATTTAACATTTCTGCTACTTTGAGCTCAGTTTCAAACCATTTCCAGTGCTAAAACCAATCAAAATCATCTCTATTTCTGTAATATCTTTTCCATTCTATCAAATGAGACCAAGAAATCGCAAATACAACTATAAAAAACATGCGAAAAAACACTGCAAAGTCGCTGTTTTAATCGAAAAATCATGATTTCAGTTTTTTTCTCTCATTATACACAGTGTGCTGCAGGATCTGTTTTATGTGGTGCACACATACCACATAGATGTATTCTCTCATATCTAGGCCCAAATGTACCACTCACAGTTTATCAGAGTGAGTTGAGCTCATGACGTAGATCTACGGTTTGGATCCTGAACGTAAAGCCGTAGATCTACGGGACGGACCCGGAAAGGGTTAAATTTCATATTCTTAGTCATTATCTTCAGAAAAAGATTCTTTAGGATTTTAGAAAATAACCTATTTTTAAATGCTGACTTAATTACAGGTTTTCTGACAGTGAAGGGGTTAAAAACAAATTTCTAAATTGTTTAGACTTAGAGAATTTCCCCTGCATGTTATCTGGTGACTTTTCTTTCAAGTATAGTATTTTTCATTACTTTTATAGTCAAAGCTTGCTGAAGTTAAAACCATTGAATTCCGTCCTATAACAAGTCAGTTACGTACCCAGTTTTACTCTATTGCAATTTAAATGTAAATAAAATATTAATGTTCCTTTATTGTATATCTTTTTTTTTTTTTAATTTTATGAGCTCTTTGAAAGTGGAATTCTGGGCAAAAATGTCTTAAAATTTAAAATAAATATGAGCTTCCATACATTCTTTTTCTTTCTCTTCTTTCTTTCAAGGTACGTACAAAATTTTTCTTTGTGTAGCTGTAAGGGAAATTCTCTGCTGAATCACTGCTGTCCTTGTCATGTCTACTTCCTAAACTTGAAAAACTTCTTCACAAGTCTTTGCTGTTATAATTTTCTTTGGTATACTGTAAATTTTCATCTTTATTTCAGTCACAGGTAGTGATGTATTTATGCAGATTTATTCTTTGCTTCCATTGGTTGCCATGCTTTACATATCTGAATACTTAATATTTCATCTTCATTACAGCCTCTCCTCACTTACCAACGTACTCTCTGACGAGTCAGTGTTGTATGCCATACGAGAACTTGGGTCACGGAAACGGGTAGCACAGTGTCTCAGCATCAAGCATCTCAATCTCCTTCTTACAGCCATTCAGTACACTAGCTTTTAAAGTCTCCAAGACTACATCTTTGTACAAATTGTACTTGATTGTGCACCCCATAGTACAAGATACAAGTGCAGCAGCACTTGGAAGAAGAAAGATAGGAAAATGGAAGAAGTACAAAAGAAGTTCACAATAAAGGGGTGGTTAGCTTGTGTGTGCGTCTGTGTTTACATTCTCGGCCTCTCATGGCAGCTTAACCCTTTGACTGTCGAGACCCCAAATTCTGAAGTGTCTCTCTGTGTCGCAAAATATTTGGAAAAAAAATTATTTTTTCTTATGAAATGATAGAGAATCGTTTCCCGATGGTAATAACACCAAAGGTATGAAATTTGATGGAAAACATGGAATTACACTCTCGCGAAGTTAGCAATCTTGGCGATTTAGCCCACTTTGAGCCCTATTTTCAACCAATTCCGTTGTTCCAGTTGACCAAACTAATAACTATTTCTTTAGAACTCCATTTGTTCTATCGATTGAGTACAAGAAACTGCCCATTTACCAATTTTAACTGCCCAATAAAGTGATTAGAAATTGGCAATTTGGCCAGTTTCATGCAAATTAAAAATTATGCCAATTTCAAAATAGGGTCCAGAATGAACAATGCAGACATTCCTGGCTCTAAAATAGCATTTTCTTTGTTCAACAGTCACATCTCCAGGCCCCTCTGATATTACTCTTGCTTTCTATTTTGAATTTTTATTCTCAAAAAATAGAAGATTTACTGTTATGCAGACTATTACATTATTGTAATAATTGTATAAATAATGTCAGCCCATTTGTGACTGCATATTAGACTGGCCAGTTGGACACGTATTGGACGGTGACGTCATTTGTTTACTCTTGAACATTTGCAAAAATCAAGCATTTCTGCCACTTTGAGCTCAATTTCAAGGTCCTTTTCATTGTGAAACCAATCAAAATCATCTCTAATTCTGTAATATGTCTTCCATTCTGTCAAACGAGACCAAGAAAACGAGAATACAACCTTAAATACTATACGAAAATACACCTCAAAATCTGCGTTTTAATCCAAAAACACGGTCTG
This sequence comes from Cherax quadricarinatus, assembly GCF_038502225.1. Taxonomy (NCBI): domain Eukaryota; kingdom Metazoa; phylum Arthropoda; class Malacostraca; order Decapoda; family Parastacidae; genus Cherax; species Cherax quadricarinatus. The sequence goes on along the minus strand of NC_091326.1, from coordinate 22,965,147 downwards.
AGTTTTTTTTTTCTCGTGCACTGCGTGCTGCAGGATTTTTTTTATACTGCATACACTGACCACACACCCATTCTCTCACATGTGAGCCTACCAGCTTTCTCCTGTTTGATTTGAAGCAGTTAGAATTTTGGAGTACTAATACGCCAAGAAACACTGGCTAGTAAGATGTATATGTACGACAAAAACAGTCAAAGGGTTAATTATGAAATGATTAAACTTACAAGTTTAATCCATTCCATGACCTAGCTTGTAACTCACTTTACTCGTACAGGTCCTCCATCACAAATCCGGCATCATTGGGAGCTGTAGTGTGCCAGATTACTGAGTTTGCTGAATTACAGAGTGGTTAGGTTAGAATACACTTAATAAAATTAACCAACTTGACTTACACAGTTCATTGAACATCGGCAAAAATCGAACATTTCCGCTACTTTGAGCTCAATTTCAAGGTACTTTTCATCATGAAAGCAATCAAAATCATGTCTATTTCTGTAATATATCTTCCATTCTATCAAATGAGTCCAAAAAATGAGAATACAACCATAAAAACCATACGAAAATATACTGCAAAGAGGCGGCTAATGGCTGAGAAGTGAACTCCCTTATTTATCGTCCATCTATTTTATTTTTGTTGTACGTTAAGAAGCATCTTTCCATCATACATTGCCCAAGTTTCAGTGAGATAGCCCAACAAACAACCGAGAAAAAAAAATATTTACCAAAAATCATATATGGCAAGCCCAAGCCAGGTACTGGAAATAAGTCACTTTGTCTGACTTTTCTGGGTTATCCTAGGTTCTCTATACATACACTGCTATGTATGATAATCTATGTAATTGTATTTGTGTATACCTGAATAAACTTATTTACTTCTAGTCTGTCAACTGGGTACAAGAAACCGCCCATTCACTTATTTCAACTACCCAATAAAGTGGTCAGAAATTGGCAATTTGGCCGATTTCACACAAATTTCAACAGATGCCAATTTCAAAATAGGGTCCAGAATAAACAATGCAGACATTCCTGGCACTAAAATAACATTTTCTCTGTTCATTAGTCATGGCTGCAGGCCTCTCTTATATTACTCTTGCTTACCATTTGGAATTTTTATTCACAAAAAAAAATAAAAGATTTTCTGTTATGCAGACTACTGCATTATTGTAATAATTGTATAAATAATGTCAATCCATTCTTGACTCCGTACTGGAATTTAGACTGGCAGGCGGACAGGTATTGGACGGTGACGTCATTTGTTTACTCTTGAGCTTCGCTAAAGAATAGAACATTTTCGCTACTGTGAGTTCAATTTCAAGGTAATTTTCATCATGAAAGCAATCAAAATCATATCTATTTCTGTAATATATCTTTCATTCTATCAAATGAGACCGAAAAAATGAGAATATAACCATAACAATCATACAAAAATATACCGCTAAGCGGCCGCTAATGGCTGAGAAGTGAACTCCGCTATTTATGGTCTGATTTCTTTCATTTTTGGTGTACGTGAAGAAGTATCTTTCCATCATACATTGCCCAAGTTTGAATAAGATAACCCAACAAACAACTGAGAAAACAATAATAATAATATAATAATACAGTGGTTCCTCGTTTTTCGTAATTAATCCATTCCTGGAGCCATTACTATAAACGAAATTTACGATTTATGAATCAATTTTCCCCATAAGAAATAATGTAAATACAATTGATCCGTTCCTGACACCCAGAAGTATTAAAACAAAAAAATTTTTAACATGAAATATACATGTAGTACATAAACAATACAATGGGAAATGATGAATGAAACATTAACAGCATAACACTTACCTTTATTGGAGATTCTTCTTAGTGTATGGGAGACTGGAGGAGGAGAGAGAGTGGATTGTTTATAGTTTGGAAGGGGAATCCCCTTCCATCAACACCTCAGGTACCATTTGCTTTTCTGGGGTTGCTTCTCTTCTCTGTTTCTTAATGCCACTAGGACCACCTTGAGAGTCACTTGAGTCCTGCCTCACAAAATAACTGTGGAGAGAGCTCTGTTTCTGGCATCTCTTTAACACTTCCCTAAAATGGCCCAAGACTTTGTCACTGTACATGTTGCCAACCTGGCTTTCAACAACCTTGTTAGGGTGATGTTTCTCCATAAAGCTTTCCATCTTACCCCACATAGTAAATATATCTTTAATTTCTGAAGAAGGCACCTTCTTCCATCTCTCTTCCTCCTCCTCTGCAGCAAGATTCTGAGCTGCGATGTGTTGCTCTTCCTGCTGAAGCTCTTGCAGCTCCTCAGTGGTGAGCTCTTCATTGTGGTCTTCCACCAATTCTTCCACATCCTCCTCACATCCAACCCCATGGAACTCCCCAGTGCCACAATTGATTTTACAACAGACATAGGCTCATTAGGGTCAGTCCCAAATCCTTCAAAATGCCTCTTGTCGACACAATCTGGCCACAATTTTCTCCAGGCAGAGTTCAAAGTCCAGGCAGTCACTCCCTCCCAAGCCATACCTGGGTTGGAGGAGAGGAGTGGTATTCAGGGGCAAGAACTTTACTGTGATGAACGCAAACTCCTCGAAAATTAGGTCATCCAAGTTTGGAGGATGAGCAGGTGCATTGTCCATTACTAGCAGGCACTTGAGATCCAATTTCTTTTCCAGGAGATACTCCTTCACACTAGGGCCAAACACTTCATTGAACCACTCGACGAAAATTTCCCTCGTGACCCATGCCTTACTATTTGATTTCCAAAACACACACAATTTACTCTTCATAACATTGTTTTTCCTGAACACACTGGGATTTTCAGAATGGTACACTAGTAATGGCTTCACTTTGAAATCCCCACTAGCATAAGCACAGAACATTAGCATCAGCCTGTCTTTCATAGGCTTGTGTCCTGGCATTGCCTTTTCCTCTTGTGTAATGAAGGTCCTCTTTGGCATTTTCTTCCAAAAGAGGCCTGTTTCGTCACAATTGAACACTTGTTCAGGTTTCAGTCCTTCAGCCTCTATGTACTCCTGGAATTCATGCACATATTTTTCAGCCGCCTTGTGGTCCGAACTGGCAGCCTCACCATGCCTTACCACACTGTGTATGCCAGTACGGTTCTTAAATCTCTCAAACCAGCCTTTGCTGGCCTTAAATTCACTCACTTCACCACTATTTGCAGGCAATTTCTTTACCAAATCTTCATGCAACTGCCTAGCCTTTTCACAAATAATCGAAGTCATAAGAGTATCTCCTGCTAATTGTTTCTCATTTATCCACACCAATAATAACTTCTCAACCTCTTCTAGTACTGGTGATCTCATTTTTGTCAGCATAGTTACTCCCTTTGCAACAACAGCATCCTTTATTTCCTTTTTCTTGGCCACTATGGAACATAAGGTTGTGTAGGGTTTCTTATACATCCTGGACAGTTCGGCCACACTTGTACCACTTTCATATTGTTCAATGATGGTTTTCTTAAATTCAGTCGTATTTCTCACCTTCTTTGCCACAGGCTTGGCACTAGGAGCTTTCTTTGGAGCCATGGTAGCTTATTTAGTACTTGCAAGCACTAAAATAAATGGAATATTATGAAATATTTCACTGGACCACGTGAGGGGACCTTCTCTCACTGGTAAACAATGCCAGACTGGCTGCCACCCCGGCTCACGCCGTGGGTACGCGTCCCGGACGAACTACGACTCGCGAGTCAACCTATGAAAAGCGAGTCCATGTTTATACGAAAATACCCCTATGATTGGCGAATTTTACGATTGCCGGGAACTACGAAAAGCGGGGGACCACTGTAATAATAATATCTTTATTTACTACACATACATGTACAAGGTATACAGGCCTAGCTAACATCAGTGACATACTACTGTATAGAAAAGCACTTGTTATGCTGAGTATTTCAAGAAAATTAGGTCAGTGTCCCAGGATAACACCCACACTAGTCGACTAACACCCAGGTACCCATTTACTGATGGGTAAACATAGACAACAGGTGTAAAGAAACACGCCTAATGTTTCTACCCTGGCTGGGAATCGAATATTTACCAAAAATCATATATGGTTAACCCAAGCCAGGTACTAAAAATAAGCCACGTTGACTTTTTTGGGGTTATCCTAGGTTTTCTACACATATGCTGCTATGTGTGATAATCTATAGAGAGAAAATAACTTTTTTGTTTCGTGTCTATGGTGGAGTATGAGTGTATATCATAGTTAGCCCTGTGCTATACTCCGTTTTCTCTAATATAAGTCCCCAAGACAAGGATAGGAGAATGGTATTTGTTTACCATATCCTCTTCATAACTCTGTCGAACTGCTCAGTGTTAAGCCAAATATTATTCATTCTGGAGTATTTAACATGTTTTATGTTATTTATATTGTTTCTTATGTCATATTAGATCAATTGTGATAGGCAAATAAGCTGTAGTGTTGATATTAGCGCAATAATAAAGCATATTCTCCTGCTTCATGAGACTGAGCTCATGGCAACCGACAGTGGCTTCAAAGCCACCTTATCTTTAATGGATAATGTACTGTGTAGGTGCTTTACATAATGAGAAGCATTTCTTTTATTCATTGGAACCATGGCTAGGGCAGGTTAAAACAATAAATGGAGAAAAAGAAATTGGAATGACTTATGCAGCAAGTAGTGCCACCAAACAGTACCAGCAGGTTGGTGTGGCGACCCTAGAAATTTGAAATTATGCTAGCCAAAATTAGTGCCGAATAACTGAAGGAACCGAATAACTGATTGCCGGATTTGTGATGGCGGACCTGTACATCAAATCAATTCTCCTCATTTAACCCTTTGACTGTCGAAACCCCAAATCCTGAGGTGTCTCCTGGTGTCACGAAATATTTGAAAAAAAAAAAAAATCCTATGAAATGATAGAGAAACACCAAATGACACCAAAAGTATGAAATGTGATCGAAAACTTAGGGAATTACGCTCTCGCAAAGTTAGCGACCTCGGTAATATTTATGAATCGGCGATTTCGCCCACTTTGAGCCCTATTTTTGGCTTATTCTATTGTTCCAGTTGACCAAACTCATAACTATTTCTTTTATCGACTGAGTACAAGAAACTGCCCATTTACCGATTTCAACTGCCCAGTAAAGTGGTCAGAATTTGGCAATTTGGCCATTTTCATGCAAATTAAAAAATATGCCAGTTTTAAGATGCGTCCAGAATGAACACTGCAGACATACCTGGCTCTAAAATAACATTTTCTTTGTTCATCAGTCACATCTCCAGGCCCCTCTGATATTACTCTTGCTTTCTATTTTGAATTTTTAGAAGATTTATTGTTATGCAGACTACTGCAATATTGTAATAATTGTATAAATAACATCAACCCATTCATGACTGCATATTATAATGACTAGTTGGACATTTATTGGACAACGACATCATTTGTTTACTCTTGAACATCGGCAGAAATCAAACATTTCCCCTACTTTGATCTCCATTTCAAGGCCCTTTTCATAGTAAAACCAATCAAAATCACCTCTCTTTCTATTATATGTTTTCCAGTCTATCAAATGTGACTACGAAAACAAGAATATAACCATAAAACTATATGAAAATACACCTGAAAGTCGGTGTTTTAATCCAAAAACACAGTCAGTTTTTTTTTTCTCATGCACTGCATGCTGCAGGATTTTTTTTATATGGTGCACACTGACCACACAGACCCATTCTCTCACATGTGGGCCTACCAGCTTTCTCCTACTTGATTTGAAGCCACTAGTATTTTTGAGTATATATACGTCAAACACGGTGGCTCGTAAGACGTGTATGTACGACCGAAACAGTCAAAGGGTTAACCCTTTGACTGTTGCAACTCCAAATCCTGAAGTGTCTCCTGATGTTGCAAAATATTTGAAAAAAAAATTATTTTTTCTTATGAAATGATAGAGAATCTTTTCCAGATGGTAATGATACCAAAAGTATGAAATTTGATCGAAAACTTATGGAATTATGCTCTATGCTTAGCGATATTTACGAATCGGTGATTTCGTTCATTTTGAGCCCTATTTTTGGCTAATTCTGTTGTTCCAGTTGACCAAACTCATAGCTATTTCTTTAGAACTCCATTTGTTCTGTCAATTGAGTACATGAAACTGCCCATTTACCAATTTCTACTACCCAATAAAGTGGTCAGGAATTGGCAATTTGGCTAATGTCAACTAAATTAAAAAATATGCCAATTTCAAAATAGGGTCTAGAATGAACAATGCAGACATTCCTGGCTCTAAAATAACATTTTCTTTGTTCATCAGTCACGTCTCCAGGCCCCTCTGATATTACTCTTGCTTTCTATTTTGAATTTTTATTCAAACAAAAAATAGAAGATTTACTGTTATGCAGACTACTGCAATATTGTAATAATTGTATAAATAATGTCAGCCCACTCATGACTGCATATTAGAATGGCTATTTGGACATTTATTGGGCAATGACATTATTTGTTTGCTCTTGAACATCAGCAAAAATCAAACGTTTTCCCTACTTTGAACTCCATTTCAAGGTCCTTTTCATAGTAAAACCAATCAAAATTCACATCTATTTCTATAATATGTTTTCCATGCTATCAAATGTGACTACAAAAACGAGAATATAACCATAAAAGCTATACGAAAATACACCTCAAAGTCTGCATTTTAACCCTTTGATTGTCGCGGTCGTATATATACGTCATGGGAGATACCGTGTTTGACGTATCTATACGCATAAATTCTAGCAGCTTCAAATCAAGCGGGAGAGGGCTGGTAGGCCTACACGAGAGAGAATGGGTCTCAGTGGTCGGTGTGCACCCTGTGAAAAAAATCTGGGACTCAGCGGTGCATTGTGGGAACGCCATGTTGGTAGTCCATTTTCACCATGCCTCACGGTAAGAAGTTCCTCACTCCTCGGCGGATTGGAGGTCTTTTGTTCCCAAGTGATAGCTCAAACAGTGATGATAGTGTCAGTGAAAGTGAATTCCCTGGTTTTGAAGCGGGTGTGACCGAGAAAATTACCCAGGATAACATAATTAGTGATGAAAACCCAGATGACCCACAACCTTCCACCTCTGGTGCTGGGCCGGCTCATTCATGTTCACCTGTACCAGGACGAAAGAGGAAACTATTTGCCCGTGTACAAGACTCAGATGTGAGCAGTGCAAGTGATAGTGATTTCAAGGTTATTGAAAGCAGTTCTAGTTGTGACAGTGAGGGTGAATATTCCCCAGTGAAGCGGCAGTATATACGATGTCGCATGCGGTCTGGTAGTGTGCCATATGCTCTTCCAAGAGGAAGGAGTACATCTCGGAGCACATCCCGTGGCCCTACACCACATCCTGATAGTGAAGATGACGATATTGTTACGATGGGTATAAATGATGTGAGTGAGGCAGCAGGCGGTGGTGGTGATAGTGATGGTGGCATGAGTCATGTGACACCAGCAGCGGGCCACGCTACTACCCGCGCTGCTGACTCTGCACAACTACAACCAGCCTCGCCCGACCCCACACTCCTACAACCACAACCACAACCTGCACAACCACAACCACATTACAATATCCAGAACGCACCAGCTGACCGCATCTGGGATTGGCAGCAAGATGACGAGTTTGTTCCCAATCCCCATGACTTTGATGGAGAACAAAGTGGAATACGGCCATCATGTACACTTGGGAACAATCCCACTGAACTGGAATGCTTTCAGTTGTTCTTCGATGAACCCCTGATGGACATTATTGTCAGGGAAAGCAATACATACTATGAGTACACCATGGCAAACACTATTCTGTCACCAAGATCACGCCTACACCAGTGGAAGGACACAACTGTGGCAGAGATGTATCTGTTCTTTGCCACAATAATGCTTATGCCACATGTGTATAAGCATAGTGTCAACACATACTGGGTGACAGACCGCCTGATTTCAACCCCTGCTTTCAGTGACATTATACCAGTGAATAGATTTGTGTTACTGTTACGTATGTTACACTTTTCAGACAAAACCAGGCCTGACAGAAGCGACAGGTCATATAAGATCAGACGTGTGTTTATGTACCTGAAACAAAAGTGCTGTATGTATTTTTATCCCTTCAGGAAGCTTGTTATTGACGAGTCTTTGATTTTGTTCAAAGGAAGACTCTCATTCAAGCAGTATATACCAAGCAAGAGAAAACGCTTTGGTATAAAGTTATTTGTTCTGTGTGATTGCAAAACTGGTCTGGTTTTGGATATAAGTGTGTACACTGGCGGTAAAACAATGGAAGATACCAGGAAGTTACTGGGTATCTCTGGTGATGTGGTTAGAACAATGATGGAGCCATATCTTGGTAAGGGGCATATTTTATATACTGACAACTGGTACACAAGCCCAATACTCAGTGATTTCTTGCGAGTGAACATGACAGATGTGTGTGGCACAGTGCGTAGAAATCGTAAACATATGCCTAGGTTCGATGCTGGCAGTCGTAGAGGTGAAGTGCAGGTGTTTGCTGCCAATGACATCATGGCATTTCGGTGGCATGACAAACGTGATGTCACACTGCTGACATCAGTTCACCAACACGAAATGGTAGACACTGGCAAGCAGAATAGAGAGACCAATGAACCCATTGTAAAACCTGCAGCTGTGATGGATTATAACCTCAATATGCGCTTAGTGGACAAATGTGACATACAGATTGGGTTTGCTGACTGTGTTCGCAAGAGATATAAGTGGTATATAAAACTGTTTTTCCATCTTGACATTTCCATGCTGAATGCTTATAATATGTATAAGTTGAAGACCAAGAACAAACCCAAATATGGTGAATTTTGTTTGTCAGTCATCAGACAAAAAATATTCAAGTACCAAGAAACAACACCTGCAATAGACCAGCGCCCACGAAATTATCAACACATGTCCTCTCGTCTGAGGCCTGGTGATCACTACTCCATACCACTGCCTGCTACTACTGCCAAGAAAAATGCTCAGAAGAGGTGTTTTGTCTGTGGACATACCACAAAACGCCCACAAAAACGCAGAGACACTCGTTTTATGTGTGAGGAGTGTAAGACACCATTGTGCTTATACCCATGTTTCAAAGAATTCCACAAGCTGCAGCACTTCTAGAAAAGTGTCCAGTGATTGTACATATGTATATATATTATAAAACAATCGTAATAAACATTTGTTTACATTGTTTGTTTGTGTAAACAAGTTTTAGCAACATTATAATGATACGAGTGTTTTTGCTATAATTGTGTTACATTCAACGAGTGTATATTTGAACATTGCACAATAATTTGGTCTCACAGGCCACAAAAGTTATGTGAAAAAATAAAATAGTGAAAAAAGCAAGAAACCATCGAATACAAGTAAATCAAAGTTTACCGGGTGACCGGCAGTCGCCGCTGTTGCCGCTCGCAGATCAATTTCAGCAAACTTCAGGACTCTATATCTCGGTAAGTACTCAGGGGAAATTTTTTTTTTTGGGACTAAAACAATCAGAAAAATAATCTTAACATTTTCATAAGAAAAAATATTTTTTTTTTTTTCGAATATTTTGCGACACCAGGAGACACTTCAGGATTGGGCCCTTCGACAGTCAAAGGGTTAATCCAAAAATATGGTCGGAGTTTTTTTTTCTCATTATGCACTGCGTGCTGCAGAATTTTCTTTATAGAATGCACACTGACAACACAGACCTATTTTCTCACATGTGGGCCTACGAGCTTTTTCCTGCTTGATTTGAAGCCAATAGAATTTTTGAGTATATATATGTCAAACACATTGGCTCATAAGACGTGTAAATATGACCAAAACAGTGAAAGGGTTAAATCAATTGAAAAGCCATTAATCCATTCCTGCACTCTGGAGACAGGACAAAATACTTGAATATGACGCTAATATCAACTGTACGGGTTATTTATCTATCACAATTCATCTAATATGACATAATACACAATATAATTAACACAGAAACATGATACAGGTGTATATACTCTAGAATGAATAAAATAGGCCATAATATGGTGGCAGAGGCAGCGGCAGAAGTGTCCGCCACTTCCTGTCTAACTTTGGCTACAGTATCTTCCCATGCTCTTATTGTAAGAGAAAATGCAGTACAGTGGACCCCCACATACCGTACGCATCGCATACCGTACAATCCGCATACCGGTCGCTTTGATCGCAAAAATTTTGCCTCGCATACCGCCCAAAAACCCGCTCACCGCCCTTCGTCCGAGATGCGTCCAATGTGCGGCCTGAGCCAGCCTCATATGTTCTGCCGGTGGCATTGTTTACCAGCCAGCCTCCGCGGTAACATCCAAGCATACAATCGGAATATTTCGTATTATTACAGTGTTTTCGGTGCTTTATCTGGAAAATAAGTGACCATGGGCCCCAAGAAAGCTTCTAGTGCCAACCCTACAGGAATAAGGGTGAGAATTCCTAGAGAGATGAAGAAAGAGATCATTGATAAGTATGAAAGTGGAGTGCGTGTCGCCGACCTGGTCAGGTTGTACAAGAAACCCAAATCAACCATCTCTACTATTGTGGGCAACAGAAAGGCAATCAAGGAAGCTGTTCTTGCCAAAGGTTTAACTGTGTTTTCAAAACAGAGATCGCAAGTGATGGAAGATGTTGAGAGACTCTTATTGGCCCTAAGCGAAACAAAGCTGAAGGGGGTAGGAGAGTTTCAGTGGGGGGAAATAAATGGGATTAAATCTGGAGTATCTGAGAGAGTTAGAGCAAAGGAAGGGGTAGCAGTAATGTTAAATGATCAGTTATGGAAGGAGAAAAGAGAATATGAATGTGTAAATTCAAGAATTATGTGGATTAAAGTAAAGGTTGGATGCGAGAAGTGGGTCATAATAAGCGTGTATGCACCTGGAGAAGAGAGGAATGCAGAGGAGAGAGAGAGATTTTGGGAGATGTTAAGTGAATGTATAGGAGCCTTTGAACCAAGTGAGAGAGTAATTGTGGTAGGGGACTTGAATGCTAAAGTAGGAGAAACTTTTAGAGAGGGTGTGGTAGGTAAGTTTGGGGTGCCAGGTGTAAATGATAATGGGAGCCCTTTGATTGAACTTTGTATAGAAAGGGGTTTAGTTATAGGTAATACATATTTTAAGAAAAAGAGGATAAATAAGTATACACGATATGATGTAGGGCGAAATGACAGTAGTTTGTTGGATTATGTATTGGTAGATAAAAGACTGTTGAGTAGACTTCAGGATGTACATGTTTATAGAGGGGCCACAGATATATCAGATCACTTTCTAGTTGTAGCTACACTGAGAGTAAAAGGTAGATGGGATACAAGGAGAATAGAAGCATCAGGGAAGAGAGAGGTGAAGGTTTATAAACTAAAAGAGGAGGCAGTTAGGGTAAGATATAAACAGCTATTGGAGGATAGATGGGCTAATGAGAGCATAGGCAATGGGGTCGAAGAGGTATGGGGTAGGTTTAAAAATGTAGTGTTAGAGTGTTCAGCAGAAGTTTGTGGTTACAGGAAAGTGGGTGCAGGAGGGAAGAGGAGCGATTGGTGGAATGATGATGTAAAGAGAGTAGTAAGGGAGAAAAAGTTAGCATATGAGAAGTTTTTACAAAGTAGAAGTGATGCAAGGAGGGAAGAGTATATGGAGAAAAAGAGAGAAGTTAAGAGAGTGGTGAAGCAATGTAAAAAGAGAGCAAATGAGAGAGTGGGTGAGATGTTATCAACAAATTTTGTTGAAAATAAGAAAAAGTTTTGGAGTGAGATTAACAAGTTAAGAAAGCCTAGAGAACAAATGGATTTGTCAGTTAAAAATAGGAGAGGAGAGTTATTAAATGGAGAGGTAGAGGTATTGGGAAGATGGAAGGAATATTTTGAGGAATTGTTAAATGTTGATGAAGATAGGGAAGCTGTGATTTCGTGTATAGGGCAAGGAGGAATAACATCTTGTAGGAGTGAGGAAGAGCCAGTTGTGAGTGTGGGGGAAGTTCGTGAGGCAGTAGGTAAAATGAAAGGGGGTAAGGCAGCCGGGATTGATGGGATAAAGATAGAAATGTTAAAAGCAGGTGGGGATATAGTTTTGGAGTGGTTGGTGCAATTATTTAATAAATGTATGGAAGAGGGTAAGGTACCTAGGGATTGGCAGAGAGCATGCATAGTTCCTTTGTATAAAGGCAAAGGGGATAAAAGAGAGTGCAAAAATTATAGGGGGATAAGTCTGTTGAGTGTACCTGGTAAAGTGTATGGTAGAGTTATAATTGAAAGAATTAAGAGTAAGACGGAGAATAGGATAGCAGATGAACAAGGAGGCTTTAGGAAAGGTAGGGGGTGTGTGGACCAGGTGTTTACAGTGAAACATATAAGTGAACAGTATTTAGATAAGGCTAAAGAGGTCTTTGTGGCATTTATGGATTTGGAAAAGGCGTATGACAGGGTGGATAGGGGGGCAATGTGGCAGATGTTGCAAGTGTATGGTGTAGGAGGTAGGTTACTGAAAGCAGTGAAGAGTTTTTACGAGGATAGTGAGGCTCAAGTTAGAGTATGTAGGAAAGAGGGAAATTTTTTCCCAGTAAAAGTAGGCCTTAGACAAGGATGTGTGATGTCACCGTGGTTGTTTAATATATTTATAGATGGGGTTGTAAGAGAAGTAAATGCGAGGGTCTTGGCAAGAGGCGTGGAGTTAAAAGATAAAGAATCACACACAAAGTGGGAGTTGTCACAGCTGCTCTTTGCCGATGACACTGTGCTCTTGGGAGATTCTGAAGAGAAGTTGCAGAGATTGGTGGATGAATTTGGTAGGGTGTGCAAAAGAAGAAAATTAAAGGTGAATACAGGAAAGAGTAAGGTTATGAGGATAACAAAAAGATTAGGTGATGAAAGATTGAATATCAGATTGGAGGGAGAGAGTATGGAGGAGGTGAACGTATTCAGATATTTGGGAGTGGACGTGTCAGCGGATGGGTCTATGAAAGATGAGGTGAATCATAGAATTGATGAGGGAAAAAGAGTGAGTGGTGCACTTAGGAGTCTGTGGAGACAAAGAACTTTGTCCTTGGAGGCAAAGAGGGGAATGTATGAGAGTATAGTTTTACCAACGCTCTTATATGGGTGTGAAGCGTGGGTGATGAATGTTGCAGCGAGGAGAAGGCTGGAGGCAGTGGAGATGTCATGTCTGAGGGCAATGTGTGGTGTGAATATAATGCAGAGAATTCGTAGTTTGGAAGTTAGGAGGAGGTGCGGGATTACCAAAACTGTTGTCCAGAGGGCTGAGGAAGGGTTGTTGAGGTGGTTCGGACATGTAGAGAGAATGGAGCGAAACAGAATGACTTCAAGAGTGTATCAGTCTGTAGTGGAAGGAAGGCGGGGTAGGGGTCGGCCTAGGAAGGGTTGGAGGGAGGGGGTAAAGGAGGTTTTGTGTGCGAGGGGCTTGGACTTCCAGCAGGCATGCGTGAGCGTGTTTGATAGGAGTGAATGGAGACAAATGGTTTTTAATACTTGACGTGCTGTTGGAGTGTGAGCAAAGTAACATTTATGAAGGGATTCAGGGAAACCGGCAGGCCGGACTTGAGTCCTGGAGATGGGAAGTACAGTGCCTGCACTCTGAAGGAGGGGTGTTAATGTTGCAGTTTAAAAACTGTAGTGTAAAGCACCCTTCTGGCAAGACAGTGATGGAGTGAATGATGGTGAAAGTTTTTCTTTTTCGGGCCACCCTGCCTTGGTGGGAATCGGCCGGTGTGATAATAAAAAAAAAAAATAAAAAAAAAATGAAAAACAGCTAGCAGGAGATAGCGTCTCTCAAGCGATCATAAGCGAAAAGGCTAGGAAGTTGCATGAGGATTTAATTAAAAAAATGCCTGCAACTAGTGATGATGTGAGTGAATTTAAGGCCAGCAAAGGTTGGTTTGAGAGATTTAAGAAGCGTAGTGGCATACATAGTGTGATAAGGCATGGTGAGGCTGCCACTTCGGACCACAAAGCAGCTGAAAAATATGTGCAGGAATTCAAGAAGTACATAGACAGTGAAGGACTGAAACCTGAACAAGTGTTTAATTGTGATGAAACAGGCCTGTTTTGGAAGAAAATGCCAAGCAGGACCCACATTACTGAGGAGGAAAAGGCACTCCCAGGACATAAGCCTATGAAAGACAGGCTTACTTTGTTGATGTGTTCCAATGCTACTGGTGATTGCAAAGTGAAGCCTTTATTAGTGTATCACTCTGAAACTCCCAGAGCGTTCAGGCAAAAGAATGTCCTCAAGGAGAATTTGTGTGTGCTGTGGAGGGCAAACAGTAAGGCATGGGTCACTAGGGACTTTTTCTATGACTGGTTACACCATGCATTTGCCCCCAATGTGAAAGATTACCTAACTGAAAAGAAATTAGAACTTAAGTGCCTCCTGGTGTTAGACAATGCCTCTGGTCATCCTACAGACGTGGCAGAGCGACTTTATGGGGACATGAAATTCATTAAGGTGAAGTTTTTGCCTCCTAATACCACTCCTCTCCTGCAGCCCATGGACCAGCAGGTTATTGCAAACTTCAAAAAACTGTACACAAAAGCTCTGTTTGAAAGGTGCTTTGTAGTGACCTCAGAAACTCAACTGACTCTAAGAGAGTTTTGGAGAGAGCACTTTAATATCCTCAATTGTGTAAACCTTATAGGTAAGGCTTGGGAGGGAGTGACTAAGAAGACCTTGAACTCTGCTTGGAAGAAACTGTGGCCAGAATGTGTAGACAAAAGGGATTTTGAAGGGTTTGAGGCTAACCCTGAGAGGATTATGCCAGTTGAGGAATCCATTGTGGCATTGGGAAAGTCCTTAGGGTTGGAGGTTAGTGGGGATGATGTGGAAGAGTTGGTGGAGGAGGACAATGAAGAACTAACCACTGATGAGCTGATAGATCAACTTCAACAGCAAGAGGCCAGACCTGAGGAAACTGGTTCAGAGGAGGGAAGAGAGAAATTGAAGAAGTTGCCTACTACAAAGATTAAGGAAATCTGTGCAAAGTGGCTTGAAGTGCAAACCTTCATGGATGAAAATCACCTTCACACAGCTATTGCAAGCCGTGTTGGCAACCTGTACACTTGACAATGTTGTGAAACACTTTAGGGAAGTCATAAAGGAACGAGAGGTACAGGCCACTATGGACAGATATGTTGTGCGACAGAAGTCCAGTGACTCTGAAGCTGGTCCTAGTGGCATTAAAAGAAGAAGGGAAGTAACCCCAGAAAAGGACTCGACACCTCAAGTCTTAATGGAAGGGGATTCCCCTTCTAAACACTAACACTCTCTCTCCCCTCCTCCCATCCCATCAATCATCACCAGATCTTCAATAAAAGTAAGTGTCATGTAATTGTGCATGCCTTTTTCAGTTTGTGTGTATTAAAATTAACATTTCATGTGGTAAAAAATTTTTTTTTTTCATACTTTTGGGTGTCTTGCACGGATTAATTTGATTTCCATTATTTCTTATGGGGAAAATTCATTCGCATACCGAACATTTCGCATAACAACCAGCCCTCTTGCACGGATTAAGGTCGCTATGCGGGGGTCCACTGTATTTGTGAGGCTAATTACAGAAATAGAGTAAAGTGGACCCCCGGTATTCGATATTAATCCATTCCTGAGAGCTCATCGAATACCGAAAATATCGAAAAGCGAATCAATTTTCCCCATAAGAAATAATGGAAATCAAATTAATCCGTGCAAGACACCCAAAAGTATGAAAAAAAAAATTTTACCACATGAAATATTAAGTTTAATGCAATAGAATAATTACAATAACAACAATAACAATAGAATAATAACAATAGAATAATTGACACTTACCTTTAATGAAGATCTGGTGATGATTGATGGGATGGGAGGAGGGGAGAGTGTCAAAGTTGTTACTGTTTAGAATGGGAATCCCCTTCCATTAGGACTTAAGTTAGCAAGTCCTTTTCCGGAGTTACTTCCCTTCTTCTTTTAATGCCACTAGGACCAACTTGAGAGTCACTGGACTTCTGTTGCACAACATATCTGTCCATAGAGGCCTGTACCTCTCGATATTACACATTGTCAGTGTAATAGTCACCAGCACGGCTTGCAATACCTGTGTTAGGGTGATTGTCATCAAAAAACGTTTGCACTTTAAGCCACATTGCACACATTTCCTTAATCTTCGGCATTTTCTTCCAAAACAGGCCTGTTTCGTCGCAATTAAACACTTGCTCAGGTTTAAATTCTCCACTGTCTATGTAATCCTTGAATTCCTTCACATATTTTTCAGCTGCTTTTTGGTCCGAACTGGCAGCCTTACCATGCCTAATCACACTATGTATGCTACTACGATTCTTAAATCTTTTAAACCAACCTTTGCTGGCCTTAAATTCACTCACATCACCACTAGTTGCAGGCAATTTCTTTACCAAATCGTCATGCAACTGCCTAGCCTTTTCACAAATGATCGCTTGAGAGATGCTATCCCCTGCTATCTGTTTTTCATTTATCCACACCAATAGCAGTCTCTCAACATTTTCTGACACTTGCGGTTGCTGTTTCGTAATCACAGTTGCACCTTTTGCAAGAACAGCTTCCTTGATTGCCTTTTTCCTGGTCACTATAGTAGAGATGGTTGATTGGGGTTTACTATACAACCTGGCTAGCTCCGACATACGCACTCCAGTTTCGTACTTTGCAATTATCTCTTTCTTCATTTCATCAGTCATTAGCACCTTTTTTCTCGAAGGGTTGGCACTAGAAGCTTTCTTGGGGCCCATGGTGACTTATTTTGCAGAAACAAGCACCAAAAACAGCGATAATATGGAATGTACCAAATGTATCCTTAGATGCACGCACACTGCCTGGCTTGTAAACACTGGCACACACAGGGCAGTTCAGGCCACACGTGGACACGTCTCGTATGAATCGCATCGAATACCGGGTTTTCGATTGGATACCAAGGCAAAATTTTTGTGTTAAAATGCATTGAATATCGGATTTATCGGATACCGATGCCATCGAATACCGGGGGCCCACTGTATATAAAAACATAAAAAATCATAATACACTACAGAATGTAAAGAAATATTAAACTGTTTACATAAAGTGTATATGTACTTACACACTTGGAGCAGAGATGGTGGGGGAGGTTGAAGGTGAGGGATGTTGAGGGTGGGGGAGGTTGAAGGTGAGGGATGTTGAGGGTGGGGGAGGTTGAAGGTGAGGGATGTTGAGGGTGGGGGAGGTTGAAAGTGAAGGATGTTGAGGGTGCGGGAGGTCGAGGCTACGGCGTATGATGTCAGTGGCCTTGTAAACCTCCAACAACAACATTGTCTTGTTTGATCGCTGAACTTAACTGATACAATTTGTTTTTTTAATCACTGAACATAACTGATACAGCTTTAGTATCTGCATTTCGTAGATGTACTAAGCTTGTATTGTCTGGCTAAGTCTATGGAAATCATCATCTTTTTCTTCTCAGCACTGCTCTTTGCACTTATTTTCTTAGGACCCATGGTTAGAAAAAAGATATTTGGCCAAATGACTAAAAAAATATGCAAGCAAGCACAAGAGAACTGCTCCCACACTGATGTAAACATGTGTAATGCTTACTGGATGTTTTGGCATCAGCTGTGCCAACTAGCAGCAGCATTCTGAATTATTATTACGTACGTATTATGTATTATTATTATTATTGTTGTGTATCTTTATACGTATACATATGCTTCTAAGCTGTTGTATTCTGAGCACCTCTGCAAAAACAGTGATTATGTGTGAGTGAGGTGAAAGTGTTGAATGATGATGAAAGTATTTTCTGTTTGGGGATTTTCTTTCTTTTGAGTCACCCTGCTTCGGTGGGAGACGGCCAACTTGTTAAAAAAAATAATAATAATAATATCATTATTAATTTAGGGAACTGAAGCTGTATCGTAATTATTATAATACATAATAATAATACGTAATATTATTATTATTATTATTTGTTTTTTTAGCAAGTAACTCATGTTTCACCATGATGTACAGACGTGTAAGTTCACGGCACTATAAAATATTGTATAATTATATTATTACTATCAATAAAGGTTATCTACCTATCATATTTATTCCAGAATAATATTGGGTATAACATAAATAACATAGATGCATGATAAAGATGCCCAAATTAATAAAAACTGACATTATATAAAGAGGTATTGAAGGGTGGAGGGCTGGGAGGGATAAAAAAAACAAAAGTGACCGCAACCCTAACAGAAAAGGTTACGCACTTGAAGGGTAACTATAGAAAATCACTTGCCCTATTCAAAGACTGAAAAAAAATGCGATTTTCTTGAAAAAAAAATCCTAAGCAATCAGCTATGCTCATGTTTCCTGGAATATCTCAGAAGTAAGTCATTGACCTATTTTATGTTGTATCACCATTAATAATAAACAGATTGAAAGGAATTTACCAGCAAACATAAAACTGAATGTTTTAATTTTGGGTTGTGACACTTTTGAAGTGTCAGTAAGGGGTGATTCCTTGATTAGCGACGAAATCGTTTACTGACAGGGTCTTAGGCCCCTAACTCCATCGTTAAGTGAGGAGAGGCTGTACTAGAGTTTTTTGCGGCTTTTGATTAAACTCTACAGTACTTTATTTGTTTATGCCTATTAGGAAAATTTCCCAGTGTTAAAAGGTAATGTAAGTGAAGAACAAAAAGGCACAATACTGTGACTGGAACAATACACAAATAGCCAGCACGTAGCAGAAAGAAGCTTAAGATGACGTTTCGGTCCGACTTGGACTAAGTTGGACCAAAACGTCCTCATAAGCTTCTTTCTCCTAAGTGGGGGTTATTTGTGTAATGTGAGTGAGCTGTATTAAATTTTTTAATTGGTATTTTTCTTCTTCCACAGGCAGATATATTTTCAGATCTGGAGAATACTAATGTGTCTCTACAGCCACAGTTGCCCGGTACCCCTCCTCCAACAACCTTGTCTGAATATCCACCTAGTCCAACATATACCTTCCCAACTCAGTCTGCTCCAGAGGACTCCCTCATGATGGTACCTGATATGAGCTCTGTCAATGAAGGATTCACTCCTCTCCCTCAAGCCTCTCCACTTCAGCGTAACCTTGGATCAAGCCTCAATTATGAAGGAAACTATCACAGTCCACAGTACCAGACATCATCACACTTCACACCACTCTCACCTACTCATGCTACGCTCTCATATGGTAATGGACACCAGCAAGAAGAGAGTCCACTGAATTTTGCTGCTTATATGAAGTATGAATGAAACCAGTTACATCAAGCTTCTTTAAATTTTCTTGTCATTTCTTTCTCTAAAAGTAAATTTAACTGATAAATCTTTCAGAGAAAGCTCCACATATCTCTAAACATTTCAGAAATTCCTACAAAAGTTTGTTTAAACCACTGCAAAACTAAACATGTGAATCCCTTTTCATTTGTAACTTTCTTCTTTTATAGCACTGGTTTTACACACAGTCGCAGGCTACTCATATTTGGACTCAGTCATCATTTGGAGCCTTGGTATACCCATTGTGCTAGTGCTGGCAATACCAGAACATATAAATAAATGGTTCATAGAACCAACAAGTTGATAAATTAGACACACGTGCAACATTTGGGTATCTTTATTGTAGAAATGTTTTACCACACAGTGGCTTCATCAGTTTAGTACAAAGAAGAATGGTGAAGAACAGGAGTTTGAGGTAATCAGTCCCTCAGCATATGCTGTATTCTTATGAAGATTAATGGACTGATTACATCAACTCCAGGCTGAGGGACTGATTGCCTCAAACTCCTGTTCTTCACCATTCTTCTTTGTATTGGACTGATGAAGCCACTATGTGACAAAATGTTTCCACAATAAAGATACTCAAGTGTTGCACATGTGTCTAATTTATCAATACCAGAGCATCTTCTTTTGTCTTTTGATATCAATTTGATTTCTTGAATTCTGTCACACACTAATTTCACTTGAATTATTTAATGACTTTTGTCACAATCATTGTACCATAATTATTAATATCCTCCTTGCAGGAAAGCTCTAAACCTGTAGGGGTAATACAGTGCCTAGGAAATTAAGTATAAAAGGATTTGATCTAAAGTTAAGGAGGTAGCTCTAATTCCTTGGATCAAGAGCCCTTTGCCAGCATTAACCTTTTCAGGGTCAGTCCCGTATATGTACGGCTTGAGACCCAGTGTCTGTCCCATATTTATACGCCAAAATTCTAGCGCCTTCAAATCTGGTGGAAGAAAGCTGGTAGGCCTGCATGTGAGAGAATGGGTCTGCATGGTCGGTGTGCACAGTATAAAAAAAAATTCTGCAGCACACACTACATAATGGGGAAAAAAACTCCAACCGTGTTTTTTATTTAAAACAGCGACTTTGCAGTGTATTTTTGTGTGGTACTTATGATTGCATTCTCGTTTTCTTGGTCTCATTTGATAGACTGGAAGATATATTACAGAAATAGAGATGATTTTGATTGGCTTCATGATGAAAAGTACCTTGATATTGAGCTCAAAGTAACGGAAATGTTAAATTTTTGCCGATGTTCTAGACTAAACTGGACCTTATTTTGAAATCGGCATCTTTTGAAATTTGTGTGAAATTGGCCAAATTGCCAATTTCTGACCACTTTATTGGATAGTTGAAATCGGTAAATGGGTGGTTTCTTGTGCTCAGCCGATAGAACAAATGTAGTTCTACCGAAATAGCTATGACTGAAACAATGGAATTGGCCGAAAATAGGGCTCAGAGTGGGCAAAATCGCTGATACGTAAATATTGCTGATATCGCTAACTTTGCGAGAGCATAATTTTGTAAGTTTTACATCACATTTCGTACTTTTAATGTCATTACCATCAGGAAATA
Source organism: Cherax quadricarinatus (assembly GCF_038502225.1). Lineage (NCBI taxonomy): Eukaryota > Metazoa > Arthropoda > Malacostraca > Decapoda > Parastacidae > Cherax > Cherax quadricarinatus. Next base: position 22,944,306 of record NC_091326.1, on the reverse strand, counting down.
ATTCTCTATCATTTCATAAAATCTTTTTTTTGGGGTGGGAAATTTTTCGACTCTGAGAGTGAGTCAAGGATTGGGGGTCTCGACCCTGAAAGGATTAGGGCACTTCCCTGGAAGGAATTATACTTCAGTTCATTTTCAGTACAACATATATCCAGAAATGTTGTGGCTGAAAGTTTGTAATATTTACAATATTTGTAGAAATCTTACCAAGAGTAAAGATAAGGTTAATTTAGAGTAAATTGTATAGGAGGAATTATAAAAGTTGCAAGTCAAACAGAGAAATAATCATGACGAGAAATTGATTGTGACTCGCATTTAGTATAATTAAATTGGTCAGGCATAGTATTATATACCATTTTGTTTTAGATAAAACTATGCATTTTTGCCTTCTAATTATTTAATGCACTGGATCACAATGGTTTGGTCTTATGAGACCATTAAACCAAATGACATTTTGTATATATGTGGAGAGAGTGCTTCATCATATGCAACAGCTGAATGATAGCATAAAGTGTTAGTGATTCCAGGTGCAAGTAGCTTGTAAATGTTGTGAATGAGGGTGTGTAATATATTGCTTTGACATATCACTGTTGTAGTTACCTGATACTAGGTTTATTGTAGGATCATGGGTCTTGGTCATTGGAGCATGAGCCAGGTACGTGCGTGCTGGCTACCAGTAAGCTGATGTGAAGGTAGTAAACATAATGAGAGCATACTCGATGTGTATTGAAGAGATGTCTTGCTGGTGGTGAAATCTTGGCTTATAAATGACCCATTAGAAGAGGATGACGAAGAATCAACTTCAGAAGATTTGCTAGAGAAGATCAATTACCAGTTAGGAGGTGAGGATTAGGAAGAACCTGAAGATAAACATTTAACACTATAACACTTATAGTATGCAAGCAATTTAATATTACTGGTAAAGTTGAACACTTTATAACTGAAGAGGACCCTGACAAATCTCTCATATGTAAGAAGCATTACATCATTTGCATGATTTATACAGGTACTCCTTCACTTGCAATGAGTTTACATTCCAATTAGCCCATTGTAAGTTAAATACATCGTAAGTCAAATATGAACACTATATGATAAATAAGTAAATAAATAACTACTGTCACCATATAAGTAAATAAACAAATAATTACTGTAAAACGAAAGCCTGTAATTATTTTACATGATGGTAGGATTGCTGGTGTCCTTTTTTCTGTCTCATGAACATGCAAGATTTCAGGTACGTCTTGCTACTTCTACTTACACTTAGGTCACACTACACATACATGTACAAGCACATATATACACACCCCTCTGGGTTTTCTTCTATTTTCTTTCTAGTTCTTATTCTTGTTTATTTCCTCTTATCTCCATGGGGAAGTGGAACAGAATTCTTCCTCCGTAAGCCATGCGTGTTGTAAGAGGCGACTAAAATGCCGGGAGCAAGGGGCTAGTAACCTCTTCTCCTGTACATATTACTAAATGTAAAAGGAGAAACTTTCGTTTTTCCTTTTGGGCCACCCCGCCTTGGTGGGATACAGCCGGTGTGTTGAAAGAAAGAATTACTGTAAGTACCAGTATTAAAAAGTAAATAAATGAATACAAGTTTAGCCTCAGTGATGAGGTTAAACCATAGAACTGATGAAGAAAAAAAGGTGAGTGGTGTGCTGAGCTATCTGTGGAGACAAAATTATGTTATTCATGGAGGCAAAGTAGGAAATGTATGAGAGTATAGTGGTACCAACACTCTTATATGGGTCTGAAGCATGGGTTGTAAATGCTGCAGCGAGGAGGCGGCTGGAGGCAGTGAAGATGTCATGTCTAAGGGCAATGTGTGGTGTAAATATTATGCAGAAAATTTGTAATGTGAAAATTAGGAGTAGGCATGGAGTTACTAAAAGTATTAGTCAGAGGGCTGAGGAGGGGTTGTTGAGGTGGTTTGGTCATTTAGAGAGAATGGAATGAAGTAGAATGACTTGGAGAGCGTATAAATCTGTTGGGGAAGGAAGGCAGGGTAGGGGTTGTCTCTGAAAAGGTAGGAGGGAGGGGATAAAGCAAGCTTTGTGGAGAAGAGGCTTGGACTTCCAGCAAGCATGCGTGAGTGTGTTAGGAGTGAATGGAGACGAATGGTTTTTGGGACCTGACAAGTTGTTGGAGCATGAGCAGGGTATCCTAAAGGAGGGGTTTAGGATATTGGCAGTTTGGAGGGATGTCTAAACTATTATATCTGAGTGCTTCTTCAAAGAAAGTGATTATGTATGAGTAATGGTGAAAGTGTTAAATGATGATGAAAGTTTTTTCTTTCTTTTCAAGTTTTTCTTTCTTTTTGGGTCACCCTGCCTCGGTGGGAAATGGCCAGCGTGTTAAAAAAAAAATTAACCGCTTAAAGTTTGATGACTACTGAATTTACATTGCTATGGCACCATCATAAAGTTGATATATAAGTTAACCCATCGTAAAGCGAGGAGCATCTGTATTTCATAAGCCTCTGGTGGTGTGTATAGCTCTGATGCACATGCTGCAGATGATTTTTAAGAGTTTATTTGGGTAGGCCAGGACGATTTTAACATTCTAGTATATGTGGTCGAATTTCTTAGTACTGCTTTATTTTTTGGTGATATGGATGGATTACCTTATTTTCTGGCAAACAAAGCTCCCCAGTATCTAGGATGCCCCGCAGTTCTGATTGGCTAAATTTTGGAAAAAAAAAAAAAAGATAAACAATACTTTGGCCTTCAAGACTCTGGGTAAATTTTTGAGATTTATTTTGGGGAAAAAATAGCGTCTTCGATGCTGTAAAATATGATATTATCTTGACTGAGTTGCTTTCTGTTTTTATAATTTTGTTTAAAAGTTTTTGGTTCTTGTTGTATGAACCAGTGTGGGTAACCTGTGTGTGTAAATTAGGTGTACAAGGTTGCCTCTTCTTGGTCTAGACTCAAGACATTGGGATATAATGCTCTTCTTAATGGTATCCTCATAACAACCAAAATAGCATACTGTACGTAGTTGACCGCACTTGTATTTCTCATAGACAGCGAATTCTGATGCACAGTTGCCTCTGATGATGAAAGCGTTAAGAGATGAGAGCTGTTTATTTTCATAGTGTACCCTAAATTTGATGCTGAGTGTGAGATTAGCAAGCTGACTGAAGAAGTTGAAATCTCACAACATGTCATTCCAGGTAGTGAAAATATTGTCTATAACTTTTTTTTTTCCAACAAACCAGCCATATCCCACTGAGGCAGGGTGACCTAAAAAGAAAAACGTAAGTTTCTCTTTTTAAATTAGTAATGTATACAGGAGAAGGGGCTACTAGCTCCTCACCCCTGGCATTTTAGTTGCCTGTTATGACACGCATAGCTTACGGAGGAAGAATTCTGTTCCACTTTACCATGGAGAAATAATATACACTTGAGAAGTGATCGCGAGGTGCCTCGGATCACACGAGCATGTATAGCCATTTAACCACATTGGCTGATCAATGTACGTATGTAATTTTTTTTTTTTTAGCATGTCGGCCGTTTCCCACAGAAGCAGGGTGACCCAAAAAGAAAGAAAAAACTTTCATCATTAAACATTTTGACTATTGCTCATACATAATCACTGTCTTTGCAGAGTTGCTCAGATATGACAGTTTAGACATCCCTCCAAACTGCCAGTATCCCAAACCCCTTCTTTAAAGTGCAGGCATTGTACTTCCCACTTCCAGGACTCAAGACTTTAGAAGTACAGTGCTCCATATAAAGGTTGGCCAGTACCAAAGAAGAGAGGGTACCCATACTACAACCACTATTCTGTTTGCAATAGCTATTCTGGTATTAAAATATATTGTTGGAGATCATTATCATAATGTCATTGCAGAAGATGTAGTTGGGCCTGGTACAGGGACTGGATAATGGGCACTGTCTCTGATGTCCATATCAAATCCACACAAATTTTCATAGGCAACAACTCAAAAATGTTAAAGTCTTGGTGTAGTCAGTGCATTCTGTAGAAGTTTTGAGGTATTACAAAAAATATCTTATCAGAATTGCCTTCCTTTACTTTTACTTTAATATCATTGCACTAACAAAATTGCCTATTGCAAATAAAAGTGTGGATGCAGTACAGACAGCCCCCTTTCCAGACCCCGCGGCCTGGCTGACAAAGCTCTCGCTTCACACGCGGAGGGCCCGGATTTGATTCCCGACGGGGCGGAAACATTTCGATGCTTTTCCTTGCACCTGTTGTCCTGTTCACCTAGCATGTATGTACCTGGGTGTTAGTTGACTGGTGTGGGTCAGATCCTGAGGGACAAGATTGAGGACCCCAATGGAAATAAGACACAGTTCCTCGATGACACACTGCCTTTCTTGGATTAACCTGAGTGGCTAACCCTCCAGGGTTAAAAAGCCAAACAAAATCTTATCTTTTATCTTGTCTACAAGGAGTACTTAAAAAACCACTTGGAGATGAATGGTTTTTGGGACCTGATGAGCTGTTGGAGTGTGAGCAGGGTAATATTTTGTGAAAGGATTTAGGGAAACCAGTTAGCTGGACTTAAATCCTGGAAATGGGAAGTACAATGCCTGCATTTTAAAGGAGGGGTTTGGGATATTGGCAGTTTGGAGGGACAGCTAAACTATCATATCTGAGTGCCTTTGCAAAGACAGTAATTATGTATGAGTGAAGGTGAAAGTGTTGAATGATGAAAGTTTTTTCTTTCTTTTTGGGTCACCCTGCCTCGGTGGGAAACAGCTGATGTGTTAAAAAAATGTAAACATTTTCACTGTAGGTAGTAGGTTGGTAGACAGCAACCACCCAGGGAGGTACTACCGTCCTGCCAAGTGAGTGTAAAACGAAAGCCTGTAATTGTTTTACATGATGGTAGGATTGCTGGTGTCTTTTGTCTGTCTCATAAATATGCAAGATTAAAGGCATGTCTTGCTACTTCTACTTACACTTAGGTCACACTACACATACATGTACACGTTTATTTATACACACTCATCTGAGTTTTCTTTGATTTTATCTTAATAGTTCTTGGTCTTATTACTTTTCATTTTATATCCATGGGGAAGTGGAATAAGAATCTTTCCTCCGTAAGCCATGCGTGTTGTAAAAGTCAACTAAAATGCCGGGAACAATGGGCTAGTAACCCCTTTTCCTGTAAAGATTACTAAAAAGAATAAGAAGAAGAAAATTGTCAAAGTGGGAAGTCTGAATGTGCGTGGATGTTGTGCAAATGATAAGAAAGAGATGATTGTGGATGTTATGAATGAGAAGAAACTGGATGTCCTGGCTTTAAGTGAAACAAAGCTGAAGGGGGTAGGAGAGTTTCAATGGAGAGGAATAAATGGGATTAGGTCAGGGGTTTCAAATAGAGTTAGAGCTAAAGAAGGAGTAGCAATAATGTTGAAGGATAAACTATGGCAGGAAAACAGGGACTACAAATGTATAAATTCAAGGATTATGTGGAGTAAAATAAAGATTGGATGTGAAAAGTGGGTTATAGTAAGCATGTATGCACCTAGAGAAGAGAGAAGTGTAGAGGAGAGAGAGAGATTCTGGGAAATGTTGAGTGAATGCATGGGGAGTTTTGAATCAAGTGTGAGAGTAATGGTGGTTGGGGATTTCAATGCTAAAGTGGGTAAAAATGTTATGGAGGGAGTAGTAGGTAAATTTGGGGTGCCAGGGGTAAATGTAAATAGGGAGCCTTTAATTGAGCTATGTGTAGAAAGAAATTTGGTAATAAGTAATACATATTTTATGAAAAAGAGGATAAATAAATATACAAGTTATGATGTAGCACGTAATGAAAGTAGTTTGTTAGATTATGTATTGGTGGATAAAAGGTTGATGGGTAGGCTCCAGGATGTACATGTTTATAGAGGGGCAACTGATATATCGGATCATTATTTAGTTGTAGCTACAGTTAGAGTAAGAGGTAGATGGGAAAAGAGGAAGGTGGCAACAACAAGTAAGAGGGAGGTGAAAGTGTATAAACTAAGGGAGGAGGAAGTTCGGGCGAGATATAAGTGACTATTGGCAGAAAGGTGGGCTAGTGCAAAGATGAGTAGTGGGGGGGTTGAAGAGGGTTGGAATAGTTTTAAAAATGCAGTATTAGAATGTGGGGCAGAAGTTTGGTCATAGGAGGGTGGGGGCAGGAGGAAAGAGGAGTGATTGGTGGAATGATGAAGTAAAGGGTGTGATAAAAGAGAAAAAGGTAGCTTACGAGAGGTTTTTACAAAGCAGAAGTGTTATAAGAAGAGCAGAGTATATGGAGAGTAAAAGAAAGGTGAAGAGAGTGGTGAGAGAGTGCAAAAGGAGAGCAGATGAAAGAGTGGGAGAGGCACTCTCAAGAAATTTTAATGAAAATAAGAAAAAATTTTGGAGTGAGTTAAACAAGTTAAGAAAGCCTAGGGAAAGTATGGATTTGTCAGTTAAAAACAGAGTAGGGGAGTTAGTAGATGGGGAGAGGGAGGTATTAGGTAGATGGCGAGAATATTTTAAGGAACTTTTAAATGTTGAGGAAGAAAGGGAGGCGGTAATTTCATGCACTCGCCAGGGAGGTATACCATCATTTAGGAGTGAAGAAGAGCAGAATGTAAGTGTGGTGGAGGTACGTGAGGCATTATGTAGAATGAAAGGGGGTAAAGCAGCTGGAACTGATGGGATCATGACAGAAATGTTAAAAGCAGGGGGGGATATAGTGTTGGAGTGGTTGGTACTTTTGTTTAATAAATGTATGAAAGAGGGGAAGGTACCTAGGGATTGGCAGAGAGCATATATAGTCCCTTTATATAAAGGGAAAGGGGACAAAAGAGATTGTAAAAATTATAGAGGAATAAGTTTACTGAGTATACCAGGAAAAGTATACGGTAGGGTTATAATTGAAAGAATTAGAGGTAAGACAGAATGTAGAATTGCAGATGAGCAAGGAGGCTTCAGAGTGGGTAGGGGATGTGTAGATCAAGTGTTTACATTGAAGCATATATGTGAACAGTATTTAGATAAAGGTAGGGAAGTTTTTATTGCATTTATCGATTTAGAAAAGGCATATGATAGAGTGGATAGAGGAGCAATGTGGCAGATGTTGCAAGTATATGGAATAGGTGGTAAGTTATTAAATGCTGTAAAGAGTTTTTATGAGGATAGTGAGGCTCAGGTTAGGGTATGTAGAAGAGGGAGAATACTTCCCGGTAAAAGTAGGTCTTAGACAGGGATGTGCAATGTCACCATGGTTGTTTAATATATTTATAGATGGGGTTGTAAAAGAAGTAAATGCTAGGGTGTTCGGGAGAGGGGTGGGATTAAATTATGGGGAATCAAATTCAAAATGGGAATTGACACAGTTACTTTTTGCTGATGATACTGTACTTATGGGAGATTCTAAAGAAAAATTGCAAAGGTTAGTGGATGAGTTTGAGAATGTGTGTAAAGGTAGAAAGTTGAAAGTGAGTAAGGTGATGAGGGTATCAAATGATTTAGATAAAGAAAAATTGGATATCAAATTGGGGAGGAGTAGTATGGAAGAAGTGAATGTTTTCAGATACTTGGGAGTTGAAGTGTCGGCGGATGGATTTATGAAGGATGAGGTTAATCATAGAATTGATGAGGGAAAAAAGGTGAGTGGTGCATTGAGGTATATGTGGAGTCAAAAAACGTTATCTATGGAGGCAAAGAAGGGAATGTATGAAAGTATAGTAGTACCAACACTCTTATATGGATGTGAAGCTTGGGTGGTAAATGCAGCAGCGAGGAGACGGTTGGAGGCAGTGGAGATGTCCTGTCTAAGGGCAATGTGTGGTGTAAATATTATGCAGAAAATTCGGAGTGTGGAAATTAGGAGAAGGTGTGGAGTTAATAAAAGCATTAGTCAGAGGGCAGAAGAGGGGTTGTTGAGGTGGTTGGTCATTTAGAGAGAATGGATCAAAGTAGAATGACATGGAAAGCATATAAATCTATAGGGGAAGGAAAGAGGGGTAGGGGTCGTCCTCAAAAGGGATGGAAAGAGGGGATAAAGGAGGTTTTGTGGACGAGGGGCTTGGACTTCCAGCAAGCGTGCATGAGTGTGTTAGATAGGAGTGAATGGAGACGAATGATACTTGGGACCTGACGATCTGTTGGAGTGTGAGCAGGGTAATATTTAATGAAGGGATTCAGGGAAGCCGGTTATTTTCATATAGTCGGACTTGAGTCCTGGAAATGGGAAGTACAATGCCTGCACTTTAAAGGAGGGGTTTGGGATATTGGCAGTTTGGAGGGATATGTTGTGTATCTTTATACGTATATGCTTCTAAGCTGTTGTATTCTGAGCACCTCTGCAAAAGCAGTGATAATGTGTGAGTGTGGTGAAAGTGTTGAATGATGATGAAAGTATTTTCTTTTTGGGGATTTTCTTTCTTTTTTGGGTCACCCTGGCACGGTGGGAGACGACCGACTTGTTGAAAAAAAAAAAAAAAAAATTCACTGTATAGGATGACAAGTGGAAAGATTTAAACTTTTTTTCAACCAACTTCATAATCTCATTCTCAGTATCAGATTCAATGTGGAATGGGAAAAAAAGATTTACAACTCCTCTTTCTTGACACTCATCAAATGCAACTTCAAACCTAAATTTCTTTGTCTACAGGAAACCCACATATGTGGTCAACTATACACATCTTTTCAGTCTTCATAATTAAGCTATCAAGAAGTGTATCACATCCTGATCATCTCTAAGAATATTAATAATCTGCAGCCCTCAACATCTAGAGCAAGAAAAAAAAGCTTGTGCTTCTAATTTACATATGCAGTGGACCCCCGCTTAACAATCACCTCCAAATGCGACCAATTATGTAAGTGTATTTATGTAAGTGCGTTTGTATGTGTATGTTTGGGGGTCTGAAATGAACTAATCTACTTCACAATATTCCTTATGGGAACAAATTCGGTCAGTACTGGCACCTGAACATACTTCTAGAATGAAAAAATATCGTTAACTGGGGGTCCACTGTATTTACATATATTTTATTGTTACGATGGTGCAGCTGCAGGAAGATTTGTCGAGTACAGGTCTCCCTCACTTTATGTGACAGATGCATTCTGGCAGAGCAAATTTTCACGATACATAATGATTCATTTTGAGATTTGCAAATTCTACCGTGCCAAGGTGACCCAAAAAGAAAGAAAATCCCCAAAAAGAAAATACTTTCATCATCATTCAACACTTTCATCTCCTACATAATCACTGTCTTTGCAGAGGCACCCAGATACAACAGTTTAGAAGCATATATAAAGATATATAACATATCCCTCCAAACTGCCAATATTCCAAACCCCTCCTTTAAAGTGCAGGCATTGTACTTCCCATTTTCAGTACTCAAGTCCGGCTATATATTAAAATCACTGGTTTTCCTGAATCCCTCCAGTAAATATTACCCTGTTCACACTCCAACAGCTCGTCTGGTCCCAAAAACCATTCATTTCCATTCCTCCTATCTAACACGCTCACACATGCTTGCTAGAAGTCCAAGCCCCTCGCCCTCAAAACCACCTTTACCCCCTCCCTCCAACCTTTTCAAGGATGACCCTTACCCCGCCCTCCTTTCCCTACCTCACCTTCCTTTCCTTACAGATTCATACACTCTCCAAGTCATTCTACTTTGATCCATTCTCTCTAAATGACCAAACAACCTCAACAACCCCTCTTCAGCCCTCTAATACTTTCATTAACTCCACACCTTCTCCTAATTTTCACACTCCGAATTCTCTGCATAATATTTACACCACACATTTCCCTTAGACAGGACATCTCTTTACTGCCTCCAGCCGCCTCCTCGTTGCAGCATTTACAACCCAAGCTTCACACCCATATAAGAGTGTTGGTACCACTATACTTTCATACATTCCTTTCTTTGCCTCCATGGATAACATTTTTTGTCTCCACAAATACCTCAATGCACCACTCATCTTTTTTTCTTCATCAGTTCTGTGACTAACCTCATCCTTCATAAACCCATCAGCTGACATGCCAACTCCCAGATATCTGAAAGCATTCACTTCTTCTTTTTTGACATCATGTTTATAAACGAATTGAACTTATCACACACATGCACCAAATGGTCATATACAAAATTACATGAATTTAGAGAAAAATGAAAATAAAATCCTAAATTCGATCATAATCCCAGTAGAATACAAAATCCTGGAAAAATCATATTTATTTACATAAT
>NC_091326.1:22894113-22931613 GCF_038502225.1 Cherax quadricarinatus | reverse complement strand
ACATCCCTCCTGTGTTGAAGGCTCTGCTGAAATGACAGATCTATCCAGGATTGGTCCAGGTGAGAGACGAGACATCTTGCTCTGTTCTCTACTCTGTCAAGCAGTCGCAGATGAGAGGGGGGAGGCAAACCAAGGAAGTGGAGCATACTTAAGGTGTGAGTGTACTTGTGCCTCGTACAGAATCTTGTAACCCCTACTGTCAAGCAGATGTGAGATACAGCGAAGTGCTGTAAGCTTCCTGGCTGCCTTGTTTGCAAGATTTACAATGTGGTTCTTCATGGTCAGTTTGGAGTCAAATTTCACCCCAAGGATACCAACTTCTTCCCCAGGTGCCAACACCCTCCCATTCATCCTTACTACTGCACTGGCATTACCATCATGGTGCCGAGAGACCATCATCATTCATGTTTTCTCAGGTGCAAATGTTACTTGCCATCTATTTCCTCAAGCAGATATAGCTCTTAGCTGGTGATTGATGTAGCTTAGAGCAGCTGGCATTTCTTCTCTTGGATAAGTGAATGTCAATGTGCAGTCATCTGCATATGCATGGGATTCTGGGATGAGATGAAGGTCATTGAAGTAGACATTCCATAACAATGGTCCCAGCATGATTCCTTATGGAAATCTTGTCCCAATAGGATGTCTTGCTGATTCCGTTCCATTGAGAACTACCCTCAGAGATCTACCATGAAGGTAGTCACTGAGGAGACATAACATAGAGCCTGCAGTTCCCAGAGCTTGCAGTTTTGCTAAGAGGCCCTGGTGCCACACCCAGTCAAAAGCACCAGCAATGTCCAGTGCTACCACACAGCTGACTTTGGATTCATCCAGTGACTGGTGCCACTTAGTGGAGAGGTTTAACAACAGATCAGCAGTAGAGTAACCTTTCCTGAAGCCATATTGACAGTCACAAAGTAGTGAGTAGTAGTCAAAAAACTCTGTCATTTGTCTTGAGATTATTGTCTCAGAGATCTTGCCAGTGATTGACAGCAGTGACACTGGTCTGTAGTTGCTGATTTCTGCTCTGCTCTTCTTTTTTGTGAACAGGAACTACATTTGCCTCTTTCCACAGAGAAGGCCATTTACACTACTAGGCAGTGCCTGTCTCTCTCTCTCTTTTTACACAGGGTTTGACAAGGTTAGATTATGGATCCCTAGCTTTATTGACAAACTATTTACAGGTTAAGGGTTCCTAACTTCATTGACAAGCTAAGAGCTTTTACCTACATCAGCTCATTTGAAAGCATTTTTATTATGAAACATACAAGTAGGGAACAGGATGAAGTTGGAACCATCTGTGGGCCAGCATTTTCATTTGATCAACTGACTATATTGTTGACATCGTAATGCTGTATGAATGTGTTCCATACTCGAGTCATCCTGGGGATAAATGATCTCGGATGAAGTGATGTTCTGGAGAAGGGTACAGCCAGCTCTCTCTCTCTCTCACCCTCTCACACTCTCTCTCTCTCTCTCTCTCTCTCTCTCTCTCTCTCTCTCTCTCTCTCTCACCCTCCCTCTCTCTCTCTCTCTCTCACCCTCTCTCTCTCACCCCCCTCTCTCTCTCTCTCACCCCCCCTCTCTCTCACCCTCTCACTCTCTCTCTCACTCTCTCTCTCTCTCAATCTCTCTCTCTCTCTCTCTCTCTCTCTCTCTCTCTCTCTCTCCCTCTCTCTCTCTCTCTCTCTCTCTCTCTCTCTCACCCTCTCACTCTCTCTCTCACCCTCTCACTCTCTCTCTCACCCTCTCTCTCTCACCCTCTATCTCTCTCACCCTCTATCTCTCTCACCCTCTATCTCTCTCACCCTCTATCTCTCTCACCCTCTATCTCTCTCACCCTCTATCTCATTTTTTTTTTATACACAGGGTTTGACAAGGTTAAGGATCCCTAACTTTATTGACAAGCTATTTACAGGTTAAGGATTCCTAACTTTATTGGCAAGCTAAGAGCTGTTACCTACATCAGCTCATTTGAAAGCATTTTTATTGTTATGAGACATACAAGTAGGGAACATGATGAAGTTGGAGCCATCTGTGGGCCAGCATTTTCATTTGATCAACTGACTTAATCACGTTGACATCATTATGCTGTACGAATGTGTTCCATACTCGAGTCGTCCTGGGTATATATGATCTCAGATGAAGTGATGTTCTGGAGAAGAGTACAGCCAGAGTGAAGTTGCTGCTTTCTGCCCGTCTTGTGGCATAAAAGCTTGTTTCACGCTGTTCTCGAAGTGGATCCAAGTGTGGTACTTTGACAATATTGGACAGTTTTGACACAGTTCTTGCAGATAGCCAAAGAGGGTCTGTCGCTGGATCAGGAACTTGCATTTTGGTAGAAAAGTGTTCAGCAAAGAGGTCCACCTTCTCTTGACTACTAGTAGAGGTGGTCCCATCCTGTCGATTTAGAGGTGGAATGAGTTTATCAGGCAGATAACCTTGTCTGTCCTTGACCAGGGACCACCAGGTTTTGGAACCTACCCTACCTGATGCTAGCTTTCTTTTAGTGTCCACCTCCCATTTAACAATGGCCCACTTTTGAACGTCACCCATATGCCTACAGGCTTGCCTGTGCAAGTTCCTGTTATAGGTGGTAGGATCTCTTATACCTTCGCCATGCTTTGTACTTAGCAGTAGCAGCCTCTCTACAATGAAAGCCAAACCAAGGCTGATCTGTAGGCTTCGTCACATATTGCCGGTGAGGAATGTGTTCTTGTTGCAGATTAAGGATGTGTCCAGTGAAGGTTTTCACTTGGTTGTCAACATCCCCTTGGAGAAGAGCATTCCAATCAGTGGTGGCGAGCTCAGAGCAAAGGGCTGGCCAATTACCTCTTTCCCATAGCCAGGTTGTGCATGTGGACTCCTCACCTCATTCTGTTGGGATCTTAAGTGTCATAAAAACAGCCTTGTGGTCAGACGATCCAACATAGCCGAGGGGTTGACAAGTGACTATGCCTTCTGCCAGATCACTGACTACTGGGTCAAGGGAGGAGCCAGAGATGTGAGTAGGGAAATTAACAAAGTTTCTCATGTCAAATACTGCAAGAAGGTCATCAAAGTCCCACTGTATAAGGTGTTGGTTGAGGTCAACAATTATGATATGTTAACAGTTGTGTTGTAGCAGAAGGGAGTCAATATTTTTCATTAGGAAGTTGATGGGGTCTGCATGTTGCCACAGGTCTGCACATTGCACATGCTAGTACAGAGGTACTAGTGTTTATGCAGAGCTTGAAGAACATCATTTCAAGATGAGTAGGGATGGCAGCATCAATGTGCTGGGCATGTACACTTTTAGAGAAGCACACAGCAACACCTCCTCCTTGCCCTTGCCTGTCTCTTTTCACCCATGGATGTAGCCAGCAATTCTTGCAAAATTTTCTGGAGTCCTGTCATCCAAAAATGTTTCAACAATAGCTATCATGTCGGAACATCGAGTGTTCACAAAACTATGTGTGAGCTCTCCAACATTAGTAATGAAACCTCTAATGTTGGACGACAGGATGCTGAAAGACTGGCTCATGATGTGGTCAGCTTGAGGTGGTGGGTGTGTAGGGCATGTAAAGTGCCTGCCATTGAAAGAGGTAGGGTACTGAGGCAGCTATCTATCTATCTATCTATCTATCTCTCTCTCTCTATCTCTCTCTATCTCTATCTCTCTCTATCTCTCTCTCTTTTATATATATATATATATATATATATATATATATATATATATATATATATATATATATATATATATATATATATATATACAAATATATATATATATATATATATATATATATATATATATATATATATATATATATCTATATATATATATATATATATATATATATATATATATATATATATCTTTCTTTCTTTCAACACACCGGCTGTATCCCACCGAGGCGGGGTGGCCCAAAAGGAAAAACGAAAGTTTCTCCTTTTACATTTAGTAATATATACAGGAGAAGAGGTTACTAGCTCCTTGCTCCCGGCATTTTAGTCGCCTCTTACAACACGCATGGCTTACGGAGGAAGAATTCTGTTCCACTTCCCCATGGAGGATATATATATATATATATATATATATATATATATATATATATATATATATATATTTACACAGGGTTTGACAAGGTTAAGGATCCCTAGCTTTATTGACACGCTATTTACAGGCTAAGGATTCCTAACTTTATTGGCAAGCTAAGAGCTGTTACCTACATCAGCTCATTTGAAAGCATTTTTATTGTTATGAGACATACAAGTAGGGAACAGGATGAAGTTGGAGCCATCTGTGGGCCAGCATTTTCATTTGATCAACTGACTTGATCTCGTTGACATCATTATGCTGTACGAATGTCTTTTATACTCAAGTCATCCTGGGTATATATGATCTCAGATGGAGTGTTCTGGAGAAGGGTACAGCCAGAGTGAAGTTGCTGCTTTCTGCCCGTCTTGTGGTATAAAAGCTTGTTTCACGCTGTCCTCGAAGTGAACCCAAGTGTGGTACTTTGACAGTATTGGCCTTGTACATAACAGTAAGGCCACCCACATCCCTCCTATGTTGAAGGCTCTGCTGAAATGACAGATCTATCCAGGATGGGTCCAGGCGAGAGATGAGACATCTTGCTCTGTTCTCTACTCTTTCAAGCAGTCGCAGATGAGAGGGGGTACAGGCAAACCAAGAAAGTGGAGCATACTCAAGGTGTGAGCGTACTTGTGCCTCGTACAGAATCTTGCAACCCCTACTGTCAAGCAGATGCAAGATACGGCGAAGTGCTGTAAGCTTCCTGGCTGCCTTGTTTGCAAGATTTACAACATGGTTCTTCATGGTTAGTTTGGAGTCGAATTTCACCCCAAGGATATCAACTTCTTCTCCAGGTGCCAACACCCTCCCATTCATCCTTACTACTGCACCAGCATTACCATCATGGTGCCTAGAGACGATCATCATTTGCATTTTCTCAGGTGCAAATGTTACTTGCCATCTATTTCCCCAAGCTGATATAGCTCTCAGCTGGTGATTGATGTAGCTTAGAGCAGCTGGCATTTCTTCTCTTGGATAGGTGTATGTCAGTGTACAGTCGTCTGCATATGCATGTGATTCTGGGATGAGATGAAGAAGGTCGTTGAAGTAGACATTCCATAACAATGGTCCCAGTACGCTTCCTTGTGGAACACTTGCCCCAATAGGATGTCTTGCTGATTCCGTTCCATTGAGAACTACACTTAGAGATCTACCATGAAGGTAATCACTGAGGAGACATAACGTAGAGCCTGCAATTCCCAGTGCTTGAAGTTTTGCTAAGAGGTCCTGGTGCCACACCCGGTTGAAAGTGCCAGCAATGTCTGTCTGTCTGTCTCTGTCTCTGTCTCTGTCTGTCTCTCTGTCTCTCTGTCTCTGTCTCTCTGTCTCTCTCTCTGTCTCTCTCTCTCCCCAGATAACATATACAGTGTATATATATTACTTACCTAGGTAGTAGGTGGTAGACAGCAAGTGCCCAGAGAGGTACTGTCCTGCCAAGTGAGTGTAAAATGGAAACCGGTAATTGTTTTACATGATGATAGGATTGCTGGTGTTTTTTTTTCTGTCTCATAAATATGCAAGATTTCAGGTATGTCTTGCTTACTTACACTTAGTTCACACTACACATGCATGTACAAGCATATATATACACACACCCCTCTGGATTTTCTTCGATTTTCTTACTAGTTCTTGTTTATTTCCTCTTATCTCCATGGGGAAGTGGAACAGAATTCTTCCTCCATAAGCCGTACGTGTCGTAAGAGACGACTAAAATGTCGGGAGCAAAGGGCTAGTAACCCCTTCTCCTGTATACATTAGTAAATGTAAAAGGAGAAACTTTTGTTGTTCCTTTTGGGCCACCCTGCCTCAGTGGGATATGGTTGGTGTGTTGAAAAAAGAAAAAAAACATGCAAGGTTTCAGGTACACCTTGCTACTTCTACCTGCACTTAGGTCACACTACAGTTGCATGAGCAAGCATATATATACATATGTACACCCCTCTGGGTTTTCTTCTATTTTCTTACTAGTTTTTGTTCTTGTTTATTTCTACTTATCTCTGTGGGGAAGTTGATCAGAATTCTTCCTCTTTAAGCCATGCATGTTGTAAGAGGTGACTAAAGTGCCTGGAACAAGGGGCTAGTAACCTCTTCTCCTGTATACAGTACTAAAGTTAAAAAGAGAAACTTCTGGTTTTTTTTTTGGGGGGGAGGGGGGACTACCCTGCCTTTATGGGATATGGCCAGTTTGTTGAAAGAAGAAATATTTTTATTGCTTGGGAGTGTGTTATTCCATTATAATATGGATTTCTGTGGGAAAATAGGTTCCAAGTACTGAACAATTGACAGTATTGTTAAAAAATCAGGTGGTGCTGGGCTTGGGTCATCACACAAGAGCTAACGTGTATTTCAAATTACTGGCTGCAATGAGATCACCACATGTAAACAAATTTGAACAAAAAAAGTGAGGGGAAATCTGTTTAGAAAATCAACATTGTGTGTTTTATTTATTTATTTTTATTTTTTTATTTATTTATTTTGTTGAAAAGTACATTAACAGTAAAAGGTTTCCTTTTACTTAAGTGTGTTTTTCTACCACTTGTCAGCTCAGTCATAATCCCACTAGGTTAAGCACATTGGTTTATACATTTTTGGAGAAACTATAGGCAGCAGAATTTTTTTACATCAAGATTGAAACAGAAAATGACAAAGTCAAACACCAATTGTCCCATACCTTGAAATCACACACACAACACTTATAACATCCCACAAATATCGATAGAATAGTCCCAGCTTACCAAAATAAAATCTCCAGTGTCTCCAGCAAGCAAGAAACTCATCTACATTCACTCACCAGTACATAGGAGACTGGGTGAAATCTATATGCAGTGGTACCTGGAGTTTCGAACAGTTTCTAACTTGAACAATTATGTAAGTGTATTTTTGTAAGTGCTTTTGTAAGTGTATTTTTGGGGGTCTGAAACAGACTAATCTAATTTACATTACACCTAATGGGAACAAATTCGTTTGGTAATGACACACGAACAGCCTTCTGGATAAGTTCATAACTCGAGGTACCACTGTACTAGAATCGGTGATCTTGAGAGAGCAGCCAGAATATGCACAGGACAACTTGGCCATGTTCAAACATGTTTGACAAAACCATCACAACTGCCAAGAGGACCCTAAAGTCTTGTAGAAAAATACCAAGATCATTAAAGCCATACTCATCAGTTCTGAACCCAACTTCACTGTGGCACAAGGACAGTGAAAGCCACATGCTATTAGCACATACCTCTGACCTATACAACAAAATACTGTATGTACTTCATTCTGGCACCCAGTCTAGATACAGGCCCCCCACACTCTAATATATGCATTTCTGGCTCATGGCATGTAGTAAATTCGCATCCCGTATTTTACGGCATATAAGGCGCACGATTGTGAGAGATATAAGATGATGTTTCCAAGCTGTTGTAATGTAATGTTAGTAAACAGCTGCTAAAGCATAACCCAAAGCCGACCCTTGACCCTAACCTTGAGCATATAAGGCGCAGGCTGAGTTTCCAAGACTTTTTGTGGGGATAAATGCGCGCCTTATATGCTATAAAATACAGTAAATCGAACTCATTGGACATGTCAAACATAGAGGTATGTTCTGAGCCTTTACTAATTCCACATTTCTAGACTAATGTTTACTAAACAAGTATGGGCTTGCCACACATGCACCAAATGGTCATATACAAAAACAAAATGAATTTGGTCAAAAACAACTGAGAAAAAATATCCAAAATTCAATCATAATTCCTAATGTATAATGTAGTATGGAGGGTAACATCTAGAGAAGAAGGCACATGCAAGGAGACTGTCAAACCAACCTTTAGTAACTATGAAGGGCTCTTGATAAACACTCATCTGTCCAGCTGTCAAAAATTTTCCAGGCCTCACTGCTGATTGGAGCAGAGCAATGATCTATTTTCCACTGGTTATGGTCTTTAATCTGGCTGCTACTTAGCATTAAGGGGTGTGGATTGCATTACAGAACTCTTAATGCTTTCAGTATTCTTTTTAATGGAGTGAATGCTTGCTGAAAAAAGAGATAGTCTTCACCAACATCACAATTTAAAATCTCTGGTTTCGTTTCCAGTATAAGAGAGGTCCTTCTATGTTTCTTCTGTGGGTCAGAGAGACAGAGCTGAGAGATGATTTTGTAAGATGCTGAGAAGTCATAATGGAAACTGCAACTGCACACATACAAGGAAAGTTTCACAAAGTAGCCAAGAAATGAACACTTGTAAATAATGCAAGATTGTTGTGTTATGATGATGGCGTGTCATCACTCCCACAATCCCCCATGCAAAGAACTGCACACGAAGTGTATAGTGACCACCGACTCCCATTGAACAAGAGTCGGAAGTACACAACAAGCACCCACTCTGATCACAAGCCTGGCCCAGGGGTGGGCTCTGGAAGTAGAATAACTCTCAAAATTCATTAAAGGATCAAGTGTATAAGAGTAAATTTTTTTGTTGCATATAAGCAAACCTGCACAATACGAATCTGCATAGAAGGAAAACCTGTTCTCAGCCGACAAAGGATCATGGTGGACCAACAAAGCCATTTCTTGCCAATTACTATAAAAGACTACTCTATTGTATTCTTGCCCACTCATTGCCAACCAGGTCAAATGCAAAATTTCAACCTCTTCCTGTATCAGATACATCTGTCCACTGAAGAGGGTCTCTGAATGAGGCCTAATTAAACAGATCTCTCTTGCTGGTGTTTCATATTTAATGCTGTATGATCCTTTTGGATTAAGCACTTAATTTGATTATAATAATAATTGTGTTTCATATTTGTCAAAGTGGTTTCGTCTCTTTGCATAGCAGTACTGCAGTTGTAAAGTGCACTATCAAGAAATCCTAATCTGAAAAACTTGCAACCCTCATTTATTAAAACTGGCACCAAGTAACTCCTCAGTCAACATTTGTCACTGAACCAACACAAGTGAAAACACACTAAATTGTACAGTCATTGGGAGAAGAAATCTCTAAGTACACTGCACAAATCACTAATACGATGACTTGCCAAGTTTCCCAAATAAGTATCACGTTCATGATGCTTTGTTGATGTTGCTAGAGGTGAATGTTCAGTGGTACCAAGCAAACTATAATGGATAGCAAAGTTTTCCCAGGAGGAAATTATACATATCCAGAAAAAATAAAAATGCTTTTTCATAGCTAAAGAAAAAATGTGTGCAATCTTAATTCATATTGGCAAAGGTATTTCTTACATATTAACCTCAAAATTTCTTCAGTGTTCCTCTTATTCTCCAGTAACTGTTAATCATCTAGTCAATATAATTTAATCTTATTTTTGTTGCTTCTATGAAACAGTGATTGTAAAGATAATATCGCTGTTACAGATTAAATATTGTTCAGTCCATCAAGATGTAGCTGAAATGTGTGCAGTTGAGTTAAAGACAGCTTCATAAAACATTTAAAAATGTTAAGATGTTTAATGCTAATTGTGTGATAGACCTCAACAGATTATACACACCTGACTCACGAAATCGTAATGACACGATTGCAAACAAACCATACCACGGGCGGGGATAGAACCCGCGATCAGAGAGTCTCAAAACTCCAGACCGTCGTGTTAGCCACTGGACCAGCTAGCCACAATAAGATTCGTCCAACTAGGTATATTTCTACACCATAGGAAGGTTAGCATAGGCACCACTGTGACCACAAATGCAAGTTTTTACAGACGAATCTCCAGCTAGAGTTCGTCACGGCCACACTAGCTGGAGATTCGTCTGTAAAAATTTGCATTTGTGGTCACAGTGGTGCCTATGCTAACCTTCCTATGGTGTAGAAATATACCTAGTTGGACGAATCTTATTGTGGCTAGCTGGTACAGTGGCTAACGCGACGGTCTGGAGTTTTGAGACTCTCTGATCGCCGGTTCTATCCCCACCCGTGGTATGGTTTATACACACCATTATTGTACCTGAATTTTTTTTTTAGTACAGTATTGTATATTGTAATGTGTAGAGTACACCATTTGTATTATTTTAAATGTGCCAAAGCTAACTTAACCTCTATGACTGTGATATTTTTTATACTGATGTTTCTATGATACATAAATTCACAAGCTGCGGACTGAAACAAAAAACATGGGCACTGTATCACATTTTTTCTGTTTTAAGTCCAAGCTGCAAATTAAAATGTAATAATCTAGCATAACTGCTGTTTACATTCCCTGGTTGTTTACTCGATTTATCCTCTAATGTTCTTAACCCTTAAACTGTCCAAACGTACATCTACGTTCACTCGCGTAGTGCCCCGAATGTAGATTTACTTTTTTTACATACTTCCTTATGGAGAAAATCAAGGTCAGAGCACTACCCATGCAAATGTAGATCTACGTTTGGACAGTTTAAGGGTTAAACAATGAAATAACTTCTTCCACAATGAAGATACGTACATAGATATAAACTGTAGTAAAAACATACTATATTTACCTGTACGTATGTGAATGCAACCTTCCAGCCTTCCTTTCCCACAACCAGATACATTTTTATAGTCAGTTCTTTTTTATGAATGTTAATGTTAATTAGATCAGTGACAGATTACATAGGTATGATCCCTGACACACACACCAAACCCAAATATGAACTAAAAATTTGTTTTTCAGTTACTTTTGCATTATGTGATTTTTCATTATTCACAGGGCCTCTAGGAACCTAACCCCCCACAGATCTGAGATTCTTACTTTGGGTGATACTTCAACATTAAGAAGGTATAGATTGCATTACACACCTCTTAATGCTTTCGGCATTTTTTCTTTTAAGTTTGCGAATGGTTGAGTGCACACCCAAGTACAGATGACCTCTCACTAGCATCACAATTTAAAATCTCCATTGTTATCCCCAGTATGAGAGAAGTGCCCTTGTTTCTTCTGTGGGTCAGTGGCAGAGCTGAGAGGGGACTTGCTGGATGCTGTGGGTCAGAGGCAGAAATGAGAGGGGTACTTGGTAGGAGGCTGTGGGTCAGGGGCAGAGTTGAGAGGGGGACTTGGTAGATGTTGTGTGTCAGGAGCAGAGCTGAGAGGGGACTTGGTGTTTGCTGTGGGTCAGGGAAAGAGCTGAGAGGTAACTTGGTAGGATGCTGAGAAGCCATAATGAAAACTGCAATCATGATTATATTCATGATGAAGTGCTAAACCTGTGGAGGTTAAATAACAAAAAAGGCACAATACCGTGACTGGAACGATACACAAATAACCCGCACATAAAAGAGAGGTTATACAGCACTTGGAAATTAGGAAACAGTTTTGATCTGAGATAGGAGAGGGGTGGCTCCAGTTACTTGGATCAAAAGCCCTTTACTGATAATTATGTAGCCCATATTGTTCATTGCATTTTGAGCATTCTTTCATATACAGTAGACCGTCGTTTAACACGGTGGTTACGTTCCTGAAAATGCCGTGTCAGACAAACTGAACAACTTATGAGAAAAATAAGGTTACGTTCCTGGGAGCCCCCAAAAATCCAAACAACTTTTTTTTTAGACCTCCAGATCTTACAAAAATAAAAGGAATATGTAATTGCAGTTCATTGTTGTGATGTATTATGTTGTTTTTACTGCTTAAGACTACAAATGCAACAGAAATAATAGTATTTCTTACTTTAAATTGTGGGTGCTGGTGTTTGTGGATGATTGTGAAGAGAGTGGAGAGTTATGCTGTGACCCTACTGGGCTGAGGTGGATGGTAGAGGTTCTGGTACTGAAGTTGATGGTTGTACTGGAGTGTGCATATATCAGTCAAGTCAGTGAGTCAATCACTCAGTAAGTCAGTCAGCCAAGTCAGTAAGTCAAGTCAGTAAGTCATTCAGTACGTCAGTCAAGTCAGTAAGTCAAGTCAGTCACAGTCAAGTCAGTCAGTCAAGTTATTCAGTAACTCAGTTAAGTCAAGTCAGTTAGTCAAGTCAGTCATCACACAAACTCATATTTACCTTGTTCTTTTTGTGTACAAAATGACCCTTCATTCCGGCTACAGGCTATCTCTTGTCTAATATATCTATTTTTTTCGTTAATTTTAAGATTTTAATGCTTAAACCTTTTCTTGCAACTTTCAGCAACACTTGTATGCCTATTAGGTGCCATGATTGCTGGGCAGATTTAAGATATGGCAATTAATACGTATCTAAACAAGCACAGTGAGCTACTGGCACAGGTTCGTCCAACACACGTATGAACCGAATTGAAGGCTGGCTGGGTGGTGGGGGTGGCTAATGCTGGCAAGGGATGGCTGTAGCCCATCCCGCCCCACGAGCGACTGTGCGCTCAAAATTTTTTCCCTCCCGCAACTGTGTTAAACTAACTTTACGAAGTTAGATAAAAATATGCTGCAATTCTTCAATCGTGCTATAACCAAAACGTGCGAGACAAAACCGTGTTAAATGACGGTCTACTGTATCCACAAAACATTTCTGCATAAATTTTCAAAACTGAATAAAGTCCATTAAGGCTAATTATTCTAAAACTTTAAGCTTTATTGTACCAGATTACTTAAAATGAACTTTACAGCTAAAAACAGTAGAGGGTAGATGTTAGATGGGGATATGGAGATACTGAGATAAAGAGGATATGTTGAAATGTTAAATATTGATGAAGAAAAGGAGGCAGTAATTTCATGCATTGAGCAGGGAGGTATGTTGTCTTGTAGGAATAAGGAAAAACTGCATGTGCGAGTAGGAATGCCTGAGGCAGCAAGCAGAATGAAAGAGGGTAAAGCAGCTGGGACAGGATGAATTAAGATTACAGATGTTAAAAACAGATGGGGAGATATAGTTTTGGAGTGGTTGGTGTATTTGTTCAAGGCAAATGCGCATTATAATGTATGTATAATATAAATGTTAGTATGAATGATTATCAGTCAGTTAGCAGGTTAGGTTTCATTAGTTACAAATAGGTTGCTTTGGGTTGCTATATGTTAGGGTGGGTTAGGTAGGCTTTGATTGGGTTAGGTAGGATTATGGTGGGTTTAGTTATTTTAGATTACATTAGAATATCTTGCTTGTGTATATATACAGTGGAACCTCGGCTTACGAGTTTAATCTGTTCTGTGATCTTGCTTGTATCCCGATTTGCTCGTATGTTGAGTTAATTTTCCTCATTTAAACTAATTGAAATGGCATTAATCCGTTCCAGAGGAATTCCAGGCACTACAAAATATTTCAATATTTTGCTAATACAGTGGACCCCCGCTTAACGATCACCTCCAAATGCGACCAATTATGTAAGTGTATTTATGTAAGTGCTTTTGTACGTGTATGTTTGGGGGTCTGAAATGGACTAATCTACTTCACAATATTCCTTATGGGAAAAAATTCGGTCAGTACTGGCACCTGAACATACTACTGGAATGAAAAAAGTTCGTTAACCGGGGGTCCACTGTATCAACTGTATGGCTTATTTATCTATCACAATTCATCTAATACAGTGGAACCTCAAAAATCGAATGTATCACATATCAAACGTTTCGAATAGAACCATTTTTTTGGACAAACTGTGTCCCTATTATCGAACGCGCCCCTATTTTCGGACCGCCAGGTACGGGACCTGTCTGCCGGCCCACTCTGTCCGCGTCCCCATGCAGGCGCCGTGAGCAGTCTAGCTTTGTTTATGCTTGAGTGAATGCTAACCTGCGCTCTCATTCACACATTTTACGATTATTTCGTTGTGTTTAGTGTGTGTGGGACTGTGAAATAAGCTGCCATAGGCCCAAAGAAACTTGCTAGTGGTACCCCTGTGGTAAAGAAAGTGAGAAATACCATAGATGTGAAGAAGGAAATAATACAGAAGTATGAGAGTTGTGTGAGACTTGTTGAGCTTGCCAGGATGTATGGGAAAAACAAGTCGACCATCGATTCTATCCTGGCAAAGAAAGAACAAATCAAGGAAGCTGATGTTGCGAAAGGTGTTAATATGCTAACCAAAAAAAGACCACAAATAGTTGAAGAGGTTGAGAAGTTGTTGCTGGTGTGGATCAAGGATAAAGAGATTGCAGGTGATAGTGTTTCAGAGACGATTATTTGCGAAAAGGCAAGGAAGTTGCATGCCAATCTGGTACAGAAAACTCCTGGAACCAGTGCTGATAGTGAATTTAAGGCCAGCAGAGGCTGGTTTGACAGATTTAAGAAGCATAGTGGCATACACAATGTTGTAAGACATGGTGAGGCAGCAAGTTCAGACAAACGGGCGGCTGAGAAGTTTGTACAGGAGTTTAAGGGGTACATAGACAGTGAAGAACTCAAACCTGAACAAGTGTTTAATTGTGACGAAACAGGCTTGTTTTGGAAGAAAATGCCAAAAAGGACCTTCATCACACAGGAGGAAAAGGCACTGGCAGGACACAAACCTATGAAAGACAGGCTTATTCTTTTATTCTGTGCTAATACTAGTGGTGATTTTAAAATGAAGCCTTTACTTGTGTATCATTCAGAAAATCCCAGAGTGTTTAAGAAGAACAATGTCTTTAAGAACAAGTTATGTGTCTTGTGGAAAGCTAATCATAAGGCATGGGTCACAAGACAAATTTTCAAAGAGTGGGTCTATGAAGTGTTTGGCCCCAGTGTGAAAAAATACCTCCAGGAAAAGAAATTGCCACTCAAGTGCCTCCTGTTAATGGACAATGCTCCTGCTCATCCTCCAAACTTATTAGACCTCTTGTCTAAGGACTTCAGTTTTATAAAAGTGAAGTTCTTGCCTCCTAACACCACTCCTCTCCTCCAGCCCATGGACCAGCAGGTCATTTCTAACTTCAAAAAACTCTACACAAAAGCAGTGTTTGAAAAGTGCTTTGAAGTGACCACAGACATTAAGTTGACCCTAAGAGAGTTCTGGAGGAATCACTTCAACATCTACAACTCCATAAGCCTTATAGGTAAGGCTTGGGAGGGAGTGACTTCCAGGACTTTGAACTCTGCTTGGAGACAATTGTGGCCAGATTGTGTCCAAAAGAGGGATTTTGAAGGGTTTGAGGCTGACCCTGACCCAGCTCACCCTCTGCCTGTTGTGGACTCTATTGTGGCATTGGGGAACACCCTGGGGTTGGAGGTGAGTGGTGAGGATGTGGAAGAGTTGGTGGAGGACCACAGGGAAGAGCTAACCACTGAAGAGCTGCAAGAGCTTCATCTGGAGCAGTATCAGACCACAGCTGAGGAACTTGCTTCAGAGGAGGAGGAAGAGGGAGTGGATGAGGTGCCTTCTTCAAAGATTAAGGAGATTTGTGCCAAGTGGAATGATGTCCAAATGTTTGTGCAGAAGTACCACCCTGAGCAAGCTGAAACAAGCCATCTTTGCAACAAGTTCATTGACAGAACCATGTCCCATTTTAGGGAAATGTTAAAGAGGCACCAGAAACAGAGGACTGTGGACAGTTATTTTGTAAGACAGGGGTCCAGTGACTCTCAAGCTGGTCCTAGTGGCATTAACCCTTTGAGGGTCGACAGGCCCTCTCCAAAACTCGTTCTCAGGGTCGGCCAAATTTCAAAAAAAAAAAAATTATTTTTTCTTATGAAAAAATAGTTTTTTTTTCTTAACATTATTGGATAAACAAAAAAAATTTACCATCAATACTTACGGAGATATGGATGCATGAAGTTTGCAGAAAATGAGCCGCTTATGGCAACAGCGGCGACTGCCGCTCACCCGGTAAACTTTAGTTTACTTGTATTTGAAGGTTTGTTGTTTTTTTCACTATTTTATTTTTTCACATAACTTATGTGGCCTGTGAGACCAAAGTAAGGTGCAATGTACATATATACACTCGTTGTATACAACACAATAAGCACACAAACATAATTATCAATATATTGTTTACAAAACTTGTTTACAAAAACAAACAATACAAAACATTGTTTATTATTATTGTTCTATAATATACAGTCACTGAACATATTCCTATTAGTTCTGCAGCTTGTGGAACTCTGAAACATGGTGTCATACACAATGGTGTTTTATCTTTCTCCCTCATTCTATCTCTTTCAATCTGTCTCTCTCTCTCTATCTGTCTGTCTATCTCTGTCTCACAGGTACACATAAATACAAGTATACATAGTATAAATTACCTAGGATAACCCAAGAAATCCAGACAAAGTGCTATACTCTGCTTGAAGATGTGAGTAAAAGTGATGACACAGTCTTGTGGCTCTCTGAGACAGAGAGCTAGACGGATAGACAGATAGACAGGGAGCTTGACAGACAGACAAATAGACAGACAGAAATGTTAGTGTACCAGTACCAGTGTACCAGTGTTCCACCCTCCTCCTCCTCTTCTTCCTCTTCCTCCTCTTCCCCCTCTTCCCCCTACTCTTCCTCTTCCTCCTACTCTTCCTCTTCCTCCTACTCTTCCTCTTCCTCCTCTTCCTCCTACTCTTCCTCCTCCTCCTCTTCTTCCTCTTCCTCCTCTTCCCCCTAATCTTCCTCCTACTATTCCTCTTCCTCCTCTTCCTCTTATTCCTCTTCCTCCTCTTCCTCTTATTCCTCTTCCTCCTACTCTTCCTCCTCCTCCTCTTCCTCCTCCTCCTCTTCTTCCTCTTCCCCCTACTCTTCCTCCTTCTCCTTCTCCTCCTCCTCCATAGTGTAAATTACCAGGAGTCGGCAGCTGTCAAAATGACATATTGTCTCATTACTCACTCCCCCTCCCGCCTGTCAAAACAATGGGGTCGGATGCTGCTTCCCTTCCTCCATTCTATCTAATTATCTTTCTCCCTCATTCTATCTGTCTGTTTATCTCTGTCTCACAGGTACACATAAATACAAGTATACATAGTATAAATTACCTAGGATAACCCAAGAAACCCAGACAAAGTGCTATACTCTGCTTGAAGATGTGAGTAAAAGTGATGACGCAGTCTTGTGGCTCTCTGAGACAGAGAGCTAGACAGATAGACAGGGAGCTTGACAGACAGGCAAATAGACAGACAGAAATGTTAGTATACCAGCAAAAACAAAGGGAGGGCGATGTTCATCTCATCTTTTGGCATCAGCTCCACCCTCATTTACCCTCATCAAACGTCAGCACTTATCAGATGTTATCTCCCCTTATCTTGTTACTGTCATGGGTGAACATTTATTATTACATATTATTATTATTATTATTATTATTATTATTATTATTATTATTATTATTATTATTACCTATTATTATTATTATGTATTATTATGTATTATTATTATTATGTATTATTATTATTATGTATTATTGTTATCATTACGTATTCTTCTTCCTCCTCCTCCTCCTCCTCCTCCTCCTCTTCTTCCTCCTCCTCCTTGCCTCCTCCTCCTCTGCCTCCTCCTCCTCTTGCCTCCTCCTCCTCTTGCCTCCTCCTCCTCTTGCCTCCTCCTCCTCTGCCTCCTCCTCCTCCTCCATTCTTGGAACAAGTTTGAAGAGCTTGTAATTCATAATCACTATCACTATCATCACCAATGCTCACATCTGAGTCTGGGATTTTGGAAAATAGGAGTTTCCCCTTTGATTCTGGTACAACTGAATGTGAACAAGACGGCCCAGCACCAGAGGTGGAAGGCTGTGGGTTGTCTGGGTTTTCCTCACTATTACCCATATTATGGTCATTAGTTTCGGTCAAAACCTCACCAGAACCTTGAAACTCATCTTCACTGTCACTTCCATCTGTATTAGAACTGTCACTGGGGAACAAAAGTGTCCCAATTCGCCGAGGAGTGAGGAACTTCTTACCGCAGGGCACGGTGGAAATTGTGTACTATGATGGCATTCCCACAATGCACCACTGGGTCCCAGATTTTTTTCCTACTGCGCACACCCACCACACAGACCCATTCTCTCACATCTAGGCTTATCAGCCTTTTCCTGCGAGATTTGAGGCCGCTAGAATTTATGGGTACTAGTACGTCAAAAACCCCTACGCGTAAGACGTACTAGTACGACCAAAACCCTCAAAGGGTTAAAAGACAGAGAAGGGAAGTAACCCCAGAGAAGGCTTTACCTGAAATCCTCATGGAGGGGGATTCTCCTTCCAAACACTAACCCCAACTCCCTCTCTCCTCCTCCCTATCTTCCAGATGCCATCACCAATCTTCAATAAAGGTAAGTAAAAATGGTCACAGACCGGGCCGCGGGGGCGTTGACCCCCGAAACTCTCTCCAGGTAAACTCCAGGTAATACATGCTATGCATGCTGCTCTTATCTGTATTTTTTTGTACCTCGTATGTATGCTCAAATTGTAAATAAATAAATAAATAAATACATAATTAAAAACTATAGTATTTGTTGTATGTAAAACTGTAATTAATCTCTATAAAATGTATTTTTTGTGTGAATATTTTTGGGTTTCTGGAACAGATTAATTGTATTTCCATTATTTCTTATGGGAAATATTGCTTTGAATTTCAGACTTTTCGAATTTAGAACTAGCTCCTGGAACAGATTAAGTTCAATTTTTCAGGTTCCACTGTATGACATAATAAACAATATTAATAACATAGAAACATGATATATACACTAGAATGAGTAAAATACTATGGCATTATGTATGTGGCTAGTGGTGGTGGCGGCGGTGGGACAGCGGCCATTGTTGTTGTTATTCAAATTCAAATTCAAAGTTTATTCTCTATAAAGATTACAATGTTGAATTTACAGAATTTGGTTGTTGTGTGGTTTACATGTAGTTAAATAATGATTACAGAGTGTACCACTAGAACGCCTAGCATGGCTAGGCATTTCGGGCAGACTTAGTTTAATTCTTTATTTTAAAATATTACAAATTATGAGGTAAGTTGGTATTATGGCTAAGTGACTAAATACTAGTTTGTGAGTTTAGCAATGTGAATGCTTTTGTTTTGGCATAGTACATAGTTTCAGTATTGGAGTATCATAGGATTCATTATTTTAAGATTGAGATTAATATTTCTGTTTATGGTCAAATGGGTGAGTGAGTTTAAGTGTGAACCACCAGGTGGTATTCGTGTAGTTAGTTGATGGGGTTTATCAGGGAGATAAGATGTTTTCTAATGGTAGTTTTGAAGGTGATGAATGTGTCTGCAGTTCTAGAGTTCTCAGGTAGGGTGTTCCAGATTTTAGGGCCTTTGACATACATTGAATTTTTGTAAAGGACATGGGGAATGTCGTAGAGATGTTTGTGTCTGGTGTTATGCCTGTGGGTTCTGTCACAACTATCAAGAAAGCATTTTAGGTCAAGGTTGATATTGGAGTTTAAGGTCCTGTAGATGTAGATTGCACAGTAGTAAGTGTGGATGTACTGAACAGGGAGTAAGTTTAGATCTATGAAGAGTGGGGGGGGTGTGTTGCCAGGGATGGGATTTAGTGATTATTCTTACTGCAGCTTTTTGTTGGGTTATTATTGGCTTTAGGTGTGTTGCTGCAGTTGATCCCCAAGCACAAATAGCATAGGTGAGGTATGGATAAATAAGTGAGTGGTATAGTGTGAGAAGGGCATTTTGCGGCACGTAGTATCGTATCTTGGAGAGGATCCCAACTGTTTTGGATACTTTTTTGATTATGTGTTGGATATGGGTGCTGAAATTCAGGTTGTTGTCAAGGTATAGGCCTAGGAATTTGCCCTCATTATGTCTGGTAATTAGAGTGTTGTCGATCTTAATGTTAATTTGTGCATATCCTGCTCTGCTACCAAACATAATATAGTAGGTTTTGTCAGTGTTAAGCGTAAGTTTATTGGCTGTCATCCAAGTCGATATTTTGATCAGCTCCTCGTTAACAATGGTGTTGAGGGTGGCAAGATTAGGGTGAGAGATGACATAAGTCGTGTCGTCAGCAAAGAGAATGGGTTTCGGGTCTATATGGCCACCACAGTGGCCATATTGATTGAATGACTTACTGACTTGACTGAATGACTTACTGACTTGACTGACTTACAGATTTGACTGACTTGGCTTGAATGATATACTAACTTGACTCACTGACTTGACTGACTAACTTACAGACTTGACTGACTTGGTTTGAATGACTTACTAACTTGACTGACTGACTGACTTGACTGACTGACTGACTGACTGACTTGACTGACTTGACTGACTGACTGAATGACTTGACTGAATGACTTAACTGACTTACTGAATGACTTAAAGTTAGACCTTTTCACTGAAGAGGACCCTGAAATGGTGTTTAGAGCAGCTGATGCCTTACTGTCAGTTGTATAATGTACTGCAGGGTAAAACAGAACAGAACTCCATTACAGAATTTATGCACACTCCAGTACAACCATCAACTTCAATACCTGAACTTCTACCATCCACCTCAGCCCAGTAAGGCTACAGCATAACTCTCCACTTTCTTCACAATCATCGACAAACACCAGCACCCACAATTTAAGGTAAGAAGTATGTACTATTATTTCACAACAATGAACTGCAATTATATATTCACTTTTATTTTTGTAAGATATGGAGGTCTAAAAAAAATGTTTGAGGGGGAAGCTCACATCCTGAATTTTTGCTTGTATCCAGACAAAAAAATCGACCGAGTGACTGCTCATATCCTGAAAAAAAACTCGTATGGTGGGGCACTCATAAGCCAAGGTTCCACTTTATGAATATCTATAATATTTAAAAAAAAAAACCTGCTAATCATTGAGTCAAAAATTTACACAAAAACACCTTTTTTCCAGTTTGTGAAATTAAAGCTGTCCCAGTTGCAGATATCATCCAGTGTTGCGCACAGTTAAAATATTTCACGATGCTTCATAGAGCCTCTAAACTCTAATATTTACCAAAAAGCAGGTATCTTTTGTGTAGTGTAACCTTCGAGCTATGGAGTGGCTGTGTTGCATCAGAAATAATATAGAGGCAGAAAGGGTGGACATGGAATATGTTTGGCTACAGTTTCTCAAAAGCCATGTGAAGCTAATCTTATGTGATCAGCATGACCCCAAATCTAGTGTCAGGGGCCCAAGACAGTTCAACTGCCTCCCAGCATACATAAAAGGGATGACCAATAGACCTCTGGTTGTCTTCAAGAGGGAGCTGGACAGGCACCTACAGTACCTGACCAGCTGAGCTGTGTTCAGTATGTCGGTTTATGTGTGGCAGGCAGTAACTGCCTGGCCGATCAGGCCCTGGTACACTGTGAGGCCTGGTCATGGACCAGGCTGTGGGGGCATTGACCCCTACCTGGAACATCCACCAAGTATACTCCAGGTAGATGGTAAACTTGTTTGGGACAATATTGGTAAGGCATCTAGAAATGAAAATGTACTTTTGATAGTAGTAGATTATAACTAGCCAAATTGATTGGAGCAATTTGACAGGAAGTCTTAGAGTATAGTGTTGTGACTTTGATTTCGTAACTTAAATAAAATGTTCCTGGTTCCTAAAGGCTGCTCACGCTGCTGTCTATGAGTTATAAAATTAAATTAAAAAAACACAGCAACTTTTGGGCCAGCATGTACTCATACAAATTAAGAAGCACAAGTGCAAATAATGTTGTATAAGGAAGGACATAAAAACTCACCTATACAAAAATATATCTATATTAATAGTAAATTATATACAACTTACAATCTGCTACAAAAAACCACCACACTCCAGTTCACATTACCTCACTAGCACACTGCTACTAATGAGATAAACAAAATAAATCATCAGGGAGGCTCCATGACATACACACCCCCGTCGTCACTTCTAACTGATAGACTACCAGAAGGCAAAACACCATACTGTACTCTCACATAAACAGGCCTCTGCATACTAGGGCCTTACAAATAAACATGAGAGCACTCAAATACAAACACCTATAGTATACACTAAAAAACTTACCAAAATTACCTACTCAAACTACCGCCCAAACATGATGACTTTACCCACGTCACCACCCAACTTATATTATTTTTTATTAACACACTGGCCGATTCCCACTCAGGCAGGGTGGCCCGAAAAAGAAAAACTTTCACCATCATTCACTCCATCACTGTCTTCCCAGAAGGGTGTTTTACACTACAGTTTTTAAACTGCAACATTAACACCCCTCCTTCAGAGTGCAGGCACTGTACTTCCCATCTCCAGGACTCAAGTCCGGCCTGCCGGTTTCCCTGAATCCCTTCATAAATGTTACTTTGCTCACACTCCAACAGCACGTCAAGTATTAAAAACCATTTGTCTCCATTCACTCCTATCAAACACGCTCACGCATGCCCGCTGGAAGTCCAAGCCGCTCGCACACAAAACCTCCTTTACCCCTCCCTCCAACCTTTCCTAGGCTGACCCCTACCCTGCCTTCCTTCCGCTACAGACTGATACACTCTTGAAGTCATTCTGTTTCGCTCCATTCTCTCTACATGTCAGAACCACCTCAACAACCCTTCCTCAGCCCTCTGGACAACAGTTTTGGCAATCTCACACCTCTTCCTAACTTCCAAACTACGAATTCTCTGCATTATATTCACACCACACATTGCCCTCAGACATGACATCTCCACTGCCTCCAGCCTTCTCCTTGCTGCAACATTCATCACCCATGCTTCACACCCATATAAGAGCATTGGTAAAACTATACTCTCATACATTCCCCTCTTTGCCTCCAAGGACAAAGTTTTTTGTCTCCACAGACTCCTAAGTGCACCACTCACCCTTTTCCCCTCATCAGTTCTATGATTCACCTCATCTTTCATAGGTCCATCCGCTGACACGTCCACTCCCAAATATCTGAATACATTCACCTCCTCCATACTCTCTTCCTCCAATCTGATATCCAATCTTTCATCACCTAATCGTTTTGTTATCCTCATAACCTTACTCTTTTACTTTTAATTTTCTTCTTTTACATACCCTACCAAATTCGTCCACCAACCTCTGCAACTTCTCTTCAGAATCTCCCAAGAGCACAGTATCATCAGCAAAGAGCAACTGTGACAACTCCCACTTTATGTGTGATTCTTTATCTTTTAACCCCATGCCTCTTGCCAAGACCCTCGCATTTACTTCTCTTACAACCCCATCTATAAATATATTAAACAACTATGGTGACATCACACATCCTTGTCTAAGGCCTACTTTTACTGGGAAATAATCTCCCTCTTCCCTACATACTCTAACTTGAGCCTCACTATCCTTGTAAAAACTCTTCACTGCTTTCAGTAACTTACCTCCTATACCATACACCTGCAACATCTGCCACATTGCCCCCCTATCCACCCAGTCATAAGCCTTTTCCAAATCCATAAATGCCACAAAAACCTCTTTAGCCTTATCTAAATACTGTTCACTTATATGTTTCACTGTAAACACCTGGTCCACACACCCCCTACCTTTCCTAAAGCCTCCTTGTTCATCTGCTATCCTATTCTCCGTCTTACTCTTAATTCTTTCAATAATAACTCTACCATACATTTTACCAGGTATACTCAACAGACTTATCCCCCTATAATTTTTGCACTCTCTTTTGTCCCCTTTGCCTTTATACAAAGGAACTATGCATGCTCTCTGCCAATCCCTAGGTACCTTACCCTCTTCCATACATTTATTAAATAATAGCACCAACCACTCCAAAACTATATCCCCACCTGCTTTTAACATTTCTATCTTTATCCCATCAATCCCAGCTGCTTTACCCCCTTTCATTTTACCTACTGCCTCACGAACTTCCCCCACACTCACAACTGGCTCTTCCTCACTCCTACAAGATGTTATTCATCACACCCTATACATGAAATCACAGCTTCCCTATCTTCATCAACATTCAACAATTCCTTAAAATATTCCCTCCATCTTCCCAATACCTCTAACTCTCCATTTAATAGCTCTCCTCTCCTATTTTTAACTGACAAATCCATTTGTTCTCTAGGCTTCCTTAACTTGTTAATCTCACTCCAAAACTTTTTCTTATTTTCAACAAAATTTGTTGATAACATCTCACCCACTCTCTCATTTGCTCTCTTTTTACATTGCTTCACCACTCTCTTAACCTCTCTCTTTTTCTCCATATACTCTTCCCTCCTTGCATCACTTCTACTTTGTAAAAACTTCTCATATGCTAACTTTTTCTTCCTTACTACTCTCTTTACATCATCATTCCACCAATCGCCCCTCTTCCCTCCCGCACCCACTTTCCTGTAACCACAAACTTCTGCTGAAAACACTAACACTACATTTTTAAACCTACCCCATACCTTTTTGACCCCATTGCCTATGCTCTCATTAGCCCATCTATCCTCCAATAGCTGTTTATATCTTACCCTAACTGCCTCCTCTTTTAGTTTATAAACCTTCACCTCTCTCTTCCCTGATGCTTCTATTCTCCTTGTAGCCCATCTACCTTTTACTTTCAGTGTAGCTACAACTAAAAAAGTGATCTGATATATCTGTGGCCCCTCGATAAACATGTACATCCTGAAGTCTACTCAACAGTCTTCTATCTACCAATACATGATCCAACAAACTACTGTCATTTTGCCCTACATCATATCTTGTATACTTATTTATCCTCTTTTTCTTAAAATATGTATTACCTATAACTAAACCCCTTTCTATACAAAGTTCAATTAAAGGGCTCCCATTATCATTTACACCTGGCACCCCAAACTTACCTACCACACCCTCTCTAAAAGTTTCTCCTACTTTAGCATTCAGGTCCCCTACCACAATTACTCTCTCAGTTGGTTCAAAGGTTCCTATACATTCACTTAACATCTCCCAAAATCAATCTCTCTCTCCTCTACATTCCCGACTTATACTGAACTAAATACCCCTCTCATCTGCTCCTGTCCTGGCCATTGCTTGATTGACAGGAATAAAACACGTTCACTTTCAGGGAATAATACACGTCCACTTTCAGTATACTACACAGAAAATGGTATTATATATGGAGCGTTATTTATATAAATATTTTTTTTTACAGTACTGTACTCCGTAATACTACTAACTTTCTTGAAATAGTCCAAGGCTTCTTTTTAAACAAGTTTGTTTCAAAACCAACAATAGGAAATAACCTGCTTGACTTGGTTCTGGCAAACATGGAATTTTTAATAAATAATCTTGAGGTTAATGAAGATCTTAAAGCGATCATAAAATGCTTAGCTGCAATATCTCATGGAATTGCCTTAGTAATGATAAAGTCAATGGCCAGAATTTTTGCGCTGCAGATGATATATGGGCCTAAAGGATTACCTGAGTAGTGTAGACTAAGGGAGGCTGGATAGATGATGGTGATGGTTGCCATAATGACATCAAAAACATTATACAAACTGCATGAGCCTCATATATTTCTAATAGAGAAATTAGATCAACATAAATGACTATGTGGATAAACAATAGATAAAACATCTCTTGGGTAAAAAGAGAGGCACGTATGGGAAGATAAAAAGAAAAAAGGTTACCTTATTGACTATGTTCTACTTGAAAGAAGTCATAAAAGGAATAAGAAAGGCCTAAAATGAATATGAAAATAAGGTTGCAAGTGAATCAAAGATCAACCCAAAGGGTTTCTTTCAAGTATAGAGGAATAAGATTAGGGGAAAGGATAGACCCACTCAAATATAACTCGGGTCAGTTTACTGTCAATGACAAAGAAATGGGTAACATTTTTAACGCTTATTTCCTCTTCTGCTGTATGACCCTTATTGGTTTAACACTTACTCTGATTATAATAACAATTTCCTCTTCTACTTACACAAGAGGATATAAACGAAATCCTAGAAATCAATAAATATGCGGGCCAGGACACGAATAAATTATGCAAGTGACATGGTCTTCAGACATCTAGATTGAAATTGACCATGTCAGTGGGCCCTGATGAACTGTTTTCAAGGCTTTTAAAGGAAACACCACTGCATCCCACTGACACAGCTAACAAGATAAACGACTTCTTCTCAACCATAGGTTCTAATCTCGCCAATAAAATCCCACGCACCAGTGCCCATGCCGGGGACTACCTAGATGGGAATTTCCCAAATTCCTTCTATCTTGCTCCAACTGAGCCCATGTAAGTCACTGAGATTATAAAGTCACTTAAAAATAACTCTGGGAATCTGTCTCATGTCCCACCATTATTGTACAAGAGAGCAGCCCATGTCCTCTCGCATGCTATCTCATTACTTTTTAACAAGTCACTAGAAACTAGCACCTTCCCGAAACTACTCAAGACGGCAAGGGTTACACCAATACATAAAGGTGGTGACCCTACAGATTTAAACAACTATAGGCCAATATCAAGCTTACCATTGCTATCCAAAATCTTTGAGAAACTCGTGCACAGGAGACTATATTCATTTATAACGGCACAAAACATACTTAACCCCTGCCAATTTGGATTCAGGAAAAATAAAAGCACTAACGATGCATTCATAAAAATGCTAGATCTACTTTACACCGCATTGGAAAATAAGGAATATCCACTAGGAATTTTTATTGACCTAAGAAAAGCTTTTGACACAGTAGACCATGGCATCCTACTCCACAAACTTGACCATTATGGTATAAGAGGCCATGCGCTTGCATATTTCAAATCTTACCTTACTAATAGGTATCAGTATGTCACCATTAAAGACACAGCATCAACAACACAGCCACTTGATACTGGAGTTCCACAGGGAAGTGTCCTTGGTCCCCTGCTCTTCCTCATATACATCAATGATCTTCCAAACGTATCTCAACACCTGAACCCCATTCTCTTTGCTGACGACACGACTTATGTCATCTCTCACCCTAATCTTGCCACCCTCAACACCATTGTTAATGAGGAGCTGATCAAAATATCAACTTGGATGACAGCCAATAAACTTACGCTTAACACTGACAAAACCTACTACATTATGTTTGGTAGCAGAGCAGGAGATGCGCAAATTAACATTAAGATCGACAACACTCTAATTGCCAGGCATAATGAGGGCAAATTCCTAGGCCTATACCTCGACAACCTGAACTTCAGCACCCATATCCAACACATAACCAAAAAAGTATCCAAAACGGTTGGGATCCTCTCCAAGATACGATACTACGTGCCGCAAACTGCCCTTCTCACACTATACCATTCACTTATATATCCATACCTCACCTATGCTATCTGTGCTTGGGGTTCAACTGCAGCAACACACCTAAAGCCAATAATAACCCAACAAAAAGCCGCAGTAAGAATAATCACTAAATCCCATCCCTGGCAACACACCCCCCCACTCTTCATAGATCTAAACTTACTCCCTGTTCAGTACATCCACACTTACTACTGTGCAATCTACATCTACAGGACGTTAAATTCCAATATCAACCTTGACCTAAAACGCTTTCTTGATAGTTGCGACAGAACCCACAGGCACAACACCAGACACAAACATCTCTATGACATTCCCCGTGTCAGACTAAACCTTTACAAAAATTCAATGTATGTCAAAGGCCCTAAAATCTGGAACACCCTACCTGAAAATTCTAAAACTGCAGACACATTCATCACCTTCAAAACTACCATCAGAAAACATCTTATCTCCCTGATACACCCTGTCAACTAATTACACGAATACCACCTGGTGGTTCACACTTACACTCACTCACCCATTTGACCATAAACAGAAATATCAATCTCAATCTCAAAATAATGAATCTTAACTAGTCATAAGTTGGCCTGTGATACTCCAATACTGAAACTATGTATAGTGCCAAAACAAAAGCATTCACATTGCTAAACTCACAAACTAGTATTTAGCCACTTAGCCATAATACCAACTTACCTCATAATTTTGTAATATTTTAAACTTAAGATTTAATTTAAGTCTGCCCGAAATGCCTAGCCATGCTAGGTGTTCTAGTGGTACACTCTGTAATTATTATTTTACTACATGTAAACCACACAATAACCAAATTCTGTAAACTCAGCATTGTAATCCTTATAGAGAATAAACTTTGAATGGAAGGAATAACTTTGCAAACCATTATCTGGTCTCTTCAACAGATCACTACAAATGGGAATTGTACCGGATAAGTGGAAAATGGCAAATGTGATAGTTTTACACAGCAGGAGATGCAATAGGTCCTTAACTTCAAATTATAAACAAGTCAGCCAGACCTCACTAATGGGAAAATTGATAGTCATTAAATGCAGATACAACTCAAAGCCACCTTAAGACGTGTTTCCTTAATTAAGACACCTGCTGTCCATGTTCACCTAGCAGTAAAATAGGTACCTGGGTGTTAGTAGACCAGTATGGGATGCATCCTGGGACAAGATTGACCTAATTTTTGGGAAATGCTCTCCGTAACAAAGGGCTTTCTATATAGTAATACATGTAGAAATAAAGATTATTATTATTATTTCCCTGGTTTAGGGCTCTGGCCATCTTGTGACTTCATGAAGGTAGTGATCAATGAGACGAGAACACATCGCGGAGTCCATCTTTTGTGGCGTCATGAAAGTAGTGACCAATGAGAGGAGAGTACACATCGAAGTCTCCCAGAGGCTGTACTTGGTGCCGGTCAAACACCTACATGAAGTTACTCCACGCTCTGTTGACATTTTAATGCTTATTGTCAACGCTGAATCCGAAAATTACTTCTCAGACCATTTCGTGAAAGTCTCTAGACAATAGCGGTAAGTAGACATTGCAAACTTTACGCTCAGTAATTTGTAAAAATTTTGTGGAACGCTTTGGCATTACCATTCCAAGATCCTTTGTTGGTGACAAATTTATTTTTACAGCAAACTAATCATTTTAAAACAATAATTTGAGCCGTTTATACAATTGTAGATATGGAGTATAATCTCGGCGCTTGTTTCTCATGGCCATTATAAGTATGCAGTGGCTTGGCCTGGTGGAAGTGGCCCGTGGCCTTGTGGCTAAAGCTCTCGCTTCACAGGGCGAGTGTCCGGGTTTGATTCCCGGCGAGGGAATCAAACCCATCAGTAAAATGGGTACCTGGGTGTTAGTCGACTGGTGTGGGTCGCATCCTGGGACGAAACTGACTTAATTTGCCCGAAGTGCTCTGCATAACAAGCGGCTTTCCATAATAGTAGTATGTCAGCTAGGCCTTTATACCTTTTACATGTAAATAAAGATAAATAAAATAAATAACGAACAAGCGCCATATTGTTCACCTTCCAGGCGACGAACACTGCTGGCGAACATTTCTAGTGACAATTTATCTAGCTAACGAACATTGCTTGTGAACATTATCACTTGTCTAACTAACATCAGTGAACATAAGCACCAGTAGAACTACTATACGACGAA
The DNA here is from genome assembly GCF_038502225.1 of Cherax quadricarinatus. Classification (NCBI taxonomy): domain Eukaryota; kingdom Metazoa; phylum Arthropoda; class Malacostraca; order Decapoda; family Parastacidae; genus Cherax; species Cherax quadricarinatus. The sequence goes on along the minus strand of NC_091326.1, from coordinate 22,902,364 downwards.
CCTGTCTCGAGTGGTGAAGGGCTATTAATAATAATGGCCCCTCAAAGGAGGTTCCTTGATGCTGGTGAGGGGCTCTTGATTTAAGGAATTTGATCTGTGCTCCGGTTCCCCAAATTGAGTCTGAATACCTTCCATCCCTCCCACCCACATGTGCTGTATAGTCCAACGGGTTTAGCGCTCCCCCATAATTATAATATGTATTAATAATAATAATAATCTTTATTTCTACTAGTGAAAGGTATACAGGCCGAGGTGACATCAGTGACACTATATAGAAAACCCCTTGTTATACAGGATATTTCCCGCAATTTAGGTCACTTTTGTCCCCAGGATCCGACCCACACCAGTTCACTAACACCCCATGCACCTACTTACTGCTAGGTGAACAAGGACAGCAAGTGTGTTAAGGAAACACATCCTAATGTTTTCACCCGTACTGGAGATCGAACCATTGACCTCTGTGTGAGGCCAGTGCGCTAGCGATTGAGCTACGGGAGTTTCTTTCTTAAAATAAACCTGATTACTTCCTATTTCTGAAGAGGATTTAGCGCTTCCCCATGAATATAATTACAATGAAATACTTGAAACAACCCGCTGTCTGCCTCATTACAAAAAAAAAAGAAAAGTAAATGACTGATAATCATGTGAAATAACGTGTTTCATGCGTTAGCCTTGAAATCCAATGTATTTCAGTAGCCATACATACAGTAAAATAATTCTCTGCTTCACGCAAAATTCCATCAAATAAACAATCTAAATCGCATTTCATTTGCCCTTTTGAAAGGCAGTAATAATGTGTATGATTAAACTTATAATGTATCAGCTTCTTGAGAAATTGCACCTGTCTTAATCAGTTAATTAAGGTTAAGTGGTCACTTCGTTCTTAAGCAGCAATCAACTCGAGACCTTATGAAGACATACCCCTCAAGGAAGGTTTCTTGGTGCTGGTCTAGGGAATTGGATCTGCTCCAGTTCCCTGAATACCTTCCACATCCACCCACAGGCGCTCTCCCCCTTGATTATAATAATAATAATAATAATAATTATGAAGACACGTGAAGGTCCAGTTCTCGTTACTTTAAAAACACGTCGTTTAGCCTGGGTAGGGTTGTAAAGTCAGCTCACGAAGGCTAAATAAGTTGCTGTTGTCAAGCAACACACGCCAAGCCATATTTATCTTAGTAGTTTAGTGTGTTTTATAATGCTTAAATTACTAAATTGAAAAGAAAATAATCTAACAAAGGAGAGTTCGTATATTGTAGATAAATGGTTCAGAGTCAGTCATTCAGCAGTCTTCTGAATTATCAGGGGCAACTTAAACCCCTCCCTTCACTATACAAGGCGCTGTTTCCAGGAAGGACAGAAGCCAGGAGACTAAGAACCCACTCCATCTGTGATAGTGTGTTCTGTTCACATCCGAGAGAACCCCAGATTGAGTTTTGGATGAGGAGAGAAGTATAAGCAAGTCTCGTCTCTTGCTGTAACACCTATTGACCCTCTTATTACCTAGCAGTAAATAGAAACTGAATAAAGTCATTATTGACCCTATTACCTAGCAGTAAATACATACTGAATAAAGTCATTATCATCGTCGTCTTGGTCTTCTTCGTTTCCTTCTACTTTCTTCTGGGGAACATGCTGCATTTTCTTTACTTTTTTTCCTGAAAAAACTAAACCGTATTTTTCGTTATTATAATAATAATAACCACTACCCATTCCAGCGTAATATTCTCTAATTGACTTTCATCAAATTATACATAACAATTACTTACAGGCAACTGACATAAATGAACACTGAACATGAAATATGTCTGCACGGAAGTGATAGGAGAAAGGTAATTTCTGCCAGATTCTAACCTCTACGAAAAACTTAATGTTTTTTCTACGTTAAGTTAGGTTAACATAAATAAACTTATTTATACGTATACTTAACCGAGAATTAGGAGGTACATAACGGTCGGTTTACGTGTGGCAGCACGCTATATATCGTAATATTAATCCTCGTACATAGGTACCCCCACTACTCACACTAGGGGTCATAATAAACTTGTCTTGCAGTCTCGGGTACCATTCCGGAAGCTCAACAGAAAACCACTCTGTTTTATTATTATTATTATTATTATTATTATCCTTTTATAAATGTAATTTGTGCTTTAAATGTTGAAGTAATGAGGAACGGATTATTATTTATCGATGCCCCCATAGATTTACCTGTTTAAATTTGTTTATTCTACATTCAGTTTTTAAACCAGCTTCTTTTTTTTTAATATTCTGGACGTCTCCCACCTAGGTAGGGTGACCCAAAAAAAAAAAGGAACACTTTCACCATCACTCGCTACATCACTGCCATGCCAGAAGGGGCCGACTTATAAGTCCAGAACCATGTATGATTGTAATTAAAAATATACGTATTAAAATAGGTATGCTAGGTCTCACGAAGCTAGAAGAGAACCCAGTAACGGCCAGTGTAAAAGGCAGGTTCAGGAGCTGAGACTCGACCTCTGCAACCTCAGGTGGGTGAAGACAAATAATCTAATACACGTACTTTGTGGAAATAAATGGTATAAAATACCGACACAGTGGAAATATAAACACATGCAGTATAATGTGATCCTTTATTGACAACGTTTCGCCCACACAGTGGGCTTTTTCAATTCACAAACAGATCTACCTGGGTGGAAGGTACGCGAGTATTTATAGTCAGGTTCAGAATGTTGAGGTCAGGTGGAGAATGCTGCATCTGATGATCTACCGAGTGGGGTTATAGTCTAAAATCTTGGGTAGCTTGCAAGGGAGATTGGATAAGTTTGTGAGCAGACCTTCTGCAGTGTTCCTCCATTCATATGTTCTTATAAGAACATAAGAAAGAAGGAACACTGCAACAGGCCTACTGACCCATGTGGAGCAGGTCCATGTGTCCCCCCCCCCCCCGGACAAGACCAATGACCCCCCCGGATTAGCCCAAAGACCCACCCAGTCTTGTCATCTTCACTGGAGCACTGCACCAGACCCAGCAGCACAAGCTAGTCAGCAAACTATGCTATTTGCACTTAAGTATCTGCACACTGTAGTCAAAGCATAATAGTTTTACCATCTTATGAGCAAGAGATTGTAATAACTCACTACAATGGATACATTACAAATCTTTTCATGGAACATTGCTTCCATCAGGAAGCAGTTGCCTGACTTACATCATATTAGTGCAACCAAGAATATTGATGTCATCTGTTTGCAGGAATGTAGATTGAAAGATGGAGCACCTCCACCAAACTTGCCTGGATATGCAGCTTATAACCTAAGGTCAACCAACTGTTGTGTGATGTATGTCAGAAAGAGCTTGCCACATTCACTCCTTTCCTTGCAGAGTCGAGTTAACATGCAGTATCATGGTGTCAAAGTATATGCAGGCGATTTTTCCATAAACATTTTTAATCTCTATGCCCCAGCGAACCAGCTTCGACCTGATGCTTTACCAGATCGCATCAATAGTGAACCTACCATCATTCTTGGAGATTTTAATGCCAGACATAAGAATATTGGTGGGTCTATAACAAACACCAATGCAACTAAACTAGTGAGATTGCTAAATGAGCATGATAATGTTCGAATTGTGGGCACTACTGAGCCTACTCACATATATGGTGGCATACTAGATCTGTGTCTTGGATTTAATACATCATATACGATGCATGACTCTGTCATAGTTGATGATCTTCTATCTGATCACTTCCCAAGACTAACAACTGTCAATCTTGATCACATCTCCAGCAATCAAGGAGCTAAATACAGAAGGAGGAAACTTATTCTCAAACCAGAACACAGAGACAACTTTATTAACCACTTGGATCAATGGTATAAGAATTACGAGCCCATTGGCACACAAAAATTTAATGATGATTTAATTACCACTATTGAGAGTGTTCTCACAGATCAAGTGGGCAGGAATAGGAAACAAAAACCCTCCACTATAAATAACAATAAAAACCAATGTAAATACTATAATGATCCACAGCTGCGCAATCTAACACATGCAGCTAGGAGGATTGGTAAAGCATACCGTGAATGTAGAACCCCAGACCTGCTCAGAACGTTCCAAGCTGCACTAACAAATGCAAGGAATAGAAAGGAAGAACTTAGGCAACAGGAATGGGAACAGTTTGTTAGTGGATTAAATAGGTCCACCCCTTTGAGTTTGGCTTGGAAAGGTATAAATAAAATAACCAGGAAAAAGACTGGCAATGTTGCTCATCCCTTTCCTCTTGAAAAAGCAAATGACCTCATAAATGACTGGTCCAAAACATCCAGGCATGAAAGCCTTCCATCTCATATTAGAAAAAATTTAGAGAGTACTTCTGAAGAAATGTTGAAACTGATTAATTTTATGAGCCAAAATATTGATGAGAGTGATTGCCTCTTTACCGAGTATGAATTAGATAATGCATTAACCAAAGGTCGATCAACTGCTCCTGGAGAGGATGGTATAACCTATGATATTCTCAGAACTCTAAGGCACGTGCTTGATAACCCTTTGTTGGCACTGTATAATCTCAGTTACGTTGAGGGCGTTCTTCCTACTTCCTGGACCAATAGTCTCATTGTGCCTATCCCTAAGCCCCAACAGCCTGATACATTTAGGCCGATCTCCTTAACTAGTTGTCTTTGTAAAACTTTTGAAAGAATGATGCTTAACAGACTGTACTACAGAATCAGACATCAACTTTCCCCCTACCTCTATGGGTTCATGAAAGGTAAAAGTGTGCAGAACTGTATTTCCACCTTTCTCACTGCACACACCTCTACTAGTTTTACCACTTTTCTTGATCTAAAATCTGCATTTGATATTGCGAAAAGAACCGTTATACTACATGAACTAGCCAAAATGAATATTGGTGGTAGCTTACTCTGCTGGATAATAGGATACCTGTCAAATAGAGTATCCTCTGTCCTTTACCAAGGCTTCAGAAGTGATTCTAAAGAAATGTCTTTAGGTACACCGCAGGGAGGAGCTCTTAGTCCCATGCTATTTAATATTCTGATTAATGCTCTCCTAAATGCTCTACCTGCCTCACCTAAACATATAGCTATAAGCTATGCTGATGATATCATGATCCATACAACAGGGCATAAGAAGATGAATACCATTCTTAATGAAGTTCAAGCAATTTGTAATCGACTAGGCCTCATAATATCTTCCTCTAAAACTAAGATATTAACAAGCAAACGACATCCCCCACCCATCTATTTGCAGGGTGAAATCATTAGCTACGTTAAAACTTACAGATATCTTGGTGTAGATGTACCCTTTAACAAATCCACTATACCACAACTAAACAAGAAATGTAAAGCTAGGCTAAATGCTCTCAAAGCTGTTGCTGGCTACAATCCCAACTATGGTGCAAATGTGAGAATCGTGAGAATGATGTACATAGCCTATGTTAGGTCCTTAATTGATTATGCTGCTCCCATGTTGATATTAGCTAGAGAAAGTTCTCTCCGACCCTTGGAGTTAATGCAAAATGAAGCTCTCAGGATTATTCTTGGCTGTCCCAGATCAACAAAAGTTCTTAACATGAGGAAGGAGCTTGGTATTTCTAGTATCAGTGATAGGATTGTTGAAATTAACACTGTACTCGGTATTAGAATGTTGAGAAACGAACCAGACACTGTCACAGTGAATCTTACCAAGTGTCTAGAGGTAAATACACACAGATCTAAATGGATTGTGAAAACGTGCAATTGCATTAAGTTTTATAACCTGCATGAACTGTATCACTGTAGGCAACAAGAGCATTTCACCCCTCCATGGAAGATGTGTTCATTTAATATCACATACCTACAAGTCCCTCCCAAGAAGCTCATTGGTAGTAATCCCTTCCTTAAATCTCTTGTTAGAGCAAATGCTCAAGAAGAAATTTCTCACCTAGCTGGTAGTAACAAGTTATCACAAGTTATATACACTGATGGATCTAAACAGGAGTCTTCTGGCAGGGCTGCATCTGCTCTTGTTGCCACCTCCCTAGTTAAGAACGATAATAAATTTGTTGAGTTAGGCATAAGAATTAACAACTGGGCGTCTACACTGCAAACTGAATTGTTTGCAATCCTAATGGCGCTAAAGCTAACCTATGACACTGAGCTTGACTCTATCATCATTACTGATTCTATGTCATCATTGAAGGCTCTTGGCTCATATAATGACTCCAACAACATGCTCATTGGGGAAGCCAGGTATAGATACTCAAAAATTAGGGACAAAGGAATTAATGTACAATTGCTATGGATCCCATCACACATTGGATTACTCCTTCATGATAAAGTTGATATGTTAGCCAAGAAGAGTATCGAGAAGGAGAATGTAGAATATAACTTTGGTATAACTGTGTCTAGCATTAGGAATAATATTAGGAGAGAAGTAAATAATGAAAATGATTGTTATAGGAATGCAGTTAGAAGCCTGAGTAGATCTATAACCCACTATGATAACATGAACGTAGATAAGTATGTTTATGGAGCAACTTGCAATGTGAACAGACTGACTGATGTTGTAGTGGCCAGGCTTAGGCTTGGTTACAAGTACTTCTGGCAGTTTGGGAGACACACAGATGATGATCAAACTAAATGTAAATTATGTGATCAGGCATATGGTCACTCTCTTGAACACTATGTGCTTAATTGTCCACTTATTGAGGAATACAGAGACAGACAGTATAATAACCTATGTGACATGTCAAGATATCTTATTAATGAAAATAAGATACCAGATATACTAAGCAAATTTCCTAAATTTGCTTGTAACAGATAAGTGAACTATAGATATGTAGATATAAATCCATATGTATTCCTGTTAACCCTTTGGGGCCTAGTTCCTAGGCCTTTTGTGTATCCATATGCTCTCGCGCTACCATCCACAGGATGGATATGGGGTGCACAATAAACTAGCCACTTCGGTGGCAAAATCTAATCTAAGCTAGTCAGGTCCAACTCACACCCACCCACACCCACTCATGTATTTATCTAACCTATTTTTAAAACTACATAACGTTTTAGCCTGAATAACTGTACTCGGGAGTTTGTTCCACTCATCTACAACTCTATTACCAAACCAGTGCTTTCCTATATCCTTCCTGAATCTGAATTTTTCCAACTTGAAACCAGGATTGTAGATGAATGGTTCACAGAACCGACACGTTGATGAATTAGACACATGTGAAACTCGTGAGTATCTTTATAAAGATACTCAAGAGTTGCACATGTGTCTAATTCATCAACTTGAAACCATTGCTGCGAGTCCTCTGGAAATTTTCAGCACGCTAGTTACATCCTCTTTATTTATTCCTGTTTTCCATTTATATACCTCGATCATATCCCCCCTAATTCTACGCCTTTCGAGAGAGTGCAGATTCAGGGCCCTCAGTCTATCCTCATAGGGAAGATTTCTGATACATGGGATCATCTTTGTCATCCTCCTCTGTACGTTTTCCAGAGCATTTATATCCATTCTGTAATACGGTGACTAGAACTGAGCAGCATGGTCTAAATGAGGCCTAACCAAGGATATATAGAGTTGGAGAACAACCTGAGGACTTCTATTATTTATACTTCAAGATATGAAGCCAAGATTTCTGTTAGCTTTATTGCGAGCACTGTTGTCTTGGTTTTAGATTACTGCTAACCAGAACTCCTAAATCCTTTTCGCAATCAGTAGTATTAATATCAACATTATTTAGTTTATATGTGGCATGGTTATTTAAATGAAATGATAGAGAATCTTTTCCCGATTGTAATGACACCAAAAAACGAAATTTGATGGAAAACTGACGGAATTATGCTCTCGCAAGTTAGCGACCTCGGCGCGTTTACAAATCGGCGATTTCGCCCACTTTGAGCCCTATTTTTGGCTAATTCCATTGTTCCAGTCGCCCAAACTCATAGCTATTTCTTTAGAACTCCATTTTTTCTATCGATTGAGTACAAGAAACTGCCCATTTACCGATTTCAACTACCTAATAATGTGGTCAGAAATTTGCAATTTGGCCAATTTCAGTAAAAACTAAAAAAATATGACAATTTCAAAATAAGGTCCAGAATGAACAATGCAGACATTCCTGGCTCTAAAATAACATTTTCTTTGCTCATCAGTCGTGTTTCCAGGCCCCTCTGATATTACTCTTGCTTTCTATTTTGAATTTTTATTCAAACAAAAAATTGAAGACTTACTATTATGCAGACTACTGCAATACTGTAATAATTG
>NC_091326.1:22787504-22894013 GCF_038502225.1 Cherax quadricarinatus | reverse complement strand
GCTGGCATTTTTTTAATTAAATCGTCATGCAACTTCCTAGCCTTTTCACATATGATCGCTTGAGAGATTCTATCTCCTGCTATCTGTTTCTTGTTTATCCACACCAATAAGAGTCTCTCAACATCTTCTACCGCTTACGATCTCAGTTTCGAGAACATAGTTGCACCTTTGGCAAGAACAGCTTCCTTGATTGCTGTTTTCTTGCCAACAATAGTAGCGATGGTTGATTGGGGTTTATTATACAACCTGACCAGCTCAGAGACATGCACTCCACTTTCATACTTATCAATGATCTCTTTCTTCATCTCCATAGTAATTCTCACCCTTTTTGCTGTAGGGTTGGCACTAGAAGCTTTCCTGGGGCCCATGGTGACTTATTTTGCAGGTGCAATCACTACAGAGGCTGTGATAATATGAAATGTTCCAGTTGTATGTTTGGAAGCGACCACGGTGGCTGGCTGCTGGCTTGTAAACACTGGCACCCACGGGACAAGTGAGGCGCGCTCAGGCCAAAGTGGACGCGTCTCGTACAGAACGAATAGCGCTGGTCGGGGCAAAATTTTTGCGTTAAAATGTATCGCTAGTCAGATTTATTGTTAATCGATGCCATCGCTGGTTGAGGGTCCACTGTACTCAGTTTAATAGAATGAAGTTCGTTATTGAGCACATCAGACCAACGTTGTTGCCAACGGGTATGAAGGTGGATAGCAATTACAGGAAAATAGTCGGTGAATGGAACACCTCTATATGAAACTGGAAGGTCATGTACTGCTGACCGCTCAGCAGTGTCTGCCTGTTCAGTGCCCTGTATGTCAACATGACCAGGGACCCAACAAAAAACAATATCTTTATGCTTGGTAGAGATGTGGCGTAACCAAGATTAGATACACCTCACCCCCTAGTTCTCTGTATCAGATTTTGGTAAAGCCTGTAAAGCACTAAGGGAGTCTGAAACGACCACTAATGATTACACAGGCACGGATGCAATACGGATAAGTGCTGCAAGAATGGGATACAATTAAGCAGTAAAAATGCAAGCCAAGGATAGTAAATGCCCTCGCACAACACTGGAAACACTGCTGTGAATCCAATGCTGTCAGAAGACTTAGAGACATCTGTGTACTCTGTGATGGCGTGAGAATGAGAGCAGAAGTGGTCAAGAAAAAGTGTGGGAAGCTACCGTAGGCAGTTGGGCTTTCGCGCAAGGGAGTGAGTAAGAACAGACAAACACCTGGAACTTCCCAGGGGGGTAGGGAAAAGCGAGATGCTACATGAACATAGAAAGGTGGTAAATGAAGGAAAGACGAGCGAATGTAGGCGTAGAGAAAAGGGGCGGAGCAAACAGGGGCAACGAACAAATAAAGAATATCTACTAACATCAGTGACTATTCTATGTGTGGAAGGATTGCGGAGATCACGAGAGTGAACATAGTAGCGAAGGCTATGGGCATCATGGCGATCGGACAAGGATGGAACGTGTGCTTCCGCATAGAGAGACTCAACAGGTGAAGAGCGAAAAGCACCAAGGCATAAACGTAATCCTTGGTGATGGATGGGATTAAGTCTAGAGAGAGTAGCAACAGAGGCCGCCGATAGATCTGGTCATCATAATAGTTTCGATAAAATGAGGGCTGAACGTAGGCGAACGAGAGCTCAACGATCAGCTCCCCATGAAAGATGAGCGAGGGTTTTAAGAAGGTTCAGCCGGCTGTGACAAGTTGCCTTCAGAGAGGTAATGCGAGGTTTCCAGGATAACCTACAGTCAGACAGAAGGCCTAGAAATCTGACCGCATCACGTTCAGGGATACGTGAGCCACAGAGGTACAATGGATGATCAGAAATGACAGAACGTCTAGTGAAAGTAAGTTGGCGAGTTTTAGTACTGGGAAATTTAAACCCATGCGTGGTGGCCCAATTGGAAACATGGTTGACCACATGCTGGAGAGAAACTGCAATGAGGTGACAGTCAGCATCTGCAGAAGCTATAGCGAAGTCATCAACATAGTGACGACCAAATATTGGATGGAAGAAGAGAGGACAAATCATTTATAGCAATAAGAAAATGTGTTGTGCTCCAAACACATTCCTGGGGGATACCTTCAGCTTGGACAAAATCCGGGGAGAGCATATTATTAACCCGAACACAGAAATGTCTGTCAGTTAAGAAGTTCTTAACAAAGGATGGTAGATTGCCTCAGAGGCTTAAGGGAGGAAAATGATCCTCTCTGTTCGACTTTTGTTCCCTTCATGTGATTTAACTGAAATTTTTACCATAGACTCTAGGCATGCCATAGTTTATGCAGTATAAGTTACATCAAGATTGTCCAATAAATAATGTTAAAAAAAAAATAAATATTAGCATTTGGACATGGCAACATTTATGGCACCCTTATGTAGAAGTGGCAGTGTCGAAGTTGTTTTTGATACCCTACAATGATAAAGCAATGCCATATTGATTTTCTGGTGGTTTCTTTTATGTATTATTACACTTATTAGTAACAAAAAAAAAGTATGTCTTGACTTGTTTTACACCATTCTTGCATTTCATACCCATGGTGTGCCAAAATGGAAGGGATGATTACACAAATTGAATCATTCATTTTTAGAACAATGTCCCCTGAATAAGCAGTGTGAAAATAATGAAGATCGGTTCATAAATAACTGAGATACTCTTATATATATGAAAATAATGCACTTCTGAGATAAATGAAGAAATATATTGAGGCTTACTATATGGTGGGTAAAAATACTCATGGTGCCTTCTTATGTTTATTGATAGTAGAAACAAGTGTATAGAGTATATCCTTTAAGTACCATGCAGATCCCTGCATCCTGAAGTTCCCTGGAGATCGGCCAATCACAATGCTCCATGCATCCCAACTTGAAAAGAAGGAAATACATTCTCAAAATCGTATTGCCAGTGATTATATACACAGATACATGTAATTACAAGTATGTCATATTTATTCACATACAAATATACAAGAAAATCACATGAATTACATACCTTTGAGTAGGTGTTGGTAAGGACACCAATGATCATCTAATGTCCTCCAGGCTAATAGGAAGTATCTATCGTAAGTCTCCTCCTCTTGGATTTTTTTTTTTTCTCTGCATCCTCTTGTCCATAGCTTGAAGCTTCCTTTGGGTAAACAATGAACGCCCAAAGCCAAGTGGTATATCGATACAACTTCTCTCATATCCAGCATTATACTCGGCTATGGCTTGACTGGCTGAGAAATCAGCCTGCCACTTGTTTCGATTCAGTGCCTTGTTGCAGTAGGACCAAATTCGGTGATGGAGCCTTTCATTAGGATTCTGTGTCCTGCCTTTCAGACAACGTTTCATCATTTTATCTGCAGTTAGTTCTTTGTAAATATCAAGCTCCTTAAGAGAACCAGTGTGGCCAGCCCCTCCTTGGCCATAACAGATGTGGCTGGCCCATCCTTAGCCACTCCAGACGTGGCTGGCCCATCCTTAGCCACTCCAGACGTGGCTGGCCCATCCTTAGCCACTCCAGACGTGGCTGGCCCATCCTTAGCCACTCCAGACATGGCTGGCCCATCCTTGGCCACCCCAGATGTGGCCAGTCCTTCCTTGGCCACCCCAGATGTGGCCAGTCCTTTCTTGGCCACCCCAGATGTGGCCACCCGACGTTGCCAAGCTAGAGGATCATAAAAGCATCTGTGACTATCCACTCCTTGGCCACCCCAGATGTGGCCGTCCCTTCCTTGGCCACACCACGTGTGGCCACCCCAGATGTTGACATGTCAGCTGATGCCTGCTCAGCTGTCACCATCTCAGCTGACACTAGCTCAGCTGTCGCTGGCACATCTACAAGTGATAATGCGACTGACATTGATATATTTGGTGTCGAAAGTGTTAGTGATCGGAATATTTCCAGTGCCAAAAAGCGAGTGTCGCTCTTTCAGAAAGTAACTCCTGAAGTTACTGAAAAGTTTATGGTGTTTATGGAAAATACTAATTTTGATTTGATTCTGTCATGTGTGTGCTGTCTGAAATGTTTCAGTAATAATGTTTTTATATTCAATCATCACCACCTAGAGACAACTGTTAGTGCATACTCTCCTGAGTGTAAAAATAATGTGTTGTGATGAAACCAAGTGTGCGCAAGGATATGAATGTTGCAACCGGAAGGATGTTATATGCAGAAATGTGTACAGGTGGTGGATATGCATCCTTTAGCCGTTGAACTGCAGTGTGTAATTTGCCTTCCTTGACTTTTAAAACATTTAATAAATATACGGCACTCATTACAGATGCATCCATTCAATCGTGCAAGCAGATCATGGCAGAATCAAGAGAGGTGATTGTTAGGGAATATGGTAAACTAGACATTGTGTCAGACCAAAGTGGAGTACTTGATATTGATGTCACATATGATGGAACATGGCATAAAAGGGGCCATCATTCAAATCGTGGCATTGGTGTTACAATTGATGCTGTTACAAAACTTGATTGATTATCAAATAATGTGTAAGTTCTGTTTCTTGTGTATGTTCCTCGAGTATCATTTGAAAAGCAAGAAAATTTCTGAAGAACAATATGAACAATTGACTGAAAACCATAAAAGTGTATGCTGCAAGAACTTCACAGGTTCTTCTGGAAGGATGGAAGTGGAAGCAGCAATAGTGATATGGCAGAGATCACTAGAAAATAAATTGAGGTACAAAACTGTTGTGTGATGGTGACAGCAGTACCTACAAAGGACTTGTTGAACTCAATAATGGTGCAGGTCCCTATCAAGGTGTACAGGTTGTAAAAGAGGAATGTATAAATCATTACTCTAAACGACTAAAGAACAGACTAACCAATTTAGTGAAGTCCCACTACACTGAAAAAGAATTGAAAACAGGAAAGAAAAGAAAGCAGTTTGATTTGAAGAAGGGCATGCTAACAGATTTTATCATCGACAAACTGGAAAGTTATTTTCAGAAGAACCTGCGAGACCATGTCGACACTGATGTTCTAAGGATGAGGAATGGCATCCATGCAAGCTTTTTCCATTGCTCATCCAGTGATACAAATCCACATCATCATCTTTGCCCAACTGGTCCTGATTCATGGTGCTTTTACCAGAAGGCAGTAGCAGCTAACATGACACCACCATCTCAAAACACCATGAAAGTGCACTTCCAGTTAGAACCTGGAAACTTAAGGACTGGGCTTGGGCCAAAATATTATACCCAGAAGTTGTCATATGCCTTCTCAAGGTCAAAAAATATGGCAATAACTGAGTGGTTATTGGTAAAGGCATTACGAACATACGTATCTTAGCGTAGGAAGGGGTCAATGGTTGAACGGAAAGCCATGTTGACTAGTGGAGAGACACTGTTGTGTGTCTAAATACAACATTAAACGTCGATTTACCAGATGTTCCATCACTTTGCAAACTGCACTGGTAAGAGCAATGGGACGGTAGTGGGAGGAATCATGTCCCGTAGTGCCCTGTTTGCACAAACGGAGAACAATGGCAGATTTCTACAGCTGGGGAAGAACTCCTTGTGACCAAATAAGATTGAAGAGTTATAAGAGGACTGCAAGGGCTGACTGATGCAAATGTTGTAACATCTAAATATGAATGTCGTCAGGCCCAGCTACTGATGATCAGCAAGCTGAAAGTGTCGCCTCCAGTTCCTGAAGTGTAAAAAGCACATTATAAGATTCTTCATTGAGAGAAGAAAAGCCTAAGGATGCTAACTCTCTGGCAGACTTTGAGGAAAGAAACAAGGGGCATAGATGGAGCCCCTGAGAAATACGGGTCAGATGATTACCAATTTCAATGGCAACATCAAGAGGGTTTGCTATATCAACACCAGCAACCCGCAAAACAGGAGCTGGGTCAGGAAAGTATTTACCACTCAGTTTCTCTACTTTTTCCAGACTGCACTCAGAGGAAGCAGAGGTGATGGTGGAAACAATCTCACCAGCAAGTGCGTTTAGAGTCACGGATGACATGGAGAGCGACCGCACGCTTTTGCCTAATATCAAGAAGTCTCTGTGGTTCTATTGTACTGGTACCTGCTTCACGCAGCGCGTTTCAAATGTACTGCCCGAGCACAAGCAGGAGACCACCAAGGCACGTACTTCTGAGAATGCCTGCCCAAGGTTTGGGGTATAGAATGAGATGCTGAGGTTAAAACTGAGGTCGAGAAGACGTATAAAAGCTCATCAATGGAGGACGAGGAAGGAACCTCTCTAAAAGCAGCAGTTGCGAGTAAAGGTCCCAATTTGCTTGATCAAATTGCCAGCATGGGTACGAAGAGGTGGTGAATATGAAGGATAAGTAACAATGATTGGAAAACAATCGCTATCATGCAAGTCAAGGAGAACAGTCCAGGTGAAGTCTAGTGCATTGAAGGAAGAGCAGACTGAAAGATGGATGCAAGAGAGCGCGTACGAGTTCGAGGATCAAAATGGGTGGGAGTACCTGCATTCAAAACATGGAGAGGGTGAGAAGCAAGAAAAGCCTCCAACTGAATGCCACGGGAATCACCCTGCCTTGGTGGGAATTGGCAGATGTGTTAATAATGTTAATAACAAAAATTAATAATATTTCAAAATTGGCAAATAATGAAAATTATGTGAAATTGGCCAAATTACAAATTACTAATCACTTTACTGGGTAGTTGAAAATATTTCAATGGGTAATTTCTTGTGCTCAGTTGATAAAATATTCAGGAATCTAAAGAACTGTTTACAAGGTACATGTGGGGAACTAGTGAAACATTTAGTACAACTTACCCATCAGCTTTTGTCGTAACTTTCATTCTGAGAGAAAGGGTTGTGCTCTCTGGAGGCTGCCAGTAGAATATGCCCCTAGACTTCCCTCCTATAAAGGGCTGAAAAATTAAATACAATGAATAACTACTGTACTGTATCCTACATGCTGAAAGAACACACAATAAAAAAAATAATGAATTAATTCACATGCAGTGAATGACTGGGGTAAAGAACAAAATACTGCACAGAAATAAGGAATACACTTGAACACTAAAAAATAATACTAAAGGCAGAGAGTAGCATAAAAAAAAACAAAAAAATATAAATGTGAAACATGAAAGATGAGCGATAACAATGAAAAATATTGCAAAAATAATGAGTCAAAGAAAGTGTCTACACTGAAAATACAAGGCTTAGAGTACACAAGAAATTCACTGCAAAAGTGTCACACACACAAATGTTTTTAAATGCAGGAAAATGTCTCTAAACAGAAAATTATCGCTGAAGTCTGGAGTGGTAGACGGGCGGTGACCGGTGATGAGGTGAAGACGTGGTCCTGTGCTGGTGGTGATTCCTCCTACACTCACACTTGTCGTGAAGAAATGCGCTTTCTAGGTGAACTCACATAACTGGCTTTATCGTTGGCGCACAGCTACAATCTCTTGACCAATTATGTGAGCCAAAACAGTACTAGGACCCGGTACAAGGGTGGAAAAACCCACATGTAGATGAGGTGGGGAGTGGGTGGCGGGTGGGTGTGGCAACCTGGCCCACTGGCGCCCACTGCCACTCAAACACCCAGGTGGCTTAAGTAAGCCACAATATGCCACAGGGATGGTGAAGACCACTCTTACCAGCATCCAACTGGGAGCACAAAATGACATAGGAGACAATACTTCAGAGGAACTTGCTTGGCTTACTTCTCTCTCTCAGCTGGGTTACGAAGCTGGGTGGACTGACTGGCTTAACCCACGAGAATGGCTGACTGGAAGACGTGTAACGATGCACACAGCATGAAGGAGCAGGTGGATGACAGGAGACAGGCTGGATGATAGGCTGAGGCAGGGTGACTGGCGTTCACTTCCACAGTCTGGCTCACTGGCCGGCTTAATTGCAAAATCCGGGTCAACCCCTCAGAGATTGAAGCAACTAGCACACGAACTAAGCCAGGAAGCTTGAAAAGAGGCTGCAACAGGCTTGCAGGCTCGAGTACACAGGGTGGAGGTGAGTGAGGGTAAGCTGCTAGCTGGAGGTGGCAGAGACGGTTCACCTCTGAGCTGACGGCACCCCACAAACAATCTTCTAACATCAGAAATACCCGTAGATCCACGCCCACATCGCTGTCACCAAATTTTCATGTGGGTTCGATAACGTGGATGGGGTAAAAACACTCAGGTAGGCTGGTTAGTATGTATAATTATAACGGAAAGTATGGGAAACACCATCAGCCGCCCTGCCTCTCTATGCTCTCTATCTCGGACTGATCCACCAGTGCCTCGAGGGTGCGGTGTTCAAAAACATTCTATGGTCAGCAGCAACGTGAATAACAGTCAGTGATTCACACAGACGGTTGGTAGTGAGTCATCTACTGGTAACTGGTACTACTGAGAGCTCGGCGATGCTAACGTATGTTGTCCCGACATACAGCTAATACAAACTAGAGACGGCAGGTGTATGGCTTGGGCTGATTCTATACAATGTCAAAGTACACAATAATTGAACATTATAACACAAGGAGATTATTGGAATGGAAGCTTGCGTAATTGACTACAGTGGACCCCCGCATACCGATTTTAATCCGTGCAAGAGGGGTCGTTGGTATGCGAAATAATCGGTATGCGAATGAATTTTCCCCATAAGAAATAATGGAAATCAAATTAATCCGTGCAAGATACCCAAAAGTATGGAAAAAAAAAATTTTTACCACATGAAATGTTAATTTTAATACACACAAACTGAAAAAGGCATGCACACTTACATGACACTTACTTTTATTGAAGATCTGGTGATGATTGATGGGATGGGAGGAGGGGAGAGTGTGTTAGTGTTTAGAAGGGGAATCCCCTTCCATTAAGACTTGAGGTGTCGAGTCCTTTTCTGGGGTTACTTCCCTTCTTCTTTTAATGCCACTAGGACCAGCCTCAGAGTCACTGGACTTCTTTCGCAAAACATATCTGTCCATAGTGGCCTGTACCTCTCATTCCTTTATGACTTCCCTAAAGTGTTTCACAACATTGTCAGTGTACAGGTTGCCAACACGGCTTGCAATAGCTGTGTGAGGGTGATTTTCATCAAAAAAGGTTTGCACTTCAAGCCACTTTGCACACATTTCCTTAATCTTTGTAGTAGGCAACTTCTTCAATTTCTCTCTCCCCTCCTCTGAACCAGTTTCCTCAGGTCTGGCCTCTTGCTGTTGAAGTTGATCTATCAGCTCATCAGTGGTTAGTTCTTCATTGTCCTCCTCCACCAACTCTTCCACATCCTCCCCACTAACCTCCAACCCCAAGGACTTTCCCAATGCCACAATGGATTCCTCAACTGGCATAATCCTCTCAGGGTTAGCCTCAAACCCTTCAAAATCCCTTTTGTCTACACATTCTGGCCACAGTTTCTTGCAAGCAGAGTTCAAGGTCTTCTTAGTCACTCCCTCCCAAGCCTTACCTATAAGGTTTACACAATTGAGGATATTAAAGTGCTCTCTCCAAAACTCTCTTAGTCAGTTGAGTTTCTGAGGTCACTACAAAGCACCTTTCAAACAGAGCTTTTGTGTACAGTTTTTTGAAGTTTGCAGTAACCTGCTGGTCCATGGGCTGCAGGAGAGGAGTGGTATTAGGAGGCAAAAACTTGATGTTAATGAATTTCATGTCCCCATAAAGTCGCTCTGCCACGTCTGTAGGATGACCAGGGGCATTGTCTAACACAAGGAGGCACTTAAGTTCTAATTTCTTTTCAGTTAGGTATTCTTTCACATTGGGGGAAAATGCATGGTGTAACCAGTCATAGAAAAAGTCCCTAGTGACCCATGCCTTACTGTTTGCCCTCCACAGCACACACAAATTCTCCTTGAGGACATTCTTTTGCCTGAACGGTCTGGGAGTTTCAGAGTGATACACTAATAAAGGCTTAACTTTGCAATCACCAGTAGCATTGGAACACATCAACAAAGTAAGCCTGTCTTTCATAGGCTTATGTCCTGGGAGTGCCTTTTCCTCCTGAGTAATGTAGGTCCTGCTTGGCATTTTCTTCCAAAACAGGCCTGTTTCATCACAATTAAACACTTGTTCAGGTTTCAGTCCTTCAGTCTCTATGTACTCCTTGAATTCATGCACATATTTTTCAGCCGCTTTGTGGTCCGAACTGGCAGCCTCACCATGCCTTATCACACTATGTATGCCACTACGCTTCTTAAATCTCTCAAACCAACCTTTGCTGGCCTTAAATTCACTCACATCAGCACTAGTTGCAGGCATTTTTTTAATTAAATCCTCATGCAACTTCCTAGCCTTTTCGCTTATGATCGCTTGAGAGACGCTATCTCCTGCTAGCTGTTTTTCATTTATCCACACCAATAAGAGTCTCTCAACATCTTCCATCACTTGCGATCTTTGTTTCGAAAACACAGTTAAACCTTTGGCAAGAACAGCTTCCTTGATTGTTTTTCTGGTGCCCACAATAGTAGCGATGGTTGATTGGGGTTTCTTGTACAACCTGACCAGGTCGGCGATATGCACTCCACTTTCATACTTATCAATGATCTCTTTCTTCATCTCTATTGGAATTCTCACCCTTATTGCTGTAGGGTTGGCACTAGAAGCTTTCTTGGGGCCCATGGTCACTTATTTTCCAGAAAAAGCACCGAAAACACTGTAATAATACGAAATATTCCGATTGTATGCTTGGATGTTACCGCGGAGGCTGGCTGGTAAACAATGCCACCGGCGGCACATGTGAGGCTGGCTGAGGGCGCACATTGGACTCGTCTCGGACGAACATCGGTGAGCGGGTTTTTAAGCGGTATGCGAGGCAAAATTTTTGCGATTAAAGCAAGCGGTATGCGGATTAATCGTTATGTGATGCCAACGGTATGCGGGGGTCCACTGTATAATGAAACTTACTGTAATGAAACTCTAATGCATTACAAGGTATGATATAGCACAACTCATCATTGGGATTACACAATAGAAGTGATAAAAATTTTTTTTTTTGATCAGTCGATCTGTATTTATGTGATATACGGATTCTGGGGAAGAAATATATACAGTGGTCCCTCGTTTTTCATAATTAATCCGTTCCTGGAGCCGTTACTATAAACGAAATTTACGATTTACGAATCAATTTTCCCTGTAAGAAATAATGTAAATACAATTAATCCGTTCCTGACACCCAGAAGTATTAAAACAAAAAAATTTTTAACATGAAATATACATGTAGTACATAAACAATACAATGGGAAATGATCAATGAAACATTAACAGCATAACACTTGCCCTTATTAGAGATTCTTCTTAGTGTATGGGAGACTGGAGGAGGAGAGAGAGTGGATTGTTTATAGTTTGGTAGGGGAATCCCCTTCTATCAACACCTCAGGTACCATTTGCTTTTCTGGGGTTGTTTCTCTTCTCTGTTTCTTAATGCCACGAGGACCACCTTGAGAGTCACTGGAGTTCTGTCTCGCAAAATGACTGTGGAGAGAGCTCTGTTTCTGGCGTCTCTTTAACACTTCCCTAAAATGGCCCAAGACTTTGTCACTGTACATGTTGCCAACCTGGCTTGCAACAACCTTGTTAGGGTGATGTTTCTCCATAAAGCTTTCCATCTTACCCCACATAATAAAAATCTCTTTAATTTCTGAAGAAGGCACCTTCTTCCATCTCTCTTCCTCCTCCTCTGCAGCAAGATTCTGAGCTGCAATGTGTTGCTCTTCCTGCTGAAGCTCTTGCAGCTCCTCAGTGGTGAGCTCTTCATTGTGGTCTTCCATCAATTCTTCCACATCCTCCAAACTCACATCCAACCCCATGGAACTCCCCAGTGCCACAATTGATTTTACAACAGACATAGGCTCATTAGGGTCAGTCCCAAATCCTTCAAAATCCCTCTTGTCGACACAATCTGGCCACAATTTTCTCCAGGCAGAGTTCAATGTCCTGGTAGTCACTCCCTCCCAAGCCATACCTATAAGGGTTATGCAGTGGAGGATGCTGAAGTGTTCTCTCCAAAATTGCCTTAGGGTTAAGTGAGTGTCTGTGGTCACAGTCAAGCACCTGTGAAACATTGCTTTTGTGTAGAGTTTTTTAAAGTTTGCAATAACCTGCTGGTCCATGGGTTGGAGGAGAGGAGTGGTATTCGGGGGCAAGAACGTTACTGTGATGAACCCAAACTCCTCGAAAATTAGGTCATCCAAGTTTGGAGGATAAGCAGGTGCATTGTCCATTACTAGCAGGCACTTGAGATCCAATTTCTTTTCCAGGAGATACTCCTTCACACTAGGGCCAAACACTTCATTGAACCACTTGACGAAAATTTCCCTCGTGACCCATGCCTTACTATTAGATTTCCAAAACACACACAGTTTACTCTTCATAACATTGTTTTTTCCTGAACACACTGGGATTTTCAGAATGGTACACTAGTAATGGCTTCACTTTGAAATCCCCACTAGCATTAGCACAGAACATTAGCGTCAGCCTGTCTTTCATAGGCTTGTGTCCTGGCATTGCCTTTTCCTCTTGTGTAATGAAGGTCCTCTTTGGCATTTTCTTCCAAAAGAGGCCTGTTTCGTCACAATTGAACACTTGTTCAGGTTTCAGTCCTTCAGCCTCTATGTGCTCCTGGAATTCATGTACATATTTTTCAGCCACCTTGTGGTCCGAACTGGCAGCCTCACCATGCCTTAGCACACTGTGTATGCCAGTACGGTTCTTAAATCTCTCAAACCAGCCTTTGCTGGCCTTAAATTCACTCGCTTCATCACTATTTGCAGGCAATTTCTTTACCAAATCTTCATGCAACTGCCTAGCCTTTTCACAAATAATCAGTCATAAGAGTATCTCCTGCTGATTGTTTCTAATTTATCCACGCCAATAATAACTTCTCAAGCTCTTCCAGTACTGGTGATCTCATTTTTGTCAGCATAGTTACTCCCTTTGCAACAACAGCATCCTTTATTTCCTTTTTCTTGGCCACTATGGAACGTAAGGTTGTGTAGGGTTTCTTATACATCCTGGACAGTTCGGCCTCGCTTGTACCACTTTCATATTGTTCAATGATGGTTTTCTTAAATTCAATCATATTTCTCACCTTCTTTACCACAGGCTTGGCACTAGGAGCTTTCTTTGGAGCCATGGTAGCTTATTTAGTACTTGCAAGCACTAAAATAAATGGAATATTATGAAATATTTCGCTGGAGCACGTGAGGGGACCTTCGCTCACTGGTAAACAATGCCAGACTGGCTGCCGCCCTGGCTCACGCCGTGGGTACACGTCCCGGACAAACTACGACTTGCGAGTCAACCTATGAAAAGCGAGTCCATGTTTATACGAAAATACCCCTATGATTGGCGAATTTTACGATTGCCGGGAACTACGAAAAGCGGGGGACCCCTGTACAAAGAAAGAAGTGTTTAACAGAAAGGCAGATTCGGTGCACTCAAATCTAGACTGTTAAATCTCGGAATTCGGAGAGAACGTGAACACTAAAAAAAAATTTTTCTTGAATATTGATAAGTTGATACTGTAATTATTCATCTGTACAGGTTATTTACATTTAACCCTTCATCGCGCAAGGGGTCCGAAAATTTGAAATTCGAACTGAACTCCCTATGGTGGATAGAGTAACTCAATACAAGTTCAATGATCCCATATAAATTGATTTCTGATGGTTAGTTTTCGAGCAATTGCTAATCTCCGGAGACCGAAAATATCCGTCTGCGCCCGACAAAGTGATTAAAAAATTTTATGTTGCAAAACTTGCAATTGTTAATAAAACACACCAAAACAATTTTTTAAATTTAATATACAAACAGACAATATAAAAAACATAAATGGAACTTGAATCAAAACATTTTTTAATTGTTACAAAAATATAAAAAGGAAGCAAATCTCAACAATGACAAATTGCAAAGGGATGCAACTTTCAATCCCTATATTCCTGAGATTCATTTGGATGACCAATTATTCTATATTGCTAATTGATGGTATGGTAGTCGCTGAAGCAATTTCTATCACTCTTTATCCAGATTTACTTTGCATACAGAACACTGGAATGAGGATGTGACCAATTTCTTCGAGTGGCTGCAATAGTTGCAATCGTAATACCTTACTTTTTCTTCACTAATTTCTGTTTTTTGGCTGGCCTTTCTTCCTCCTCATCATCACTTGACACCTGTGCATCCGGTGGCAAGTATTCATCACCACTATCCAGCAATTCTGGTTCATCTACCTCTGCTTCTGAGTCACTCTCTTCAGAAACGCAGACATACCTCGACCTGCTGGTGGACTGCTCCCCATAAAACAACTTCTCATTGATCTGGAAGGACAATAGAAACCTCCTGTATAGATCCAGACCACTACAGAGTTCATATATGCAATTGAAATTTTTTTATAAATATTTATTTGACTAAAATTGGACATTCCCGGAAACTAGTGCAAGACTGAAATAATTCGGTATAAAATGTTTGCACTTTTTTCAACTGCATGCTACACTCATATTATGCTTCACACGGACTTTAGGTATATATCAAAATATGCCTAAACTATTCATGTAAGCACTAAACACAACAATCAGTACTTACCGACATTGTAGAATGTATAATCCAAGAGTAGATTAGTAAGGGTGGAGGGAAAAATGCGTGTGTGGGCGGAGCCAAGGCCCCAGTGTTTATATTTTGATCTCTCAACCAATGGGAAGGCGGCAGAAGCGAACTGTACTTAGCTGAAGAGACTCAGGGAAGGCTTGTGATTGGTTGGAACTAAAGAACGGGAAGCTGGCCGAGCGGGGCACGGAGTATGACACGCCCCCAAAACACGTAATTAATACCGAATTTTTCCGGCCAAACACGATAAAGGGTTAACCCCAACTCTGCTAGGGTGAGATTGACATATGCAGAATGGGTGTCATCTCTGGGAGGATCAAACTCTGTTTCACTGGCTAACTCGTGCCGTATTTGAGGCAAATCTAAATTGGTAGTTACAAATGAAGCTTGAGGATTTCTCAATACCTGTTGTGTACGTAGGGAATAACGACATTCAGGTTGATCGTCTGACTGAGTATCAGAGGTAGAGAGTACAGGATCAGGAGGATTGTCAGTCTGTCACATTAGTCTGGGTTGGAACATCATTATCATCACATACTAACTTCATATGATCTAAATGCGATTCTTTATACTGAAAAGTACTAATTTCTCTAACCTTATACTTATTACCAGTGATATGTTCAACTACTCGATAAGGACCAACAATTTTGATCAAGCTTAAGCATTGCAGATGTTTTGTTAAGTTAGTCAGCATAACTCTCGACCGTACTTCGATTTTGGACGGCTTTGCTCGAGTGTTTGCGAATCTTGTAAATTCTGCTGTTGATTTATGAAGTGTTTCACGGATTCTTCTAAAGACGCTTTGAGCTAAGCTGGTACGGGTTGCTATGAAATCATCAGGGTTGTAATTTGGTTTTGGATTAGAATAAAGCAACTCGTAAGGCAAACGTTTATCTATACCATCTCACACACGCAAATGTTTTTAAATGTAGGAAAATGTCTTTAAACAGAAAATTATCGCTGAAGTCTGGAGTGGTAGACGGGCGGTGACGGGTGATGAGGTGAAGACGTGGTCCTGTGCGGGTGATGATTCCTCCTACACTCACACTGTTGTCGTGAAGAAATGCGCTTTATAGCTGAACTCACATAACTGGCTTTATCGTTGGCACACAGCTACAATCTCTTGACCAATTATGTGAGCCAAAACAGTACTAGGACCCGGTACAAGGGTGGAAAAACCCACAGGTAGATGAGGTGGGGAGTGGGTGGCAGGTGGGTGTGGCAACCCGGCCCACTGGCGCCCACTGCCACTCACAACACACACCCAGGTGGCTTAACTAAGCCACAATATGCCACAGGGATGGTGAAGACCACTCTTACCAGCATCCAACTGGGAGGACAAAATGATATAGGAGACAGTACTTCAGAGGAACTTGCGTGGCTTACTTCTCTCTCTCAGCTGGGTTGACTAACTGGCTTAACCCACGAGAATGGCTGACTGGAAGACGTGTAGTGATGCACACAGCATGAAGGAGCAGGTGGATGACAGGAGACAGGCTGGATGATAGGCTGAGGCAGGCTGACTGGCATTCACTTCCACAGTCTGGCTTACTGGCTGGCTTAATTGCAAAATCCGGGTCAACCCCTCGGAGGTTGAAGCAACTAGCACACGAACTAAGCCAGGAAGCTTGAAAAGAGGCTGCAACAGGCTTGCAGGCTGGAGTACACAGGGTGGAGGTGAGCGTGAGGGTAAGCTGCTAGCTGGAGGTGGCAGAGACGGTTCACCTCTGACCTGCCGAAACCCCACAAACGATCTTCTAACGTTGGAAATACCCGTAGATCCACTCCCACACCGCTGTCACCAAATTGTCATGTGGGTTCAATAACGTGGATGGGGTAAAAACACTCAGGTAGGCTGGTTAGTACGTATAATAGAAAGTATGGGAAGCACCATCAGCTGCCCTGCCTCTCTCTGCTCTCTATCTCAGACTGACCCACCAGTGCCTAGAGGGTGCGGTGTTCAAAAATATGCTATGGTCAGCAGCAACGTGAATAACAGTCAGTGATTCACACAGACGGTCGGTAGCGAGTCATCTACTGGTAAGTGGTAACTGGTACTACTGCACTAATGGGTAATATAAACCCATGTGAAACTAGAGTCAATCATTACTAGTACCGTGAGTGCTTTTTCATCACAAGTTTTGATGTGGCTCCCATCTAGTCTCCGATTAAATGGTGGTATGAACGCCCAGGTTGGCTTTGAGAAAATTAAAAATGATGCTCGATCTTTTATGTACAATGTGTCTTATACAGACAAGTCCTCAACTTACGAGATGCAGTCCTAGTGTTAAACCACTGACAAAGAGACTGCCTAATTCCTTCCTGAAAAAGAAAGAAAATTCCTTCTACAAAGCACCTTCATGTATAAATTCTACAAATTTATACAGGTACATGAATGTTATCTGTATTATTATTACAATAAAAAAGCACTAAACCACAGGGGCTATACAGCGCTGCAGGGCAGGGAAGGATGCGAGGGTATCGGGTAGCAAAAGGGACAGAGATGATTAGTAGGTTACGGAGAACAGTAGATAATGCAGGGGTAGAGGGTAGAAAGAGAATGAGGTAGAAAGGGCTGAGGGAAGTGCTAAAGGTTTCATCAGAGTTTGTGGAGTAAATCATCTGTTATCAAAAAGTCAGAGAGAGTGGATTATAGGAGGGTCCATCAGCAAGAAGGGAAAGTAAAGAGAGAGCAGCAGAGAGATGATGTTGGAGGTAAATTTTGCGTGCTCGTTGATAGAGTGGGCAGTCTAACAGAATGTGGCTAACCAATACTGGAGTGTGGCCAATGCGTAGACGGGAGAGAGCAGTCCCCCAATCATGACACTTATCACAAGAAGATGGCCAGTAACATATACTCTGTTTAATAGAATGAAGCTCGTTATTGAGCACATCAGACCAACGTTGTTGCAAACGGGTATGAAGGTGGATAGCAATTACAGGAAAATAGTCTGTGAGTGGAACACCTCTATATGAAACTGGAAGGTCATGTACTGCTGATCGCTCAGCAGCGTCTGCCTGTTCAGTGCCCTGTACGTCAACATGACCAGGGACCCAACAAAAAACAATATCTTTATGCTTGGTAGAGATGTGGTGTAACCAATATTAGATACGGAGAACTAGGGGAGTCTGAAACGACCACAAATGATTACACAGGCATGGGTGCAACACGGATAAGTGCTGCAAGAATGGGATACAATTAAGCAGTAAAAATGCAAGCCAAGGATAGTAAATGCCCTCGCACAACACTGGAAACACTGCTGTGAATCCAATGCTGTCAGAAGACTTAGAGACATCTGTGTACTCTGCGATGGCGTGAGAATGAGAGCAGAAGTGGTCAAGAAAGAGAGTGGGAAGCTACCGTAGGCAGTTGGGCTTTTGCGCAAGGGGGTGAGTAAGAACAGACAAACAGCTGGAACTTCCCAGGGGGGGCAGGGAAAAGCAAGATGCTACATGAACATAGAAAGGTGGTAAATGAAGGAAAGAAGAGCGAATGTAGGCGTAGAGAAAAGGGGCGGAGCAAACAGGGGCGACGAACAAAGAATATCTACTAACATCAGTGACTATTCTATACATGGAAGGATTGCGGAGATCACGAGTGTGAACATAGTAGCGAAGGCTATGGGCATCGTGGTGATAAGACAAGGATGGAACATTTGCTTCCACATAGAGAGACTCAACAGTTGAAGAGTGAAAAACACCAAGGCATAAACGTAATCCTTGGTGATGGATGGGATTAAGTCTAGAGAGAGTAGCAGGAGAGGCCGCCGATAGATCTGGCCATCATAATAGTTTCGGTAAAATGAGGGCTGAACGTAGGCGAACGAGAGTTCAACAATCAGCTTCCATTGAAAGATGAGAGAGGGTTTTAAGAAGGTTCAGCCAGCTGTGACAAGTTGCCTTCAGAGAGGTAATGCGAGGTTTCCAGGATAACCTACAGTCAAACAGAAGGCCTAGAAATCTGACCGTATCACATTCAGGGATACATGAGCCACAGAGGTACAATGGATGATCAGAAATGACAGAACATCTAGTGAAAGTAAGTTGGCGAGTTTTAGTACTGGGAAATTTAAACCCATGCGTGGTGGCCCAATTGGAAACGTCGTTGACCACATGCTGGAGAGAAACTGCAATGAGGTGACAGTCAGCGTCTGCAGAAGCTATAGCGAAGTCATCAACATAGTGACGACCAAATATTGGATGGAAGAAGAGAGGACAAATCATTTATAGCAAGGAGAAAGTGTTGTGCTCCAAACACATTCCTGGGGGATACCTTCAGCTTGGACAAAATCCGGGGAGAGCATATTAACCAGAACACAGAAATGTCTGTCAGTTAAGAAGTTCTTAACAAAGGATGGTAGATTGCCTCGGAGGCTTAAGGGGGAAAATGACCCTCACTGTACGACTTTTGTTCCCTTCATGCAATTTAACTGAAATTTTTACCATAGACTCTAGGCATGCCATAGTTTATGCAGTATAAGTTGCATCAAGATCGCCCAATAAATAATGACAAAAAATAAATATTAGCATTTGGACATGGGAACATTTATAGCACCGTTATGTAGAAGTGGCAATGTCGAAGTTGTTTTTGATACCCTACAATGATAAAGCAATGCCATATTGATATTCTGGTGGTTTCTTTTATGTATTATTACACTTATTAGTGACAAAAAAAAATAATTGTCTTGACTTATTTTACACCATTCTTGCATTTCATACCCATGGTGTGCCAAAATGGAAGGGATGATTACCCAAATTGAATCATTCGTTTTTGGAACAATGTCCCCTGAATAAGCAGTGTGAAAATAATGAAGATCGGTTCATAAATAACCGAGATACTCTTAGATGTATGAAAATAATGCACTTCTGAGATAAATGAAGAAATATATTGAGGCTTACTATATGGTGGGTAAAAGTACTCATGGTGCCTTCTTATGTTTATTGATAGTAGAAACAAGTGTATAGAGTATATCCCTGAAGTACCATGCAGATCCCTGCATCCTGAAGTTCCCTGGAGATCTGCCAATCACAATGCTCCATGCATGCCAACCTGAAAAGAAGGAAATACATTCTAAAAATCGTATTGCCAGTGATTATATACACAGATACATATAATTACAAGTATGTCATATTTATACACATACAAATATACAAGAAAATCACATGAATTACATACCTTTGAGTAGGTGTTGGTAAGGACATGAATAATCATCTAATGTCCTCCAGGTTCATAGGAAGTATCCATCGTCAGTCTCCTCTTCTTGGATTTTGGGGGCTTTTTTCTCTGCATCCTCTTGTCCATAGCTTGAAACTTCCTTTGGGTAAGCAATGAACGCCCAAAGCCAAGTGGTATATCGATACAACTTCTCTCGTATCCAGCATTATACTCGGCTATGGCTTGACTGGCTGAGAAATCAGCCTGCCACTCTTTTTCGATTCAGTGTCTTGTTGCAGTAGGATCAAATTCGGTGATGGAGACTTTCATTAGGATTCTGTGTCCTGCTTTTCAGAAATTTTCATCATATCTGCAGTTAGTTGTTTGTAAATATCATGAACCTCCTTGAAGTATGCAAATTCTAACTGGAAGTGCACTTTCATGGTGGTGTGAGATGGTGGTGTCATGTTAGCTGCTACTGCCTTCTGGTAAAAGCACCATGAATCAGGATCAGTTGGGCAAAGATGATGA
This sequence comes from Cherax quadricarinatus, assembly GCF_038502225.1. Taxonomy (NCBI): domain Eukaryota; kingdom Metazoa; phylum Arthropoda; class Malacostraca; order Decapoda; family Parastacidae; genus Cherax; species Cherax quadricarinatus. The sequence goes on along the minus strand of NC_091326.1, from coordinate 22,873,772 downwards.
TGTGGATTTGTATCACTGGATGAGCAATGGAAAAAGCTTGCATGGATGCCATTCCTCATCCTTAGAACATCAGTGTCGACATGGTCTCGCAGGTTCTTCTGAAAATAACTTGCCAGTTTGTCGATGATAAAATCTGTTAGCATGCCCTTCTTCAAATCAAACTGCTTTCTTTTCTTTCCTGTTTTCAATTCTTTTTCAGTGTAGTGGGACTTCACTAAATTGGTTAGTCTGTTCTTTAGTCGTTTAGAGTAATGATTTATACATTCCTCTTTTACAACCTGTACACCTTGATAGGGACCTGCACCATTATTGAGTTCAACAAGTCCTTTGTAGGTACTGCTGTCACCATCACACACAACAGTTTTGTACCTCAATTTATTTTCTAGTGATCTCTGCCATATCACTATTGCTGCTTCCACTTCCATCCTTCCAGAAGAACCTGTGAAGTTCTTGCAGCATACACTTTTATGGTTTTCAGTCAATTGTTCATATTGTTCTTCAGAAATTTTCTTGCTTTTCAAATGATACTCGAGGAACATACACAAGAAACAGAACTTACACATTATTTGATAATCAATCAAGTTTTGTAACAGCATCAATTGTAACACCAATGCCACGATTTGAATGATGGCCCCTTTTATGCCATGTTCCATCATATGTGACATCAATATCAAGTACTCCACTTTGGTCTGGCACAATGTCTAGTTTACCATATTCCCTAACAATCACCTCTCTTGATTCTGCCATGATCTGCTTGCACGATTGAATGGATGCATCAGTAATGAGTGCCGTATATTTATTAAATGTTTTAAAAGTCAAGGAAGGCAAATTACACACTGCAGTTCTACGGCTAAAGGATGCATATCCACCACCTGTACACATTTCTGCATATACCATCCTTCCGGTTGCAACATTCATATCCTTGCGCACACTTGGTTTCATCACAACACATTATTTTTACACTCAGGAGAGTATGCACTAACAGTTGTCTCTAGGTGGTGATGATTGAATATAAAAACATTATTACTGAAACATTTCAGACAGCACACACATGACAGAATCAAATCAAAATTAGTATTTTTCATAAACACCATAAACTTTTCAGTAACTTCAGGAGTTAGTTTCTGAAAGAGCAACACTCGCTTTTTGGCACTGGAAATATTCCGATCACTAACACTTTCGACACCAAATATATCAATGTCAGTCGCATTATCGCTTGTAGATGTGCCAGCGACAGCTGAGCTGGCGTCAGCTGAGATAGTGAGAGCTGAGCTCGCATCAGCTGAGCTTGCGTCAGCTGAGATGGTGACAGCCGAGCAGGCATCAGCTGACATGTCAACATTTGGGGTGGCCAAGGAAGGGCTGGCCACATCTGGGGTGGCCAAGGAGGGGATGGTCACAGATGAGTAATCTACACTTTTTCGATCCTCTTGCTCGGCGACGTCGGGTGCCCACATCTGGGATGGCCAAGGAAGGACTGGCCACATCTGGGGTGGCCAAGGAAGGACTGGCCACATCTGGGGTGGCCAAGGAAGGTCTGGTAACATGTGGGGTGGCCAAGGATGGGCCAGCCATGTCTGGAGTGGCCAAGGATGGGCCAGCCATGTCTGGAGTGGCCAAGGATGGGCCAGCCATGTCTGGAGTGGCCAAGGATGGGCCAGCCATGTCTGGAGTGGCCAAGGATGGGCCAGCCATGTCTGGAGTGGCCAAGGATGGGCCAGCCATGTCTGGAGTGGCCAAGGATGGGCCAGCCATGTCTGGAGTGGCCAAGGATGGGCCAGCCATGTCTGGAGTGGCCAAGGATGGGCCAGCCATGTCTGGAGTGGCCAAGGATGGGCCAGCCATGTCTGGAGTGGCCAAGGATGGGCCAGCCATGTCTGGAGTGGCCAAGGATGGGCCAGCCATGTCTGGAGTGGCCAAGGATGGGCCAGCCATGTCTAGAGTGGCCAAGGATGGGCCAGCCATGTCTGGAGTGGCCAAGGATGGGCCAGCCATGTCTGGAGTGGCCAAGGATGGGCCAGCCACATCTGTTATGGCCAAGGAGGGGCTGGCCACACTGGTTCTCTTAAAGTTTTCTTTCTTCCTTCACCATACGATTCTATGTCTGAAATATCCATTAGTTCACTAGCAGTGAACAATGTTTGGTCTTGAGAGGAGTGTGGTGATGGTGGTGGCATGGCGTCACGTGCTCCAGCCGCCGCCTCTCTTGCTGCTGCTTCCCTCTTCGCTTCTCTAGCTCTACGCATTGCTTCTAAGCGCTTTCTTCTCTTCACGGTTATCTTGCAAAAGAATGATCTTTTCTTGTATGCCATTGTGTGTAAAAATGCAAAGAATTGAGGGTCAGATTACGCGTCCCAAGGGTCAGCCGCGGTCAATCAGAGCAGCACACCTTCCTTCAGACCTATGGTCGGCACTGACTTGCTGGGGAAGAGAGTACCTCTTCCTACAGCCACCCTAACAGTTACCAATTAGCATTTCGAAGATTCTAGCACAAAATCGTAAGAAAAAAATTGCGAAAAAAATACTAATGAAATCAAGTACTGTATACTATTTTTATGGTGTGTGTCAGGTGTCAAACTAATGACGCAATTACCTCATTTATTGTAATTAAGATAATTACTTATAGAATTATCGTACAGACACGAGACATACACCAAAATGTTGCCAGAATTTTGAACTATATTTCGGTAAGAATTACTTTTTTTTTTTTTTTTTTTTGGTATACTTGAGCCGCCACGTTCTATTTACCCGTTAAGGACTGGGCTTGGGCCAAAATATTATACCCAGAAGTTGTCATATGCCTTCTCAAGGTCAAAAAATATGGCAACAACTGAGTGGTTATTGGCAAAGGCATTACGAACATACGTATCTAAGCGTAGGAAGGGGTCAATGGTTGAACGGAAAGCCATGTTGACTAGTGGGGAGAGACTGTTGTGTGTCTAAATACAACATTAAACATCGATTTACCAGACGTTCCATCACTTTGCAAACTGCACTGGTAAGAGCAATGGGACGGTAGTGGGAGGCATCATGTCCCGTAGTACCCGGTTTGCAGAAACGGAGAAAAATGGCAGATTTCTACAGCTGGGGAAGAACTCCTTGTGACCAAATAAGATTGAAGAGTTATAAGAGGACTGCAAGGGCTGACTGGTGCAAATGTTGTAACATCTAAATATGAATGTCGTCAGGCCCAGCTACCGATGATCAGCAAGCTGAAAGTGTCGCCTCCAGTTCCTGAAGTGTAAAAAGCACATTATAAGATTCTTCATTGAGAGAAGAAAAGCCTAAGGATGCTAACTCTCTGGCAGACTTTGTGGAAAGAAACAAGGGGCATAGATGGAGCCCCTGAGAAATATTGATCAGATGATTACCAATTTCAATGGCAACATCAAGAGGGTTTGCTATATCAACACCAGCAACCCGCAAAACAGGAGCTGGGCCAGGAGAGTATTTACCACTCAGTTTCTCTACTTTTTCCGGACTGCACTCAGAAGAAGCAGAGGTGATGGTGGAAACAATCTCACCAGCAAGTGCGTTTAGAGTCACGGATAACATGGAGAGCGACCGCACGCTTTTGCCTAACATCAAGAAGTCTCTCTGTGGTTCTATTGTACTGGTACCTGCCGCACGCAGCGCGTTTCAAATGTACTCCCCGAGCACAAGCAGGAGACCACCAAGGCACGTACTTCTGAGAATGCCTGCCCAAGGTTTGGGGTATAGAATGAGAAGCTGAGGTTAAAACTGAGGTCGAGAAGAGGTATAAAAGCTCATCAATGGAGGACGAGGAAGGAACCTCACTAAAAGCAGCAGTTGCGAGTAAAGGTCCCAGTTTGCTTGATCAAATTGCCAGCATGGGCTACGAAGAGGTGGTGAATATGAAGGATAAGTAACAATGATTGGAAAAGAATCGCTATCATGTAAGTCCGGGAGAACAGACCAGGTGAAGTCTAGTGCAGTGAAGGAAGAGCAGACTGAAAGATGGATGCAAGAGAGAGCGTACGAGTTCGAGGATCAAAATGGGTGGGAGTACCTGCATTCAAAACATGGAGAGGGTGAGAAGCAAGAAAAGCCTCCAACTGAATGCCACAGGAATCACCCTGCCTTGGTGGGAATTGGCAGATGTGTTAATAATGTTAATAAAAAAAATTAATAATATTTAAAAATTGGCAAATGTAATGAAATTTGTGAAATTGGCCAAATTACAAATTACTAATCACTTTACTGGGTAGTTGAAAATATTTCAGTGGGTAATTTCTTGTGCTCAGCTGATAAAATATTCAGGAATCTAAAGAACTGTTTACAAGGTACATGTGGGAAACTAGTGAAACATTTAGTACAACTTACCCATCAGCTTCTGTCATAACTTTCATTCTGAGAGCAAGGGTTGTGCTCTCTGGAGGCTGCCAGTAGAATATGCCCCTAGACTTCCCTCCTATAAAGGACTGAAAAATTAAATACAATGAATAACTACTGTACTGTATCCTACATGCTGAAAGAACACAAAATAAAAAAAATAATGAATTAATTCACATGCAGTGAATGACTGGGGTAAAGAACAAAATACTGCACAGAAATAAGGAATACACTTGAACACTACAAAATAATACTTACTAAAGGCAGAGAGTAGTATAAAAAAAAAGATGAAAAAAATATAAAAGTGAAACACGAAAGATGAGCAATAACACTGAAAAATATTGCAAAAATAATGAGTCAAAGAAACAGTGTCTTCACTGAAAATACAAGGCTTAGAGTACACAAGAAATTCACTGTAAATGTCTCGCACACGCAAATGCTTTTAAATGCAGGAAAATGTCTCTAAACAGAAAATTATCGCTGAAGTGTGGAGTGGTCGACGGGTGATGAGGTGAAGACGTGGTCCTATGCGGGTGATGATTCCTCCTACACTCACACTTGTCGTGAAGAAATGTGCTTTCTAGGTGAACTCACATAACTGGCTTTATCATTGGCGCACAGCTACAATCTCTTGACCAATTATGTGAGCCAAAACAGTACTAGGACCCAGTACAAGGGTGAAAAACCCACAGGTAGACGAGGTGGGGAGTGGGTGGCGGGTGGGTGTGGCAACCCGGCCCACTGGCGCCCACTGCCACTCACAAACACCCAGGTGGCTTAACTAAGCCACAATATACCAAAATGATATAGGGGACAATACTTCAGAGGAACTTGCTTGGCTTACTTCTCTCTCTCAGCTGGGTTGACTGACTGGCTTAACCCACGAGAATGGCTGACTGGAAGACGTGTAACGATGCTCACAGCATGAAGGAGCAGGTGGATGACAGGAGACAGGCTGAATGATAGGCTGAGGCAGGCTGACTGGCATTCACTTCCACAGTCTGGCTTACTGGCTGGCTTAATTGCAAAATCCGGGTCAACCCCTTGGAGATTGAAGGAATTAGCACACAAACTAAGCCAGGAAGCTTGAAAAGAGGCTGCAACAGGCTTGCAGTCTGGAGTACACAGGGTGGAGGTGAGTGAGGGTAAGCTGCTAGCTGGAGGTGGCAGAGACAGTTCACCTCTGACCTGATGGCACCCCACAAACAATCTTCTAACGTCGGAAATACCCGTAGATCCACTCCCACACCGCTGTCACCAAATTGTCTTGTGGGTTCGATAACGTGGATGGGGTAAAAACACTCAGGTAGGCTGGTTAGTACGTATAATTATAACGGAAAGTATGGGAAGCACCATCAGCCGCCCTGCCTCTCTCTGCTCTCTATCTCAGACTGACCCACCAGTGTATAGAGGGTGCGATGTTCAAAAACATGCTATGGTCAGCAGCAACGTGAATAACAGTGATTCACACAGACGGTTGGTAGCGAGTCATCTACTGGTAACTGGTTACTGGTAACTGGTACTACTGCACTAATGGGTAATGCAGTGGACCCCCGCATAATGATATTAATCCGTTCCTGAGAGCTCATTGTTATGCGAAATTATCGTTAGGCAAATGAATTTTCCCCATAAGAAATAATGGAAATCAAATTAATCCGTGCAAGACACCCAAAAGTATGAAAAAAACAATTTACCACATGAAATATACGTTTTCCTCCACAAAGAGAAGGATACATGCACCATAGTATAGAGTAGTACATGCACAATATATATTGTGCATGTATGTACTACTCTACTAAATGAACAATAAATGACACTTACCTTTATTGAAGATGCAGCAATGACTGATGAGACACTGTCCTGGGAGTGCCTTTTCCTCCTGAGTACTGTAGGTCCTGTTTGACATTTTCTTCCAGAACAGGCCTTATCACACTGTGTATGCCACTACGATTCTTAACCCCTTCAGGGTCCAAGGCCAAAATCTGAAGTGGTGCTCCAGTGTCCAAGAAATTTTGAAAAAAAAAAAAAAAAAAAATTTTTTCCTACAGAATTAGAGAGCATATTTTTGTGAAGGTAATAAGAAAAAAAAAATCTGATCAGTACTTACCGAGATACAGTTCCAAGAAGTTTGTCGAAAATGATGTGATGGCAGCAACATCGACGAATTCCACATACGCGCATTACATTATTTTGCGGTTTTTGTTTTTTCTTCTTTTCTTTTCCAATTTTTTTCTATTCCTACTAACATTTGGGGCCTGAGAGACCAATACTGTATATAATGTATATATATATAAACTCACTGTATTGAACACAATAACCACACTAAAGTTATTATCATATTATTGTTTACCACTGTTGTTTATTACAATAAACATGCACAAATCTTGTATAATACTAATGTTCTATCATATATTTACATATTTACAATCACTGGACATGGTTTTAGAACTGCTGGAGCTTGTGGAACTCCTTGAAACAAGGCACCATGCACAGAGGCACCTTACATTCCTCACACATAAACAGAGTGTCTTTGCGTCTTTGTTGCCGTCTTTTTGTTTGTGCACAGACGATGCATCTCTTCTGAGCAAATTTCTTCTGAGTTGAAGGAAGTTGTATTATGAAATGATCACCTTCCCTCCTCAAACGCTTGGGTATATCCTGAGGAATTCGAGGACCGTGTTGTATAGCAGGTGTTCTTACCTGGTACTTCATTATGAGTTGTCTGACAACAGACAAACAAAATTCACCATACGGTGGTCTGTTGCCAGTCTTTATTTGGTACATATTATATGCATTGAGCATTGAAATGTCCATGAGATGGAAGAAAAGTTTCATGTACCACTTGTAACTCTTACGAACACAGTCAACAAAACCAATCTGCATGTCACATTTGTCAACCAAGCGCATGTTTTGTGTATAATCAATCACTGTCACTTGTTTTCGAATACGTTCATTAGTCACTCAATCAACTTTGCCACTGTCTTGCATTTCATTACGGTGAATGGTTGTCAACAATGTGACATCTCGTTTGTCATGCCACCGTAATGGCATGATGTCATTTGCAGTAAACACCTGCACGTCATCACCACGAGCACCTGCGTTGAGCCTGGGCATATGTTTACGATTAGAACGCACTGTGCCACACACATCTGTCTTGTTCACTCGCATGAAATCACTGAGTAATGGGCTTGTGTACCAGTTATCGGTATATAATGTATGCCCCTTACCAAGATAAGGTGCCATCATGTTTCTCACTACGTCACCTGAGATACCCAATAACATCTTGGTATCTTTCAATGTTTTACTACCCGTGTATACAACAATATCCAACACCAGGCCACTGTCACAATCACAGAGTACAAACAGTTTTATACCAAAGCGTTTCCTCTTGCTCGGTATATACTGCTTGAATGACAGTCTACCTTTGAACAAAATCAAAGACTCGTCAATTACAAGATTCTTGAATGGATAAAAGTATATGCTGAACTTTTGTTTGAGATACATGAAAACATTTCTAATCTTGTATAACCTGTCACTTCTGTCAGGCCTGGTTTTGTCAGAGAAGTGCAACATACGTAAGAGTAAGATAAACCTGTTCACTGGTATGATTTCACTGAAGACCGGGGTAGAAATTAGCCGATCTGTGGACCAGTATGCTTTTATATTATGCTTATAGACGTGAGGCATAAGCATTATTGTTGCAAAAAGCAAATACATTTCTGCAACAGTCGTCTCTTTCCATCTGTGTAGTTGTGACTGTGGTGATAAGATCGTATTTGCCATGGTGTACTCAAAATACTTATTACTTTCCCTGACAATAATTTCCATCAATTGCTGGTCAAAGAATAATTCAAAATTCCAGTTCATTGGCCGTGGTTCCAAGGGGACAAGTAGGTAGAATTCCACTTTGAGAGTCATCAAAGTGGTGAGGCTTGGGAACAAAATTGGGATTTTGCTGCCAATACCACATACGGTTTGCTGGTGGATACTGGACATCATAGGCTGGTTGTGCGGGTGGTTGTGGTGGGCTGGTGCTCCGCTTTGTCCTTGAACTGACGAGTCAACAGCGTGGGTCCCAGCGTGGCCTGGTGAGTCACGCATGGCGGTGCCACTACCACCGCCACTACCATCACCACTAACACCATCCACTGATGCCTGTGGTCTATCCATGCCAAGTGTAGCCACATCATCCTCACTATCACTACCTAAAACTGGTGTTGGGCCACGGGATGTACTCCGTCCCCTGGGCACAGCATAGGGTACACTACCCGAGCGCATGTGGCGGCGAACAAACCAAAGCTTCACTGGTGAATATGATTCCTCACTATCACTACTCGAATGATCGTCGAGCGCAATAAAATCACAGTCCACGTTACTATCGTCATCATTACTGAAGTCAGAGGCCTGGCCACGCGAAAATATTAGTTTTCTCTTGCGATGAGGAACAACCGACCGTGAGTCACGAGTGCCCACACCAGAGGTAGAAGGTTGAGGATCGTCAGGGTTTTCTGCACTATTATCGATATCCTGGTCATTCTTTTCGGTCACTAACTGATCAAAGCCGTAGAATTCGTCTTCATTTCCACTTCCATCAGTGTCAGAACTATCAGATAGGAAGAGGAGAGTCCCAATTTTCCGGGGAGTGAGAGCTGACTTGCGACGAGGCATGGTGAACAAGGGTAACTGAGCCGGCGTTCCCACAATGCTATGCGGGCGCCTAGATTTTTTGTTTATGGCGCACACCCACCACGCAAACCCGTTCTCACATGTAGGACTATGAGCGTTTTCGCGCTAAATTTGACGGCGCTAGAATTTTGGCATAGATCTACGGGATAGACCCTGAAAGGGTTAAATCTCTCAAACCAACCATTGCTGGCTTTAAATTCACCAATATGAGCACTAGTTCCAGGCATTTTTCCCTGTTCACCTGGGTGTTAGTCGACTGGTGTGCGTTGCATCCTGGGAGACAAGATTAAGGACCCCAATGGAAATAAGTTAGACAGTCTTCGATGACACCGACTTTTTTGGGTTATCCTGGGTGGCTAACCCTCTGGGGTTAATTGTTTCTTGGTATTCTCAATAAGCCACACCAACAATGGTGCTACAGCAGCAACAGCTGGCAGTGCTACAGCAGCAGCAGACGGTACTACAGCAGCAGCAGCAGCTGACGGTGGTACAGCAGCAGCAGCAGCTGACGGTGGTACAGCAGCAGCAGCAGCTGACGGTGCTACAGCAGCAGCTGACAGTGCTACAGCAGCAGCAGCTGACAGTGCTACAGCAGCAGCTGACAGTGCTACAGCAGCAGCTGACAGTGCTACAGCAGCAGCTGACAGTGCTACAGCAGCAGCTGACAGTGCTACAGCAGCAGCTGACAGTGCTACAGCAGCAGCAGACGGTGCTACAGCAGCAGCAGACGGTGCTACAGCAGCAGCAGACGGTGCTACAGCAGCAGCAGATGGTATTACAACAGCAGCAGCTGACGGTGCAGCAGCAGCTGATGGTGCTACAACAGCAGCTGACGGTACTACAGCAGCAGCAGCAGCAGCAGCAGCAGCTGACGGTACTACAGCAGCAGCAGCAGCAGCTGACGGTACTTCAGCAGCAGCAGCAGCAGCAGCAGCAGCTGACGGTACTACAGCAGCAGCAGCAGCAGCAGCTGACGGTACTACAGCAGCAGCAGCAGCAGCAGCTGACGGTACTACAGCAGCAGCAGCAGCAGCAGCTGACGGTACTACAGCAGCAGCAGCAGCTGATGGTACTACAGCAGCAGCAGCAGCAGCAGCTGACGGTACTACAGCAGCAGCAGCAGCTGATGGTACTACAGCAGCAGCAGCAGCTGACGGTATTACAGCAGCAGCAGCTGACGGTATTACAGCAGCAGCAGCTGACGGTATTACAGCAGCAGCAGCTGACAGTGCTACAGCAGCAGCTGATAGTGCTACAGCAGCAGCTGACAGTGCTACAGCAGCAGCAGACGGTGCTACAGCAGCAGCAGCAGCTGATGGTGGTACAGCAGCAGCTGACGGTGCTACACCAGCAGCTGACAGTGCTACTACAGCAGCAGCAGCATCAGCAGTTGATCATGGTACCACAGTATTTCGATAATATTTCTCACCCTTTTTACCACAGGGTTGGCACTAGAAGCTTTCTTGGGGCCCATGGTCACTTATTTTGCAGATAAAATCACCAAAAACGCTGTCATAATACGAAATGTTCCGATTGTATGCTTGGATGTTACCGCTGAGGCTGGCTTGTAAACAATGCCACCGGCGGAACATGTGAGGCTGGCTCAGGCCTCGCATAGACGCGTCTCAGACGAATAGCGTTGAGCAAGTTTTTTAACGCTATACGAGGCAAAATTTTAGTGATAAAATGTATCGCTATGCGGATTTAACGTTATGTGATGCCAACGGTATGCGGGGGTCCACTGTATAAACTCCTGGGAAACTGGAGTCAACCATTACTAGTACCCTGAGTGCTTTTTCATCACAAGAGTTTTGATGTGGCTCCCATCCTGTCGGATTAAATGGTGGTATGAACGCCCAGGTTGGCTTTGACAAATTAAAAATGATTCTCTGCCTTTTATGTACAATGTGTCTTATACAAACAAGTCCTCAACTTACGAGATGCAGTCCTAGTGTTAAATCATTTGCAACCCAAATGTATCATTCTATAAAAAAACATAGTACAGAGGATAATTATGTATCACATATTTTTAACTGCAGGTTAACATTCACAAATACACACCTGCATTTTTTTAACACATTGGCAGTTTCTCACTTAGGTAGGGTGGTCCAAAGAAAAGGAAACACGTTCACCATTATTCATTCAATTGCTATCTTGCCAGAAGTTTTCTGACATAGTTTAGATGTAGATAAATATTTCTGCAATTCTATGTCTTTTGTACCTAGTTTGCAAGTCGATGTAACTCACATTCATAAGGGATCTTCATTTATCGTGTAAGTACAGTGGACCCCCGCATAGCGACCTTAATCCGTGCAAGAGGGCTGGCTGTTATGCGAAATGTTCGGTATGCGAATGAATTTTCCCCATAAGAAATAATGGAAATCAAATTAATCCGTGCAAGACACCCAAAAGTATGAAAAAAAAAAAATTTACCACATGAAATGTTAATTTTAACCCTTTGACTGTTTCAGGCCCCTCTCTGAAACTGTCATTCTATGTCGCCAAATATTCGAAAAAAAAAAATATTTTTTCTTATGAAAATGTTAGGAATATTTTTACTAGTGTTTTAAGCCTAAAAAAAAATTTTTGCCATCAGTACTTACCGAGATATAGAGCCGCAAAGTTTGCAGAAATTGACGTGCGTACGGCAACAGCGGCGACTGCCGCCCACCCGGTATTCTTTTATTTACTCTAATTCAAAGGTTTCTTGCATTTTTCAATATTTTTCTTTTCCAGGTAACTTATGTGGCCTGTGAGACCAATGTAAGGTGCATTGTTCAAATATACACTCATTATTTACAACACAATAACAGAACAAACTTTATCACTATTAGTTTGTGTATACACTTTGTTTACACAAACAAACAATACAAAACAATGCTTATTACTATTGTTCCGTAATATATATACATCTGTACAGTCACTAACCACGTTCCTAGAACTGCTGCAGCTTGTGGAACTCTTTGAAACATGGGTATATGCAGAGGGGCACTTCACACTCCTCACACATAAAACGAGTGTCTCTGCGTGTTTGTGGGCATTTTGTGGTATGCATACATACATAACACCTCTTCTGAGCATTTTTCTTGGCAGTAGTAGGAGGCAGTTGTATGGGGTAGTGATCACCAGGCCTCATACGAGATGACGTCTGTGGGCGCTGGTCTATTGCAGGAGTTGCTCCTTTGTACTTGGCAATTATTTGTCTGATTACTGACAGGCAAAATTCACCATATTTTGGTGTTTTGTTGGTCTTCAACTTGTATATGTTATAAGCATTTAGCATAGAGATATCAACAAGATGGAAAAAAAGTTTGATATACCACTTATAACTCTTGCGTACACAGTCTGCAAACCCAATCTGCATGTCACATTTGTCCACTAAGCGCATATTGAGGTTGTAGTCCATGACAGCTGCAGGCTTTAGAATGGGTTCATTGGTCTCTCTGTTGTCCCTGCCACTGGGTACCATTTCGTTTGTGTGAACTGATGTCAACAATGTGACATCACGTTTGTCATGCCACCGAAATGCCATGATGTCATTGGCAGCAAAGGCTTGCACCTCACCTCTGCGAGTGCCAGCGTCGAACCTTGGCATATGTTTGCGATTACCACGCACTGTGCCACACACATCTGTCAAGTTCACTCGCAAGAAATCACTGAGTAAGGGGCTTGTGTACCAGTTATCAGTAAATAACATATGCCCCTTACCAAGATATGGTTCCATCATTGTTCGAACCACATCACCAGAGATACCCAATAACTTCATGGTATCTCTCAAAGTATTACTGCCAGTGTACACAATGATATCCAAAACTAGACCACTTCTGCAATCACACAGTACAAATAGCTTTATACCAAAGCGTTTCCTCTTGCTTGATATATATTGCTTGAATGAGTCTTCCTTTGAATAAAATCAAGGACTCATCAATAACAAGCTTCCTGAAGGGATAAAAATACATGCAGCACTTTTGTTTCAGGTACATAAACACATTTCTTATCTTATATAACCTGTCGCTTCTGTCAGGCCTGGTTTTGTCTGAAAAGTGTAACATACGCAACAGTATCAGGAAACGATTGACACCTATAATGTCACTAAAACCTGGAGTTGAAATCAGGCGATCTGTTGTCCAGTATGTGGTGACAGTGTGCTTATACACATGTGGCATAAGCATTATTGTGGCAAAAAACAGGTACATCTCTGCCACAGTTGTCTCCTTCCACTTGTGTAGCCGTGATTTTGGTGAGAGAATTGTATTTGCCATGGTGTAATCACAGTATGTATTTGTTTCCCTGACAATGATGTCCATCAGGGGTTCATCGAAAAATAACTCAAAGCAGTCCAGTTCACTGGCATTGTTCCCAAGTGGACAAGATGGCTTCATTCCACTTTGTGTTTCATCAAAGTCATGGGGACTGGGAACAAACTCGTCACCGTCCTGCCAATCCCAGATGCGGTCTGCTGGTGGGGTCTGGATATTGTACCGTGGTTGTGGCTGTGCAGGTTGTGGCAGTGTGGGGTAGGGTGAGGCTGGTTGTTCTGCTGAGTCAGCCGCGTGGGTAGTAGCGTGGCCCGGTGATGGTGCCACATGGGCCGTGCCACCCTCACTATCACCACCACTGCCTCCTCCCTCACTGTCACCATTCATACCCATCGTTACAATATCGTCATCTTCACTATCAGGTCGTGGTGTTGGGCCACGGGATGTGCTCCCAGAGTTTCTCCTTCCCCTTGGAACAACATATGAAACACTACCAGACCGCATGCTACGTCGTACATACTGGCGCTTCACTGGGGAATATTCACTCTCACTGTCACTAGAACTGCTTTCAATGACCTTGAAATCACTATCACTATCACTGCTATCATCAGGGTGTTGTACACGACCAAATAGTTTCCTCTTTCGTCCTGGTACAGGCGAACGTGAACGTGAACAAGCCGGCACAGCACCAGAGGTCGAAGGTTGTGGGTCATCTGGGTTTTCGTCACTATTTACGTTATCCTGGGCACTTTTTTCGGTAACACTCACTTGAAAACCCTTGAATTCACTGTCACTGACACTTTCATCGCTGTTAGAGCTATCACTTGGGAACAAAAGACCTCCAATCCGCCGAGGAGTGAGGAACTTCTTTCCGAGAGGCATGGTGAAAATGGACTGACAACATGGCGTTCCCACAATGCACCGCTAGATCCCAGATTTTTTTCACAGGGTGCACACTGACCACTGAGACCCATTCTCTCCCGTGTAGGCCTACCAGGCCTTTGGCGCTCGATTTGAAGCCGCTAGAATTTGTGCGTATAAATACGTCAGAAACATTGGCTCGTAAGACGTATTTATACGTCGGAAACAGTCAAAGGGTTAATACACGCAAACTGAAAAAGGCATGCACAATTACATGACACTTAACTTTTATTGAAGATCTGGTGATGATTGATGGGATGGGAGGAGGGGAGAGAGAGTTAGTGTTAGTGTTTAGAAGGGGAATCCCCTTCCATTAAGACTTGAGGTGTCGAGTCCTTTTCTGGGGTTACTTCCCTTCTTCTTTTAATGCCACTAGGACCAGCTTCAGAGTCACTGGACTTCTTTCGCACAACATATCTGTCCATGGGGAATATATAATAGCTAAATTCAAATCCAAATACCTACAAAAACCTCTCACATTGATAAACATCTACAGAGTTCCACAGTCAAACATTAGCCAATTTAGTCAAAATCTAGGAAGTATGATAACTGATACACGCATGAACAAAGATCACTTACTACTCTCAGGTGACTTCAATATAAATCTCCTGCAAGACCAGGACCCACACGTTACTGAATTCACAAACACAATGAGTAACTGTATGTTACTACCAACAGTAACAAAACCTACAAGAGTTACAGAGACTAGTGTTTCCCTACTTGACCACATCTGGACCAACACCATATCCCCTTTAAAATCAGGCATAATTACAGATAATACCACAGACCACTACCCTACTTTCCTCATAACAACTCTTGGTAAACTACCCCAAGACACTACTAAAGTCACCTTCAGACTTCACAATGAGGCAGCCATTAATAACTTCGCAACAGCATTAGCAAACATTGATTGGCACACTGAGCTAGAAATCTATACAGATATTGACGAATGTATTAATAATTTTCTAAAAAAGACCCAATACCTCTATAACAAGCACTGCCCTAAAAAAACTAAACAGATGACAGCAAAGAGACTGAACAGTCCCTGGCTAACACCCAGCATTCTCAAATCCATAAATACAAAACACCAATATGAAAAACAGTACAGAATGGGTCACATAACCAGAGACCAAACAAAACGTTACTCGTCAATCCTAACCAGCCTGATAAGAAGGGCAAAAAAATTGTATTATGAGAACAGATTATCCAACTTACGAGGTGATATAAAAAAGACCTGGAAAACACTATCTGAAATTCTGGGAACAAAAAAGATATCACGAAATAGCGAAATAAAATTAGCAAAATCAGATGAACCCCAACTCCCACCAACAGAAACAGCAAACAGACTCAATGATTTCTTCTCCACTATAGGACAAAACCTTGCCCATAAAATCCCAAGCTCAGATACCCCACCAAATAACTACCTCACCGGCAACTACCCGAACACACTGTTCCTAGCTCCGACTAACCCATACGAAGTCTCCCTTATTATCAATGCACTAAAAAACAAGGCAGGAGATTTAAGTACCTTACCACCCTTTATATATAAAAAAGTGTCACAAGTGCTATCTCCAATCATTGCAACACTCTTTAACAAATCCATTGAATCCTCCACCTTCCCTACAGTACTCAAAATAGCAAGGGTCACCCCGATCCACAAAGGAGGAGACCAAACAGAGTTGAATAACTATAGGCCAATATCCAACTTACACCCTCTCTCAAAAATCTTTGAAAAACTAATTCATAAACGAATCTACTCCTACCTTATCTCCCAAAACATACTCAACCCCTGCCAATTTGGATTCAGGCCTAATAAAAATACTAATGATGCTATTATACACATGCTAGAACATATATACACTGCAATAGAGAAAAAAGAAGTCCCACTGGGGATCTTCATTGACTTACGTAAAGCTTTTGATACAGTTGACCATGACTTGCTCCACGTAAAATTGTCACACTATGGTATAAGAGGGCACTCCCTCAATTACCTCAAGTCATAAATAGCTGTGTGAGGGTGATTTTCATCCATGAAGGTTTGCACTTCAAGCCACTTTGCACAGATTTCCTTAATTTTTGTAGTAGGCAATTTCTTCAATTTCTCTCTCCCCTCCTTCGAACCAGTTTCCTCAGGTCTGGCCTCTTGCTGTTGAAGTTGATCTATCAGCTCATCAGTGGTTAGTTCTTCATTGTCCTCCTCCACCAACTCTTCCACATCATCCCCACTAACCTCCAACCCTAAGGACTTTCCCAATGCCACAATGGATTCCTCAACTGGCATAATCCTCTCAGGGTTAGCCTCATACCCTTCAAAATCCCTTTTGTCTACAGATTCTGGCCACAGTTTCTTGCAAGCAGAGTTCAAGGTCTTCTTAGTCACTCCCTCCCAAGCCTTACCTATAAGGTTTACACAATTGAGGATATTAAAGTGCTCTCTCCAAAACTCTCTTAGAGTCAGTTGAGTTTCTGAGGTCACTACAAAGCACCTTTCAAACAGAGCTTTTGTGTACAGTTTTTTGAAGTTTGCAATAACCTGCTGGTCCATGGGCTGCAGGAGAGGAGTGGTATTAGGAGGCAAAAACTTGATGTTAATGAATTTCATGTCCCCATAAAGTCGCTCTGCCACGTCTGTAGGATGACCAGGGGCATTGTCTAACACCAGGAGGCACTTAAGTTCTAATTTCTTTTCAGTTAGGTAATCTTTCACATTGGGGGCAAATGCATGGTGTAACCAGTCATAGAAAAAGTCCCTAGTGACCCATGCCTTACTGTTTGTCCTCCACAGCACACACAAATTTTCCTTGAAGACATTCTTTTGCCTGAACGGTCTGGGAGTTTCAGAGTGATACACTAATAAAGGCTTCACTTTGCAATCACCAGTAGCATTGGAACACATGAGAAGAGTAAGCCTGTCTTTCATAGGCTTATGTCCTGGGAGTGCCTTTTCCTCCTGAGTAATGTAGGTCCTGCTTGGCATTTTCTTCCAAAACAGGCCTGTTTCATCACAATTAAACACTTGTTCAGGTTTCAGTCCTTCACTGTCTATGTACTCGTTGAATTCCTGCACATATTTTTCAGCCACTTTGTGGTCCGAACTGGCAGCCTCACCATGCCTTATCACACTATGTATGCCACTACGCTTCTTAAATCTCTCAAACCAACCTTTGCTGGCCTTAAATTCACTCACATCATCACTAGTTGCAGGCATTTTTTTAATTAAATCCTGATGCAACTTCCTAGCCTTTTCGCTTATGATCACTTGAGAAACGCTATCTCCTGCTAGCTGTTTTTCATTTATCCACACCAATAAAAGTCTCTCAACATCTTCCATCACTTGCGATCTCTGTTTCGAAAACACAGTTAAACCTTTGGCAAGAACAGCTTCCTTGATTGCCTTTCTGTTGCCCACAATAGTAGAGATGGTTGATTTGGGTTTCTTGTACAACCTGACCAGGTTGGCGATACGCACTCCACTTTCATACTTATCAATGATCTCTTTCTTCATCTCTATTGGAATTCTTACCCTTATTGCTGTAGGGTTGGAACTAGAAGCTTTCTTGGGGCCCATGGTCACTTATTTTCCAGATAAAGCACCGAAAACACTGTAATAATACGAAATATTCCGATTGTATGCTTGGATGTTACCGCGGAGGCTGGCTGGTAAACAATGCCACCGGCGGAACATATGAGGCTGGCTCAGGCCGCACACTGGACGTGTCTCGGACGAAGGGCGGTGAGCGGGTTTTTGGGCGGTATGCGAGGCAAAATTTTAGCGATCAAAGCGTCCGGTATGCGGATTGTACGGTATGCAATGCGTACGGTATGCGGGGGTCCACTGTACACCTACCATCCGACTTACGACCGAGTTCGGTTCCGAGAAACCGGTCGTTAGTCGAAATGGTCGTAAGTCGAACTTTACTACTGAATATCAACAAAACATATTTGTAATGACTTTGTTTTATTTTGGTATATCATGTTTTACTTCACTTTTTATGCTGTTAGTACTGTATTTTATACTGTAAGGTTTAGGATACACTGTGTATAACACAAATAGTTGTTTATTTCCCAGAAATTTGGCATAAAAAATACGGTCGTAAGTCGAGTGGTCGTAAGTCGAGTGGTCGTAAGTCGAGTGGTCGTAAGTCGAGCAGGTCGTAAGTCGGATGGTAGGTGTACATTATATAACAAGTTCTATAAACTATAAAACCAAAATGCAGGTTTGGACTATCTGACCAGTCTACAAAATCTGAATACTCTAACTGGGTAAATATTTGGATGCATAGATATGGTACACCACTAATGACTGTGAATTATCGCTATACAGGTCTCCCTCAACATTCGCGGGGGTTAGGGGCTCAAGAGCCCCGTGAATGTTGAAAAATCGCGAATGTTTGGTGCCCCAATATATTGCAGGGAAATATAATAAAATAATAAAATGAAATAATCTATGTATATACATGTATATACATGTATATACGTACATGCTCCTCCCACTCATATATTTGTCCAATCTCTTTTTAAAGCTACCCAAGGTCCTATCAAAGCTAAAACCTTGGGTAGCTTCACATTTAGGTTGGATAAGTACACAAGTGAGAGGTGGTTGGATTTGAATGGGTCTTGCATGCGAGTAAATAGAATGTTCATAGCTTATTGCTTGGGTAGCATTTATTCTGTTATTGGGCTGGATTTGTGAAGGACCTGAATAGTATGGGCCAACAGGTCTACTGCAGTGTTCCTCCTTTCTTATGTTCTCATGAACAATCATAAAATACATACCTGAGAACATTGTAAAATATTGTACTGCCTCCACCACTGCCTCATATTTTTATATAATTTCTTTCTTCAATTCTTTCGTGCTTCTCAGTTTCTTTACCAAAATTTATTTGGGCTCATGGTTAATTATGTAGCAGTCACAGTCAATCAACAAGCACCAAACACAATGAATTATTGTGAAATGCTTGGAAGAGCGCAGAGGATAATACAGTGGACTCCCGCATAGCGATTTTAATCCGTGCAAGAGGGCTCATTGTTATGCGAAATGATCGGTATGCGAATGAATTTTCCCCATAAGAAATAATGGAAATCAAATTAATCCGTGCAAGACGCCCAAAAGTATGAAAAAAAAAATTTTTACCATATGAAATGTTAATTTTAATACACACAAACTGAAAATGGCATGCACAATTACATGACACTTACTTTTATTGAAGATCTGGTGATGATTGATGGGATGGGAGGAGGGGAGAGAGAGTGTTAGTGTTTAGAAGGGGAATCCCCTTCCATTAAGACTTGAGGTGTCGAGTCCTTTTCTGGGGTTACTTCCCTTCTTCTTTTAATGCCACTAGGACCAGCTTCAGAGTCACTGGACTTGTTTAGCACAACATATCTGTCCATAGTGGCCTGTACCTCTCGTTCCTTTATGACTTCCCTAAAGTGTTTCACAACATTGTCAGTGTAATAATCACCAGCACGGCTTGCAATAGCTGTGTGAGGGTGATTCTCATCCATAAAGGTTTGCACTTTCAGCCACATTGCACAGATTTCCTTAATCTTTGTAGTAGGCAACTTCTTCAATTTCTCTCTCCCCTCCTCTGAACCAGTTTCCTCAGGTATGGCCTCTTGCTGTTGAAGTTGATCTATCAGCTCATCAGTGGTTAGTTCTTCATTGTCCTCCTCCACCAACTCTTCCACATCCTCCCCACTAACCTCCAACCCCAAGGACTTTCCCAATGCCACAATGGATTCCTCAACTGGCATAATCCTCTCAGGGTTAGCCTCAAACCCTTCAAAATCCCTTTTGTCTACACATTCTGGCCACAGTTTCTTCCAAGCAGAGTTCAAGGTCTTCTTAGTCACTCCCTTCCAAGCCTTACCTATAAGGTTTACACAATTGAGGATATTAAAGTGCTCTCTCCAAAACTCTCTTAGAGTCAGTTGAGTTTCTGAGGTCACTACAAAGCACCTTTCAAACAGAGCTTTTGTGTACAGTTTTTTGAAGTTTGCAATAACCTGCTGGTCCATGGGCTGCAGGAGAGGAGTGGTATTAGGAGGCAAAAACTTCACCTTAATGAAGCTCATGTCCCCATAAAGTCGCTCTGCCACGTCTGTAGGATGACCAGGGGCATTGTCTAACACCAGGAGGCACTTAAGTTCTAATTTCTTTTCAGTTAGGTAATCTTTCACATTGGGGGCAAATGCATGGTGTAACCAGTCATAGAAAAAGTCCCTAGTGACCCATGCCTTACTGTTTGCCCTCCACAGCACACACAAATTCTCCTTGAGGACATTCTTTTGCCTGAACAGTCTGGGAGTTTCAGAGTGATACACTAATAAAGGCTTCACTTTGCAATCACCAGTAGCATTGGAACACATCAACAAAGTAAGCCTGTCTTTCATAGGCTTATGTCCTGGGAGTGCCTTTTCCTCCTGAGTAATGTAGGTCCTGCTTGGCATTTTCTTCCAAAACAGGCCTGTTTCATCACAATTAAACACTTGTTCAGGTTTCAATCCTTCAGTGTCTATGTACTCCTTGAATTCCTGCACATATTTTTCAGCTGCTTTGTGGTCCGAACTGGCAGCCTCACCATGCCTTATCACACTATGTATGCCACTACGCTTCTTAAATCTCTCAAACCAACCTTTGGTGGCCTTAAATTCACTCACATCATCACTAGTTGCAGGCATTTTTTTAATTAAATCCTCATGCAACTTCCTAGCCTTTTCGCTTATGATCACTTGAGAGACGCTATCTCCTGCTAGCTGTTTTTCATTTATCCACACCAATAAGAGTCTCTCAACATCTTCCATCACTTGCGATCTCTGTTTCGAAAACACAGTTAAACCTTTGGCAAGAACAGCTTCCTTGATTGCCTTTCTGTTGCCCACAATAGTAGCGATGGTTGATTGGGGTTTCTTGTACAACCTGGCCAGGTCGGCGACACGCACTCCACTTTCATACTTATCAATGATCTCTTTCGTCATCTCTATAGTAATTCTCATCCTTATTGCTGTAGAGTTGGCACTAGAAGCTTTCTTGGGGCCCATGGTCACTTATTTTGCAGATAAAATCACCAAAAACACTGTAATAATACGAAACGTTCCGATTGTATGCTTGGATGTTACCGCGGAGGCTGGCTGGTAAACAATGGCACGGGCGGCACATGTGAGGCTGGCTAAGGGCGCACATTGGACGCGTCTCAGACGAACAGCGGTGAGCGGGTTTTTGAGCGGTATGCGAGGCAAAACTTTTGCGATAAAAGCGAGCGGTATGCGGATTAAACGTTATGTGATGCCAACGGTATGCGGGGGTCCACTGTACTCACTCCAGCATAAACAAAGCCATGCTGACTGACGATGCCTCTACCACCCACTGCTTCAACCCTCGTATTTATTATTATTATTATTATTATTATTATTATTATTATTATTATTATTAGCAGTCATGAATGAGTTGACATTATTTATACTGTAGTTTAATAAATAACGAACAAACAAAACACTCACCACTCGTAAGGCAGACGAACTCTGATGACTTGTGATGATTAAAAAAATTTAAATTATAATTCTTTATTTCTCTATTGATATTACATGCAGTTACTGATGACAGTTGAATGGAGATGATTATATGGAGTGTAACTGCATGGCATGAGACTAGTGTGTGGATTCTAAGTCTTCACTGCCTCAGGTGAGGCAGTAGTAGTGGCAGTTTCACCTTCTCAAGATTCATGACTTTCTTTAATAGTGGTTACTGCTCCCTTGAGGGCCATACTTTCACCACCACACAAACAGCAATGACCGACTCGCACAGTGGCTGGAGACTGAGTGAGTGAGTGGCGGGTGGGAGGGCTGGCTGCCAGTTGTTATTATTATTTTTATTATTAATAACATGTATTATTATTAACATGTATGTATTTAACCCTTTGAGGGTCGACAGGCCCTCTCCGAAACTCGTTCTCAGGGTCGGCCAAATTTCAAAAAAAAAAAAAATTATTTTTTCTTATGAAAAAAAGTTTTTTTTCTAAACATTATAGGCTAAACAAAAAAATTTTAATGTCAATACTTACCGAGATATGGAGGCCTGAAATTTGCCAAAATTGAACAACATATGGTAACATCGCCGACTGCCATCACTCGGTATTTTTCTATTTACTTTTTTATGTACTATTTTCAATTATTTTTCAATTTTTCTTTTTCTGAGTAACTTTTATGGCCTCTGAGGCCAACATGATCAGTATTTTGTAAGTTATTTCTTTTTCAATACTACACAATAAGGGCGTAAACACTGTTGTCATTATTTTGTTTACAGAAAATATTTACACAAACAAATGATATGAAATGTTGTTTATTACTATTTTTCTATATTTTATATACACATATACAGTCACAGGGAATGTTTCTAGAAGTTCTGAAGCCTGTGGAACTCTTTGAAACATGGTGTCATGCACAGTGGAGTTTTACACTCCTCACACATAAAACGAGTGTCTCTGCGTTGTTGTGGGCGTTTTTTTGTATGTGCACAGACGTAACACCTCTTCTGAGCCTTTTTCTTCAAAGCAGTAGCAGGCAGTTTTACCAGGAAGTGATCACCATGCTTCAGACGAGCAGGTAGTTGTTGAAAATTTGGTGGGCAGTCAATTGCAGGTGCTATTCCTTGGTACTTGAATACTATTTGTCTGATGACAGACAAACAGAATTCGCTGTACTGTGGTTTGTTTCTGGTGCTCATCTTGTACATATTATAAGCATTGAGCATGGAAATGTCTAGAAGATGGAAAAACAGTTTGATGTACCACTTATAACTCTTGCGAACACAATCAGCAAACCCAATCTGCATGTCACATTTGTCCACTGAACGCATGTTGAAGGTGTAATCAATCACAGCTGCAGGTTTTAGAATGGGTTCATTTCTCTCTCTATGCTGCCAGCCACTGTCTGCCATTTCATTAGGGTGAATTGATGACAACAGTGTGACATCTCGTTTGTCATGCCACCGAAATGCCATGATGTCATTGGCAGCAAACGCCTGCACCTCACCTCTACGAGTGCCAGCGTCAAACCTGGGCATATGTTTCCGATTTGCACGCACTGTGCCACACACATCTGTCATGTTCACTCGCAAAAAATCACTGAGTGAGGGGCTTGTGTACCAGTTATCTGTATATAATATATGCCCCTTACCAAGGTATGGTTCTATCATTGTTCGAACCACATCACCTGAGATGCCCAATAACTTCCTGGTATTTTGCAATGTATAACTTCCAGTGTACACAATAATATCCAATACCAGACCACTGTAACAATCACAAAGCACAAACAACTTTATACCAAAGCGTTTCCTCTTGCTTGGTATGTACTGCTTGAAAGAGAGTCTTCCTTTGAACAGAATCAAAGACTCGTCAATTACAAGCTTCCTGAAGGGATAAAAATGCGTACTGAATTTCTGTTTCAGATACACAAACACATTCCTAATCTTATATAACCTGTCAGTTCTGTCAGGCCTGGTTTTATCTGAGAAGTGAAGCATACGTAACATTAGCACAAATCGATTCACTGGCATTATATCACTGAAACCTGGTGTTGCAATCAGGGGGTCTGTTGACCAGTATGATTTCACTTTGTGCTTATACACATGTGGCATAAGCATTATTGTGGCAAAGAAAAGATACATCTCAGCCACAGTTGCCTTCTTCCACTGGTGTAGACGTGATTTTGGTAAAAGTAATGTGTTTGCCATGGTGTACTTGTAGTATGTGTTGCTTTCCACGACAATACTTTTCATCAGTGGTTCGTCAAAGAATAACTCGAAACATTCCAGTTCAGTGGCATTGTTCCCAAGTGCACAAGATGGCCGTATTCCACTTTGGCTGTCATCAAACTGGTGGGGATTTGGAACAAAATTGACAGCTTCCTGCCAATCCCAGGTGTGGTCTGCTGGTGGGTACTGGACAATGACAGGTGGTTGTGGTTGTGGAGGTTGTGGTTGTGGAGGCTGGTGTGGTGGGTGAGTGGGGGATGGTGGCCTTTGTTCTAGATCAGCTGAGGCAGCGGCGTGGGTGGCAGCATGGCTCACTGCTGGTGCCTCACCGCCGGCACCACTACCACCACGCACATTTTCCATCCCAATTGCAACAGTATCTTCGTCATTTTCACTGTCTGTTCCTGTTGTACAGCCACGGGATGTACTCGGAGATACACTCCTTCCCCTTGGTATAACATATGGCACACGACCAGAGCGCATATATCGTCGTATATACTGACGCTTCACTGGGGAATATTGCACTTCACTATCACTACTGGAACTAGTTTGAAGAGCTTGTAGTTCATATTCACTATCACTATCATCACCCATGCTCTCATCTGAGTCTGGGATTTGGGAAAATAGAAGTTTCCTCTTGGGTTCTGGAACAACTGAACGTGAACAAGAGGGCCCAGCACCAGAGGTGGAACGCTGAGGGTCGTCTGGGTTTTCCTCACTATTACCGATATTATGGTCATTAGTTTCGGTCAAAACCTCACTAAAACCACGAAACTCATCTTCACTGGCACTTCCATCACTATTAGAACTGTCACTGGGGAACAAAAGTGTCCCAATGCGCCGAGGAGTGAGGACCTTCTTACCGCGAAGCATGGTGGACATTGTTTACTAAGAGGGCATTCCCACAATGCACCACTGGGTCCCAGATTTTTTTTTCTACCGCGCACACCGACCACGCAGACCCATTCTCTCACACCTAGGCCTGCCAGCCTTTTCGCGCGAGATTTGAGGCCGCTAGAATTTATGCGTACTAGTACGTCAAAAACCCCTACGCGTAAGACGTACTAGTACGACCAAAACCCTCAAAGGGTTAATAACATGTTATAAATAATAATAGTACATATTAATAATAACATGTATGTTATTAAATACCATTGCCTCAATCACTGCCTCTACCACTCCAGTCACACTCAGTCTACAAGCACCAAACACAATGAATTATTGTGAAATGTTTGGAAGAGCAGGGAGACTAATGTTCACTCCAGCATAAACAAAGTCACACTGACGATGTGTCAACCACTCCCTCGTATTTTTGTACAATTTCCTTCTTCAATTATATCGTATTTATTATTATTATTGTTATTATTATTATTATTATTATTATTATTACTATTGTTATTATTAGCAATAGCAGAAATGTTCGATCCTTTGCTGTGTTCAAGAGTAAACACATGATGTCACCGTCTAATACCTTTCCTAATAGCCATTCCAATATGCAGTCATGAATGGGTTTACATTATTTATTCTGTAGTTTAATAGCAAATAATGAACAAACAAAACACTCGCCACACTGAGTGGTGGGAGGGCTGGCTGCCAGTTGCGGGGGTCGGAGAGAGGGTAGTAGGGACTCGCAGGTGGCGGGAAACTTAAATATGATTTGGTGGCTGGGAATTTGGCGGTTGGGAATTCGCGAATGTGTGAAGCCCGTGAAAGTTGAAAACGTGAATGTTGAGGGAGACCTGTACAGCCTTCATGGGGAAGCGGCAAACCCATAGGGATCATAAGCCTGGTGAATGGAAGGTAACTAAGTATGATCTGATGATTAACCTTTGTGATGCTGGAATTATGGTTTCTTTATCAAACAATTCCATATACATGATGAAATGATATGAACTGTACCAAGTCCTGTTTTTCAAAGGGCCTTTACTTCTACTATCCTCATACTAAATTATAGATTACACAAAACACAGTGTAAGCAGAAGAATGGAAGGGGACTTGAACTGTAGTCCATGCACATAGCAGACCTAGCACTGTAACCACTAAGCCACATAGTTTATAAATATGATATTACAATAAGCAGAAACTTCCAAGGGACTTTGGGATAAAACAGTAGGGGTCACAGTTAGTGCTCGTGATACAACCTTGTCATGGAAGTGTTGCTTGTAAGCTGAGTGGTTACAGCACTGGGCCTGCTAGATGCACTCACAAACAGTTCTTCATCAGTTTTCCAACTTTTTTATTTTTCAACCAATTTTTTTTATTTTTGGTGTACGTTTAGAGGTTCATATGTAGAAGATTGTGACAGTTTCAGTATGATTGGCCAACAAACAACAGAGAAAAAAAATATTTAATGACTTTTCATATATGGCAGCAAGAATGACAAAATGGCACTACGAGTGGCACTTCCGACAATCCCAACCATTAGAATACATCTGACACGAATTTTGGATGCACATGTTTCATCTAATATATCTTATTATCATGGAAAAAAAAATACATTTGATAGACTTTTTGGCATTCACCAAAATATCTGCCTTTTACCTCCCACAAAATCAAAAATATTTGATATATTCCAAAAAAAGAAGCACCAAATAGTCACACACACTTTGTTTTATATTGTCTGTGAAAATCATTTCAATACAATCATTAATAATGGTGTAGGTCAGCGAAATAAGTGAAAAAAGTTACTTCCGAGATATAGGCCTGGAACGCCGACCGCCCTGCCGTCTCAATTTTTTTTTTCGCTAAAATCGTGTTTGTTTCAGTGGTTTTCTAAGTAAACTGATGTTCTAGTGCAGTTATCCTCTTCAAAATACCATTTTCTATCACAGACCAAACAATACAACATGGAGACGAGGAGTAACTCATTTATATCGAAATATTGCTGGTGGACTCTCGGCATATTATGGCCTATTTTATTCAGTCTAGAGTATATAACATGTTTGTTTGTTATTTATAGTGTTTATTATATCATATTAGATCAATTCTGATAGATAAATAAGCCGTATAGTTGATATATAAGCTGATATAAGCGTATTAATGAAGTGATTTCTCCTGGCACCATCTGGAGGGGGAGTACTGCTGAGTGTTCTCAGATGGCTCCCGATTGGCTGGCACTCTACTGATAAGCTCCACCTACTCTTATATGATGCCAAATAATCAATTATATTAGAAAGAATAATGCAAAGAAAAGGCGATAAAAACAAGGAAAAAATTCCAAAAAATAAATGGGTTGAGAACAGACGCGCTACCTACATCACCGTTACCATACCTGATATAAATGACTATAATTTCTTGTAGAAACATCTTAGAACATTGATTCTTGTACCATTGTGTTGCCAAAGAGTTAAGCTATTTTTCTATATGAATAACTCAATTTCCATAATTTTTTATTTTTTTCTTGAGAGCGCGCTGAAAATTTCCCACCCGTCCTTAATGCTGGAAACCTGATAAATGTATGACTACATCTTCTGAGAGTCCATTGTCAATTGCATCTAAAAAAAAAAAATTAAATGGGTTAATATTGGTGTACAGGAGGCACTTAGGTGCTTAGTTGAACAGCAGTATGTATTAAGATAAGGGTAAAGATGGTTTTTGGAGGAATTTATGGATTTGGAAAAGGCATATGATAGGGTAGATAGTGGGGCAATGCGGCAGATGCTATAAGTGAATGCTTGGGTGGTGGCAAAAGGTGTGGGATTAAAAGATAAAGAATCTCGGTCTGCCTGAAATGCCTCGGCAAGATAGTGACTTTCTTTGCTCCAATCATATATGTAAACCCACATTGTAACCTTTGCAAAGAAATAAATATTTTACTTAGTTATAAAGTGAGAGTTGTTAGTTGCATTTTGCTTATGACACTGCTTCTGGGAGATTCTGAAGAGAAGCTGAAGAGGTTGGTGGAAGAATATGGAAGGGTATGTAAAAGGAGGAAATGAAAAATGAACATAGAGTAAGGTGATGAGGATAAAAAATTTAGGTAATATCAGATTGGAGGGAGGGAGTATGTGATGTAGTTCAACTGGGCTTGTGAGGTCTCTAGGGAGACCTAATTATATTGTCACACCTTGCCTTCGTAAACGTATGTCAGAGCCACGCCTTTTCGGCTTAAGTCTCAGCTCCTTTGTTCGTCACTGGCATCAGATCTCAGCGTCAGGCCGTAACATGTGGTCTACGGCTTATGGGGAAGGGGGTGCTTAGAGGAATATAAGCCAGGGAACAGCTGAGCAAGGGGTTGTTGGAGACAGGTTCGGGGAGCTAGAGCTCTGGACAGCCGCTTGTGTAGTGGACCATGCATTGGGAAATGATGAATAGAGTGGTATTAGTATGGTACCTCTACTGCTAGGGGATGATCTACATTATGTCAGCTGTTGGGACATATATGTGTTGTATATTATATGAGCTAGCTCCTTGCTGGGTGGGATCACCGTAGAGATAGGATGTATTTCCTTTTCAGGTGGAGAACTGTAAACACCAATCGGCTCGCCGTCAGAAGAGGATTCATTTATGTAAGGGATGGGAGGTTTTCTTTTAGTTCTTAGAAATGGGATAATGATGGGTCCTGGTTGCGATTCCTGCCTTGTCACGAATGGTCACGGTAGAGTGCAAGAAAAATGCGACATAGTGGTCGTGTAATGGTTCAGTTGCAAATACAGTGGACCCTCGAATTTAGTAGTGCCTTTTCTGTGTTCTTGAAGGAATACCCGCTGGAGCTGTTTTCTATGCCAGGAAAACCTTACGAGGTTTGGCTCAATGGTTAATTAGCGAGGGTGACTACAGGAGCTAGTTTATTTCTAGTAAAGTACAGGAAGGGGCTGGAGCCCGATATTTAGTTTTAAGGAGACATGACGAATAAGGAGGTTTCGCACCAGAGAGTCATTGTTATTCGTTTCTTGTGCTAGAATTTATTCACTCTACTGATCAGTGTGATTTCATATTATTTGCTATTGTATTGTAATTGAATTGAGGGGTTAGGATTAAAATAGTCTAATAACTTGGACAAATTGTCCTAGTTCTCAGATACTTTAAACTGGGGGAGCAAGGGGGATGTGATGTAGTTCAGCTGGGCTTGAGGTCTCTAGGGAGACCTAATTATATGGTTACACCTTGCCTTGGCAAACGTATGTCAGAGCCACGCCCTTTCGGCTTAAGTCTCAGCTCCTTTGTTCGTCACTGGCATCAGATCTTAGCGTCAGGCCGTAACACATGGTCTACGGCTTATGGGGAAGGGGGTGCTTAGAGGAATATAAGCCAGGGAACAGCTGAGCAAGGGGTTGTTGGAGACAGGTCCGGGGAGCGAGAGCTCTGGACATCCGCATGTGTAGTGGACCACGCATTGGGAATCTCGTTACAGCTGGTCAATGAATTAAGAGTGAGTACTGGTCTGTGTTGCTGATAACATCTATCTTCCCCCTGGTAATAAGTCTCATAGGTCAATTGTTATATTATGTAAATTTCCATCAGGATATGTTGTATTCTAGCCCTTTTATGTTATTAAGTAAACTATAGCCATAGTTTGCATTTTTATTTATGCCTTCATATGCTATTCCCTATTCTGTTAAGCACTGGGATAACACAGGAGACTTGCTCACTTGCTGGGATACCTCAGGCAGAGTGGGTGAAGGTCCCACAGGAAGAAGTGAATGTATTCAGATATTTGGGAGTGGATTTGTCAGCAGATGGGTCTATGAAAGATGAAGTGAATTATCAGATTGATTTTTGTATTACTAGATTGTTTAGAAGAACACACAAACACTAGGACACATTTATTAGAAAAGGTTTTGGTCTTCAGACCTTGATCACTTGTAACATACAAAGGTTTACATGACAGTATATATAGGTGGAGAGTGAGGTGCAAGTGACGCATGGTGACCTGAAGATTGGTATACTGGGACAAGGACGAGTAGAAAATACTGCTTTCTAAATAGTTCAAGACATTCCATTATAAAATATTAGCATTTTTGCTTATTGCTCAGTTTCTGTTTATTTTAACCCTTTGACTGTCGAGGCCGTATATATACATCTTACGAGGTACCGTGTTTGACGTATATATTCTCATAAATTCTAGCGGCTTCAAATCAAGCAGGAGAAAGCTGGTAGGCCCACATGTGAGAGAATGGGTCTGTGTGGTCAGTGTGCACCATATAAAAAAATCCTGGAGCATGCAGTGCATAATGAGAAAAAAAAACACTTTTTTTTTTTAATTAAAATGCCGAATTTGTGCTCTATTTTCGTATAGTATTTATGGTTGTATTCTCGTTTTCTTGGTCTCATTTGATAGAATGGAAAACATATTATAGAAATAGAGGTGATTTTGATTGATTTTACTATAAAAAGAACCTGAAAATGGAGCTCAAAGTAGGGGAAATGTTTGATTTTTGCCGATGTTCAAAAGTAAACAAATGATGTTATTGTCCAATAAATGTCCAACTAGCCATTCTAATATGCAGTCATGAATGGGTTGATGTTATTTATACAATTATTACAGTAGTCTGCATAACAGTAAATCTTCTATTTTTTGTTTGAATAAAAATTCAAAATAGAAAGCAAGAGTAATATCAGAGGGGCCTGGAGATGTGACTGATGAACAAAGAAAATGTTATTTTAGAGCCAGGAATGTCTGCATTGTTCATTCTGGACCTTATTTTGAAATTGTCATATTTTTTAATTTTCGTGAAATTGGCCAAATTGCAAATTTCTGACCACGTTATTGGGTAGTTGAAATCAGTAAATTGGCAGTTTCTTGTACTCGATCGATAGAAAAAAATGGTGTTCTAAAAAAATAGCTATGAGTTTGGTCAACGGGAACAATGGAATTAGCCGAAAATAGGGCTCATAGTGGGCGAAATCGCCGATTTGTAAATATCGCTGAGGTTGCTAACTTTGCAAGAGCGTAATTCCATCAGTTTTCCATCAAATTTCGTATTTTTGGTGTCATTACAATCGGGAATAGATTCTCTATCATTTCATAGAAAAAAATAATTTTTTTTCTTTTTGAATTTTTGCGACACCAGAAGACACTTTAGGATTGGGGGTTGCAACAGTCAAGGGGTTAAGTAGCTATAGAATTTTATTTTATATTAGATTTTGAAAACTAATACACATAATAAAAAAATAATATATACTATTATGTTTACATTGGTTTTTATGTCTGTCTTAGTAGTCTACAAAATATTTCTCCTATTTTTACCAGTCTGCAGGTGTCAAAAGTGTTTGCTCATGTGTCTTTCTGACCCAACCTGTCGGTATTTATTTACTAAGGTTTATACCATGTATCACAAGATTATCAAAATATGTATTCATATATCAATATCAAAACATTATCTTCATATATTCAGCATACCTCTCAGGCAAGCATATGAAACTGGTTCAGTCATGTCCCTTCTTCGGTGCGCGCACACCCACATGTCGTGTCTCCACTGACAGTCGACAATCCAATCCTCTAAGATGACACTATTCTCAGTCACAGTGCCAATAGGTTTTAATCTATCACTGACAAAGAAAATTCCATCTACAAAGCACCTTCATGTATAAATTCTACAAATTTATACAGGTACATGAATGATGACATCTGTATTATTATTACAATAAAAAAGAAGCACTAAACCACAAGGGCTATACAGCGCTGCAGGGAAGGAAGCGAGGGTATCGGGTGGCAAAAGGGAGAGAGATGATTAGTAGGTTATGGAGAACAGTGGATAATGCAGGGGTAGAGGGTAGAAAGAGAATGAGGTAGAAAGGGCTGAGGGAAGTGCTAAAGGTATCATCATCAGAGTTTGTGGAGTAAATCAGCTGTTGTCAAAAAGTCAACGAGAGAGTCTGGATTAAAGGAGGGTCCATCAGCAAGAAGGGATAGTAAAGAGAGCAGCAGAGAGATGACGTTGGAGGTAAATTCTGCGTGCTCGTTGATAGTGGGCAGTCTAAGAGAATGTGGCTAACCAATACTGGAGTGTGGCCAATGCAAAGACGGGAGAGAGCAGTCTCCCAATCACGACACTCATGACAAGAAGATGGCCAGTAACCTATACTCGGTTTAATAGAATGAAGTTCGTTATTGAGCACAGACCAATGTTGTTGCCAACGGGTATGAAGGTGGATAGCAATTACAGGAAAATAGTCTGTGAGTGGAACACCTCTATATGAAACTGGAAGTTCATGTACTGCTGACCGCTCAGCAGCGTCTGCCTGTTCAGTACCCTGTACGTCAACATGACCAGGGACCCAACAAAAAACAATATGCTTGGTAGAGATGTGGCGTAACCAAGATTAGATACGGAGAACTAGGGGATGAGGTATATCAAATTTTGGTAAAGCCTGTAAAGCACTAAGGGAGTCTGAAACGACCACAAATGAGTACACAGGCATGGATGCAATACAGGTAAGTGCTGCAAGAATGGGATACAATTCAGCAGTAAAAATGCAAGCCAAGAATATTAAATGCCCTCGCACAACACTGAAACATTGCTGTGAATCCAATGCCGTCAGAAGACTTAGAGACATCTGTGTGCTCTGCGATGGCGTGAGAATGAGAGCAGAAGTGGTCAAGAAAAAGAGTGGGAAGCTACCGTAGGCAGTTGGGCTTTTGCGCAAGGGAGTGAGTAAGAACAGACACAAACAGCTGGAACTTCCCAAGGGGGTAGGGAAAAGAGAGATGCTACATGAACATAGAAAGGTGGTAAATGAAGGAAAGATGAGCGAATGTAGGCGTAGAGAAAAGGGTCTG
Source organism: Cherax quadricarinatus (assembly GCF_038502225.1). Lineage (NCBI taxonomy): Eukaryota > Metazoa > Arthropoda > Malacostraca > Decapoda > Parastacidae > Cherax > Cherax quadricarinatus. The sequence goes on along the minus strand of NC_091326.1, from coordinate 22,841,077 downwards.
AGCAAACAGGGGCGACGACCAAATAAAGAATATCTACTAACATCAGTGACTATTTGTTATGTTGGCTTGTCCCTTATTACTTTGATAGTAAGGTTCTCACTACATGTTCTAGTGTGGGGTAGCTTTTTACTTAATGGCCTTATCTGTCTAGGGGTAATACTTACATCATGGCTGATCATCTTGAGTGTCTCTGATATCCTTTCACCAGCCCTCTTCACAGGTTATTTAAACTACTACTATAAAAATATAACTGTATTCTAAATATGTATTCTTAATAGATATGTACAGAAGATACAATTACAGCCTCACATTTTCAAAACCAAAATCTACACTCCATAGCTGTTCTCCCACATGGTGCATCTCAGCAACTGTCCTTCTCTCTTCTTGACTAACTCTGGGCTAACCAGTGTTTTGACACACATTAGTCACCCTTGGTATGGTGGCCACAACTTTAGTTATAAAAACTCACCCCTGGAGCACACATGCCCCAAAAAGATAGATAGAAGGACCCAGAGGTCCTTCCACCTTCATGTCAACCAAAACAGAGAGAGAGAGAGGGAGGAGAGAGAGAGAGAGGGAGGAGAGAGAGAGAGAGGGGGAGAGAGAGAGAGAGGGGGGGGGGAGAGAGAGACAGGGGGGGAGAGAGAGAGGGGGGAGGAGCAGGAGCAGCCGCTCCCACCTAGCTAAGCTCCTCCCACACCCACCAAAAACAAGACACTTACCAAGCACAATTCTCCAGTTACCACAATTCTACCACACCTTAATTTTACTTTTACAAAAAGAAATACAACTTTATAAACTACTTATTTAAATTGTTTGTGTGTGTATAGTATAACCTATTATGTTGAGAAAAAGGCTTGACCCAGCTGCCTCTGTCCTAAGGGTGATCAGCCCTTATAACATTTAGAACTGAGTCCCCATCAATTCAATATAATTAGGTATTCTAGAGTAACTGTTACTTATAAATACATGTTGGGTCCTAAGGTGGTAAGCAAGACTACTAGAAATGCTACATATTTCCCAGCACCATAACTACTCTTCACTTTACTGTTATTTACAACAGTTTGCAGAATTTTTTTAGAAAAGGGTTTTAACCATACCCATATACTCAAGGGTGTAACTATTTACAATTTTAGTGACTTTTAAACAATACACACAACAATGCAAAAATTGCACACAATGCCCACTGTGAAAGCCCGCACCAACAGGCCTGTGCCTCTGCTTTGGTAATCCAGCAAGCAACTGGTACTCCAGGGTGGCATCTTCCTGATCAGGAGACGAGAGTAGAGCCAAACCCAGAGTAGTCAGGTGTACACCAGGCAGGAAACTTCACAAAACATGTCAAGGTGTCTCTCACTTGGTGGCCGAACCAAACAGTGAGACTTCCAGTCAACACTCGCGATCCTTAACATGGTCAGGCACTCAAGCCCATCTTCCGAGGTCCCACTCCACACAGATCCTCCAAACTTATGAAGAGGAGGCTGCCATAGAACATGGAGGGGTCCAAGGGACCACAAAGGCAAATCGTCAGGCCGTTTTGTATATAGAGCACACCAAAACACAACATCACATACCTTCCTGAACGTCTCATGTTACCGAAGGTTGTCAGCCACTGCCTCAACTCACATTTACATATACACTGACCCTCGTCACACTTTTGGCTCCGACTCGACTCCTTCACAGTCAGATGGCTGGTAGAGAGTACTCAGGCTCGCCGAGAGTTCACCACTGCAAAAACAACAAGGTCAGCACAAGACGAACACTATGTACAAAGTACGCACCATGCATCTACATGAAACATTAGAGAGAGCATCAGCAACCACATTCTCTGAGCCTTTTATATATTTAACTTCCAAATTAAAAGGCTGTAGGAACAAAGCTCATCTTAAGAGTCTTTGATTGTGGTTTCTCATTCTTTGCAAAAACCTCAGAGGGTTATGGTCACTATACACTATTACAGGATGTGGGGAAGCACTGATATAAACTTCAAATTTCTGCACAGCCAACACCAAAGCAAAAGCCTCTTTCTCTACAGTTGCATAACCATGTTGATGCTTTTTTAATTTGGCTGAATGGTAACAAACTGGCTGAAGGCTCTCTCTCTCATCACCCTGCAACAACACTTCACCTACCCCTACATCACTAGCATCCACTTGTAGAGAGAAGGGGCATTCCAACTCAGGACTTTTCAAGATAGGAGCATTCCCTAATAACATTTTCACATTTTCAAAAGCCCCGTCACACTTGCTGTCCCAGCTGAATTGAACTTTGGGACTGGTCAAAGTTGTCAGTGGTGACATTACCTGGGAGAGGTTGGGGCAGAACCGTCTGTAATAACCCACCATGCCCAGGAACCTCATCACTGCCTTCTGATTCTGTGGTCTAGGAAAATTTATAATGGCCTATACCTTAGCATTAATTGGGGCAACTTTCCCCTGACCAACTACATATCCTAAGAATTGTACACTGGCTTGGCCAAACTCACTTTTGCTCAGATTGATGGCTAGTTCGGCTTGGGCTAGACGTTCAAACAACTTTTGTAATCTTACCAAGTGAGTTTCCCACTGGTTACTGAATACCACAGTATCATCTAGATAGGCCTGTACACCACCCAACCCCCTTATGACAGTATTTATACGATGCTGGAAGGTGGCAGGAGCATTTTTTAACCCAAAAGGAAGAACATCATTTTGAAATAACCCATCTGGAGTGACAAAGGCTGAAATTTCCTTGGCTTGCTGGGTGAGGGGTATCTGATAATAACCTTAAAGTAAGTCCAGTTTGCTCACAAACTTTGCCCCTCCCACAGCATCAATCACATCATCCATACGTGGCAAAGGGTAACAGTCAGCCTTCGTTACTTCATTTACTCTGCGATAGTCAGTGCACATATGCATAGATCCATCAGGTTTGGGAACCATCAGGCATGGAGATGCCCACTGACTCTCGCTAGGCACTACAAACTGGTTTTGAAGGAGGAATTTCACTTCTTCCTCCATGTGAAATTGTTTTGTTGGGTTCATGCGGTAAGGAGCCTGCTTTATTGGAACAGCTTCCCCGACATCCACATCATGGGGAGGCAATTTACTTAATTTGGGTACATCCCCAAACAAATCTGGAAAGTTTTGGAGTAACTGAACCAAGTCACAGGCTCCCTGTACACTGAGTCCCTTCATGTGTGCCAAGGGATTTTGCAAGATGGCTGAATTGCACAGCCTTACTTCTATTGTTACAGGAAGTTTTTCAGTGTCGTCACACTCGACTTGAATGGCGGCAACTCCTGCCCTAGAATGGTATTTTTTCAACCTGTTAATGTGCACAGTCCTTTCTGATTTGCGACGGCCAGGCATCTTAACTACATAATTGGGGCCAGACCTGCCTGTGATGACAAAGGGTCCATCAAATCGTGCAGCCAAGGCATGTCCCGGAACCGGCTCCAAAGCTGAAACTTCCTTTCCAACACTGAAGGAGCGAGGAGCTGCCCTTTGGTTGTACCGCTGCTTCATGGCCCTCTGACTAGCTTTGAGGTTGTCTGCTGCCATCTGTCTCGCCTGGTCCAATCGTTTCCTGAAAAAGAGAACATCTTCCGGCGGGGAAGCCTCATTTTCACCGCCCAGCCAATGCTCCTTGAGAATAGTCAGTGGTCCCCTCACTGGATGACCATAGACAAGCTTGAAAGGGCTGAAACTGAGAGATTCTTGGGTGCTTTCCTGCATGGCAAACAAGAGAAAGGGGATACCCTCATCCCAATCACTAGTGTTATTCATACAATAAGCTCACATCATTGTCTTAAGAGTTTGATGAAATATCTCTACTACTCCCTGAGACTGAGGGTGATAGGCAGTTGAAAATTTGGGCTGTACATCTAACCCCTTTAACACATTCCTAAATAATTTCGAGGTAAAGTTAGACCCTTGATCTGTTTGTACCTCCCGAGGAAAGCCAACATGGGAAAAGAACTTCATCAAAGCCCTTAAGACCACTCGAGCTGTTATCTTGCGTAGAGGGATTGCTTCTGGATACCTGGAGAGTTTACCTGGAGAGAGTTCCGGGGGTCAACGCCCCCGCGGCCCGGTCTGTGACCAGGCCTCCTGGTGGATCAGCGCCTGATCAACCAGGCTGTTGCTGCTGGCTGCACGCAAACCAACGTACGAGCCACAGCCCGGCTGATCAGGAACTGACTTTAGGTGCTTGTCCAGTGCCAGCTTGAAGACTGCCAGGGGTCTGTTGGTAATCCCCCTTATGTGTGCTGGGAGGCAGTTGAACAGTCTCGGGCCCCTGACACTTATTGTATGGTCTCTTAACGTGCTAGTGACACCCTTGCTTTTCATTGGTGGGATGGTGCATCGTCTGCCAAGTCTTTTGCTTTCGTAGTGAGTGATTTTCGTGTGCAAGTTCGGTACTAGTCCCTCTAGGATTTTCCAGGTGTATATAATCATGTATCTCTCCCTCCTGCGTTCCAGGGAATACAGGTTTAGGAACCTCAAGCGCTTCCAGTAATTGAGGTGTTTTATCTCCGTTATGCGCGCCATGAAAGTTCTCTGTACATTTTCTAGGTCGGCAATTTCACCTGCCTTGAAAGGTGCTGTTAGTGTGCAGCAATATTCCAGCCTAGATAGAACAAGTGACCTGAAGAGTGTCATCATGGGCTTGGCCTCCCTAGTTTTGAAGGTTCTCATTATCCATCCTGTCATTTTTCTAGCAGATGCGATTGATACAATGTTATGGTCCTTGAAGGTGAGATCCTCCGACATAATCACTCCCAGGTCTTTGACGTTGGTGTTTCGCTCTATTTTGTGGCCAGAATTTGTTTTGTACTCTGAGGAAGATTTAATTTCCTCATGTTTACCATATCTGAGTAATTGAAATTTCTCATCGTTGAACTTCATATTGTTTTCTGCAGCCCACTGAAAGATTTGGTTGATGTCCGCCTGGAGCCTTGCAGTGTCTGCAATGGAAGACACTGTCATGCAGATTTGGGTGTCATCTGCAAAGGAAGACACGGTGCTGTGGCTGACATCCTTGTCTATGTCGGATATGAGGATGAGGAACAAGATGGGAGCGAGTACTGTGCCTTGTGGAACAGAGCTTTTCACCGTAGCTGCCTCGGACTTTACTCTGTTGACGACTACTCTCTGTGTTCTGTTAGTGAGGAAATTATAGATCCATCGACCGACTTTCCCTGTTATTCCTTTAGCACGCATTTTGTGCGCTATTACGCCATGGTCACACTTGTCGAAGGCTTTTGCAAAGTCTGTATATATTACATCTGCATTCTTTTTGTCTTCTAGTGCATTTAGGACCTTGTCGTAGTGATCCAATAGTTGAGACAGACAGGAGCGACCTGTTCTAAACCCATGTTGCCCTGGGTTGTGTAACTGATGGGTTTCTAGATGGGTGGTGATCTTGCTTCTTAGGTAGTGGAGGAAATTATTGTTAGTAAATAGTTATTTCCCATTCTGGTCCTTGGGAGTGGGCCAACGACATCCACTACCAGCTTGCTGAAGGGTTCACCTGGTGCTGAAATCAGCTGAAGGGGAACAGGTTTAATGCTTTGATTAGGTTTCCCTATAATTTGGCAGGCATGACAGGTCTTTATGTAATCTCCCACCGTCTCCCACAGCCGAGGCCAGAAGAAGTGCCTAGAAACCCTGGATACTGTTTTAGCAATACCTAGGTGTCCACCTAGTGGTGTGTCATGCACTAAGCTAAGAACATGGTTTCTGTAAGGCTCAGGCACCACGACCTGGTGACAAAAACTTGGCTCTCCTTCTACTGGTACTGCAACCGAAGGTGCCTTCATTAGTATACCTTTCCTGAAATAGAAGCATTTATTTAAACGTAAAGATTCCTCCTCAGTCACAGCTGAGGCTCTGATCGACTTAAGTGTGTCGTCACACCCCTGTGCAGCAATTAACTGCATCATAGTAGGCCCAATCTCCCTCACACTACTTCCCTGATCTCTGCACTGATTAGGCTCAACTTGGGTTGTGGTATCCTTTTCTTTAGTTGACTGCAGTTCAACATCAGAAAATAGTTTCCAAACCTAAGTCCTCACCATCCTCATGAGAAATATAAGGATTACCCTTGGTATCCTGGTCACGAGACATAATTCTTGTGATGGCACCAACAGGGAAAAGGTCTGACAGGGTCTCCCTAGCCTCCTCCTCCCAAACTTTGGGGTCTGGTTGCCCCCATACTAATGGTTCTTCACTGTCTAACAGACCCATAACGTTGTTTCCCAACAAGAGGTTAACCCCTTCGAAGGGAATTTCATCTGAAATACCTACAGGGAGATAGCCAACTTGGTATGCAGATTCTACCCATAATTTGTGTACAGGTGTTCTTATGGGTGAACCTGTAATACCCTTCAATAATATATCTACTCCAGTATAGGTATCCTTAGACACTGGCAGCACATAGCAAGGAGTAGGTGCTACATCCATCTCTCAAGGACAGTATGTTCTCAACCCTACCCACATCCTTATGCAAAGCAACTGTGGACTTATTAGAAAATACCTGCATCCTGGGGTCTAGACCCAAAGGTACCTCCTCACCTTGCTTTGAAGACCAAATACAGGCAACTGGATGTGTGTCTGCAGTTAGAGTCCTCTGGGGTGGTTCCTCCCTTTCCTGATCTCGCTGCCTTGACCAGCAAAACTTTTGTGTGTGTCCAGTTTTGTTACAGTAGTAACAGGCATAACTCTTAAAGGTATTTTTGCCATTTGGTGTAGGACTGGTACTGTTTACTCGAGGACCTGAAAAATTATCTGATTGTCTAGGTAAACTTTGAGCTCCAGCTGACTTACCTTTTCTTTCTATTTTAGAGGGTGCCTCAGCCTTCATTTGTCCCAGAAAATTCTTGTCCCACTTACCTTTATGACCATAGGACTTGGAATAAGGTTTAGAACGAGTGGGGAAATTTTCAGAAGGAGCATGACTGTTTTTACTTACCAATTCCCTGCGAGCCAAGAATCGGTCACCTAGATTCAGTGCTTCTGAAAGATTATCTGGGTTTTTGTCCTCCAAATATTCCTGAGATCAACAGGGATTGTATTGTACAATTCCTCATGAACCATCAGATCTACTAATTTGTTATAGTCTTTATTAACTCCTTTAGAACAAACCCATTTCTTAAAAAGGAACAGTTTCTCATTCCCAAACTCAGTTAAGGTCTGCCCATCCCGAAATTTTTGATTCCTGAACTTTTGCCTAAGAAAATGCCAAGCAGGACCTACATTACTCAGGAGGAAAAGGCACTGCCAGGACATAAGCCTATGAAAGACGGGTTTACTTTGTTGATGTGTGCCAATGCTAGTGGTGATTGCAAAGTGAACCCTTTATTGGTGTATCACTCTGAAACTCCCAGAGTGTTCAGGAAAAACAATGTCCTCAAGGGTAATTTGTGTGTGCTGTGGAGGGCAAACAGTAAGGCATGGGTCACTAGGGTCTTTTTCTATGACTAGTTACACCATGCATTTGCCCCCACTGTGAAAAATTACCTAACTGAAAAGAAATTACACCTTAAGTGCCTCCTGGTATTAGACAATGCCCCTGGTCATACTACAGACTTGTCAGAGCGACTTTCTGGTGACATGAGCTTCATTAAGGTGAAGTTTTTGCCTCCTAATACCACTCCTCTCCTGCAGCCCATGGACCAGCAGGTCATTTCCAACTTCAAGGAACTGTACACAAAAGCTGTTTCAAAAGTGCTTTATAGTGACCACAGAAACTCAACTGACTCTAAAAAGAGTTTTGGAAGGATCACTTTAATATCCTCAATTGTATAAACCTGATAGGTACGGCTTGGGAGGGAGTGACTAAGAGGACCTTGAACTCTGCTTGGAAAAAACTGTGGCCAGAATGTGTAGACAAAAGGGATTTTGAAGGATTTGAGGCTAACCCTAAGAATCCTATGCCAGTTGAGGAATCCATTGTGGCATTGGGGAAGTCCTTGGGGTTGGAGGATGTGGAAGAGTTGGTGGAGGAGGACAGTGAAGAACTAACCACTGATGAGCTGATAGATCATCTTGAACAGCAAGAGGGCAGACCTGAGGAAACTGCTTCGGAGGAGGGGATAGAGAAATTGAAGAAGTTGCCTACTTCAAAGATTAAGGAAATGTGTGCAATGTGGCTTAAAGTGCAAACCTTTTTTGATGACAATCGCCCTAACACAGCTATTGCAAGCCGTGCTGGTGACTATTACACTAACAATGTTGTGAAACACTTTAGGGATGTCGTAAAGGAATGGGAGGTACAGGCCACTAGGGACAGATATGTTGTGCGACAGAAATCCAGTGACTCTGAAGCTGGTCCTAGTGGCATTAAAAGAAGAAGGGAAGTAACCCCGGAAAAGGACTTGCTACCTCAAGTCCTAATGGAAGGGGATTCTCCTTCTAAACACTAGCACCTCTCCCCTCCTCCCATCCCATCAATCATCACCAGATCTTCATTAAAGGTAAGAGTCAATTATTTTATTGTTATTATTCTATTGCATTAAACTTAATATTCCATGTAGAAATTTTTTTTTTCATACTTTTGGGTGTCTTGCACGGATTAATTTGATTTCCATTATTTCTTATGAGGAAAATTTATTGGGTTTTCGATATTATCGGTATTCGATGAGCTCTCAGGAACGCATTAATATCGAATACCAGGGGTCCACTGTATATGAAAACAACACTTCCACTGACACCACCTTGGTAAATCTTCTCCTACCAGAAACATGCAACTGTTATTACCCCATACCAGCACACATAGTTCAAAGAATGTTTTGAGTTATTTTAGCAGTCAAATAACTATCCTGGTCAAGCTCCCATGTTATTTTTTTTTATTATTATTATTTTATAATTTGTAGCATACATACAGAGGTACAAAAAAATACAGGTAAAAGTAGCATGCCAAAGCCACTTATATGCATAGCATTACGGGCAGGCTTAACATTAACTTAAGATTGACTAAGCAAAGATGTAATCAGTGATAAAACATTATTGTAAACAGATAACAATAAAGCATAAATGAGTATTACAAAGACAGGTCATATGGTTGCATGCATTGCTGTACATTCAGTAGAATGGAGTATTCTGTTAGGTAGTGTATTTAAAAAATAACGAAGTTAGATTGGGTCTTAGGTTTAACATTTATGTGATATAATTATGAGAAACATTTAGGATATACAATTTATAAGGTTCAGTTATTCAGTATTTATTTGGGTTTGGGTGAGTAAGTGATCTTTGAGAAGAGACTTGAATTTATAATCAGGTAGTGTTTCTTTTATATTTACAGGTAATGAATTCCAAATTTTAGGGCCTTTTATGTGCATTGAGTTTTTGCATAGCGTAAGATGGACATGAGGAACATCAAAGAGTGATCTGTGTCTTGTGTTATGGTCATGAGTTCTGTTGAGGTTGGCAAGCAGATGTTTGAGGGGAGGGTTAATATCAGAGTTAAGTGTTCTATGTATGTAATAGGTGCAGTAATAAGTTTGGATTTTTTTTTATGGTGAGTAGGTTAAGTGTTTTGAATATTGGTGGAGTGTGCTGCCTGTAGTGGGAATTTATCATTCTGACTGCAGCCTTTTGTTGGATAATTAGTGGTCTGAGGTGGTTAATTGTTGTTGAGCCCCATGCACAAATTCCATAGGTGAGATAGGGGTAAATAAGAGAGTGATACAGGGCCAGGAGTGCTGACTGTGGAACATAGTAACGTATCTTCGATAGTATGCCTACGGTCTTGGAAATTTTCTTAGAAATTTGTTGTATATGTGTATGAAATTTGAGTCTATTATCAAGGTGGATTCCTAAGAATTTTCCCTCTGTTAGCTTTGTGATAGGTGATCCGTTTAAAATTATGTTAAGAGGGACATCTGCAGCTCTGTTTCCAAACTGAATGAAGTAGGTTTTGTCAATGTTTAGTGTAAGTTTGTTAGTCCTCATCCAGGTTGATATTTTCTGTAATTCGGCATTTACAGTATTGGCTAGCATGACTGGGCTCGGGTGAGAGAAGACATATGTAGTGTCATCTGCAAATAGTGTGGGTTTGAGTAATTGCGAAGCATTTGGTAGGTCATTTATGTATAGGAGAAAGAGAAGAGGGCCAAGGACGCTTCCCTGTGGGACACCATCTGTAATTGGTTGTGTGGAAGAATTTGCCCCATTTGTGTATACATATTGGCTTCTGTTGCTGAGGTATGACTTGAGGTAGTTAAGGGGAAGTGCCCTCTTATACCATAGTGAGACAATTTTATGTGGAGCAAGTCATGGTCAACTGTATCAAAAGCTTTTCGTAAGTCAATGAAGATCCCCAGTGGGATTTCTTTTTTCTCTATTGCAGTGTATATATGTTCTAGCATGTGTATAATAGCATCATTTGTATTTTTATTAGGCCTGAAACCAAATTGGCAGGGGTTGAGTATGTTTTGGGAGATGAGATAGGAGTAGATTCGTTTATGAATTAATTTTTCGAAGATTTTTGAGAGAGGGTATAAGTTGGATATTGGCCTATAGTTATTCAACTCGGTTTGGTCTCCTCCTTTATGGATCAGGGTGACCCTTGCTATTTTGAGAACTGTAGGGAAGGTAGAGGATTCAATGGATTTGTTAAAGAGTGTTGCAATGATTGGTGATAGCACTTGTGACACTTTTTTGTATATAAAGGGTGGTAAGGTATTTAGATCTCCTGTCTTGTTTTTTAGTGTGTTGATAATAAGGGAGACTTCATATGGGTTAGTCGGAGCTAGGAACAGTGTGTTCGGGTAGTTGCCAGTGAGGTAGTCATTTGGTGGGGTATCTGTGCTTGGGATTTTATTGGCAAGGTTTTTTCCTATAGTGGAGAAGAAATCATTGAGTCTGTTTGCTGTTTCTGTTGGTGGGAGTTCGGGTTCATCTGCTTTTGTTAATTTAATTTCGCTATTTTGTGTTATATTTTTTGTTCCTAGAATTTCTGATAGGGTTTTCTAGGTCTTTTTTATGTCACCTCATAAGTTGGATAATCTGTTCTCATAATACAATTTTTTTGCCCTTCTTATCAGGCTGGTTAGGATTGACAAGTAACGTTTTGTTTGGTTCTCACTACATGTTCTAGTGTGGGGTAGCTTTTTACTTAAACCGAGTATAGGTTACTGGCCGTCTTCATATCACCAGTGTCGAGGTTGGGAGACTACTCTCTCCCGTCTTCGCATTGGCCATACTCGTCTTACTCATGGATATCTCATGGAGAGGCGTCTTGCTCCTCTCTGTGAGAATTGCCAAGCTCCATTATCAGTCAGCCACATTCTGTTGGACTGCCCACTTTATCAACGAGCACGCAGAATTTACCTCTGTCGTCGTCTTCGCTCCGCTGCTCTCTCTTTACCTTCCCTTCTCGCTGATGGACCCACCTTTCATCCGGACTCTCTCATTGACTTTTTGACGACAACTGACTTTTTCACAAATTCTGATACCTTCAGCCCTTTCTACTTCAATCTCTTGCTACCCTCTACCCCCGTACTATCCCCTGCCCCACTGTTTTCTGTAACCTGCTGATCATCCCCCCTCCCTTCTGCCATCCAATTCCCTTGCTTCCTTCCCTACCCTGCAGCGCTGTATAGCCCTTGTGGCTTAGCGCTTCTTTTTTGATTATAATAATAATTCAAAAAATAATTTTGTTATTTTTTCTTATGAAATGGTAGAGAATCTTTTTCTGAAGGTAACAAAACAAAAAGTACAAAATCTGAAGGAAAATTGACAAAATTATGCTCTTGCGAATTTTGATGTGTCAGCAATGTTTACGCATTGGCGATTTTGCCGACTTTCACTCCCATTTTAGGCCAATTACCTTATTCCACTTGACCAAATTCTTAGCTATTTAACTAGTATTATTTCTATTCTATCGATTGAGCATAAGAAATCGCCAACTCAACTGTTTCAACTACAAAATAAAGTGATTGTAAATTGGTAATTTGGCCAATTTAGTGCAAAGTTCAGAACATTCCAATTTCAAAATAGGGTCCAGAATAAACAATTCAGGCATTCCTGGCAATAAAGAAACATTTCCTCTGTTTATTAGTTACATTTTCAGGCTTTACAAATGAATTCCACTTTGATTTTTAATTCACATAATAAATTTTTATTCAAACCAAAAAATAGAAGATTTACTGTCATGCAATATTGTAATAATTGTATAAATAATATCACCACATTTGTGAACGTATATTAGACGCACCAGCTGGCATGTATTAGACGTGTGAGGTCATTTGTTTACTATTGAACATCGGCAAAAATTTAACATTTCCGCTACTTTGAGCTCAGTTTCAAGCCATTTCCAGTACTAAAACCAATCAAAATCATCTCTATTTCTGTAATATATCTTCCATTCCATCAAATGAGACCAAGAAATCGCAAATACAACTATAAAAAACTTATGAAAAACACTGCAAAGTTGCTGTTTTAATAAAAAATTACGGTCTCATTTTTTTTTCTCTCATTATGTACTGTGTGCTGCAAGATTTGTTTTATGTGGTGCACACGTACCACATAGATGTATTCTCTCATATTTCGACCCAAACTTCGCACTCTGCGGCAGTATGACAGATCTCGGATCCAAGCTGATAACCCCAAAATGGTACAATCAGGTCATCAATTTGGGCATGCCATCAGTAAGGGTCGAGCACAATATGTAAGTCTCTCATGGAAGCAAAGCCTAGTAGAAGATTACCAGGGAAACTAATCTGGTCGACAATGAGGAAGGAAACAGTGGTCTCGACCTTGGATAGAAAAGGTGAGGGACGTCTGACTTCGGACACGCAAGTGGGAACAAGCTACGCTACTAGGGGAGGTTACAGTAGTTGGTTCTACAAGGAGAACATGTTGTAACCGCTTATCCTTAAACAAAGTAGACATGATGGTATTAACTTTTGCACCAGAGTCCATGAACAAATGAACGGGCTCCTGATGAACAGAGACTTGTACTAAAGGACCTATCGTTGCAGTGTAAACAAAAGGGAGAGTTGTCCTCAGAGAAGGTTGGTTCCACGTCATCCCCAAAATTATCATTGCCAGAGACGTGTGAAGCTACATCATCGACGAGATTGCCGTTCTCGAGACTACTTAAGACGTCAAAGGAATTACGAACAGGCATGGCGTACGCGTTATCACCTACCGTCACGAGACGGGTTGACTGGGGCACTCGAATTCCCCCGAATTGGAAGGATGAGCCTGGTTCCAGTTTGAGAACCATGCCCTGTTTCCTCTCCTGGTTCTGCGACTGGAATGGCCATGGAAAGATTTAGAGTACTGAAGGTTGTAGAGAGCATTGCACTCATGTGTCATGTCCATGGATTCTATGATAAGCACAATACGGCAGATCAGACTGGTACTCAACATCATTACGACGCCTCTTAGGGTGGCTATCAGGACAATTTACGGCGATATGGCCACGGTAACCACAGTTGTAGCAAGTTCTCTTGACTTCAATTGTCTCCCAGCATACATAAGGGGGATTACCAATAGACCCCTGGCTGTCTTCAAGAAGGCACTGGACAGGCACCTAAAGTCAGTAACTGACCAACAGGGCTGTGGCTCGTACGTCAGCTTGCATGCAGTCAGCAGTAACAGCCTGGTTGATCAGACCCTGATCCACCATGAGGCCTGACCTTAGACCGGGCCGCGGGGGCGTTGACCCCCGAAACCCTCTCCAGGTAAACTATGGTTATTGTATGTACAGTGGTCCCCCGTTTTTCGTTATTAATCCGTTCCTGGAAGTGTGACGATTATCGAAATTGACGATTTTGAATCAATTTTCCCCATAAGAAATAATGTAAACCCAATTAATTCGTTCTAGACACCCAGAAGTATCAACAACAATTTTTTTTTACCTTAAAGATAGATTTGCATGCACAAAAAAAATGAACATTCAATATGACAGTTACCTTTATCGAAGACTGTTGTTGATGAATGGAAAACAGGAAGGAATAAAGTTGGTAGAATTACCGACAATATGTAAAGTAAAAGGACACAAGTGCAACTAATGTGACATGGCTTGATAAAGCTCCTGGAGAGCAAAACGTTGCCACAATAAAATGTCACATTAGTTGCACTTGTGTTCTTTTACTTTACACAAGACAGGAAGGAGGAGGTTATTGTTTGGAAGGGGAATCCCCCTCCATAAGGACTCTAGGTCACTTCAGGGGTCACTTCCCTAGCTTAAATATAGATTTACATGCAGAAAAGAATGCCAAATGTAAAGCACTAATAAAATGTATAAATGAACATTGGTAATAGGGGTAGTTGATGAGTGCAACGGTCTGCCTACTGGGCGATTGAAGCTAAAACATTGGGTAGTTTCAAATTTAGGTTGGATAAATACGTAAGAACATAAGAAAGGAGGAACACTGCAGCAGGCCTGTTGGCCCATACTAGGCAGGTCCTTTACAATTCATCTCACTAACAGAACATTTGCCCAACCCAATTTTCAATGCTACCCAAGAAATAAGCTCTGATGCGCAAGTCCCACTCAAATCCAACCCCTCCCACTCATGTACTTATCCAACCTAAATTCGAAACTACCCAAAGTCCTAGCCTCAATAACCCAACTAGGTAGACTGTTCCGCTCATCAGCTACCCTATTTCCAAACCAATACTTTCCTATGTCCTTTCTAAATCTAAACTTATCTAATTTAAATCCATTACTGCAGGTTCTCTCTTGGAAGTAGGTCGTGCCCAAGGGTTAGGCAAGCGAAGAATTCCCAAGTATTAAGATCCCAAGAAGTTGCAGTGTCTGACAGGATTGTAGATGAATGGTTCACAGAACCGACACGTTGATAATGGTAGATAATGTAGATGAATGGTTCTGTGAACCATTCATCTACAATCCTGTCAGACACTGCAACTTCTTGGGATCTTAATACTTGGGAATTCTTCGCTTGCCTAACCCTTGGGCACGACCTACTTCCACATTGGGCAAATGTGACACCACCTACGACTGCTGCACCTCTCCTTCCCACGGTTTATAAGCTCCTTCTCCGCTCATATGCCGTATTCTACTCAAGATTGATGGACTGACCACATCGACTCAAGGTTGAGGGACTGGTTACCTCATTCTTCTCCTGTTCTTCAAGCTTCTCCTGTGTATGGACTGATGAAGCCACTGTGTGGCGAAATGTTTCCTTATTAAAGATACCCAAGAGTTGCACATGTGTCTATTTATCAGCATTTCTGTTAGTGGGTTGTATTTGTGAAGGACCTGCTTAGTATGGGCCAGCAGGCCTGTTGCAGTGTTCCTCCTTTCTTAAGTTAAGAACATAAGAAAGGAGGAACACTACAGCAGTCCTGTTGGCCCATACTTGGCAGATCCTTTACAATCTACCCCACTAACAAAACTTTTGCCCAACCCAATTTTCAATGCCACCCAAGAAATAAGCTCTGATAACTCTATCCACTCTCATATGCAAGTCCCACTCAAATCCAACCCCTCTCACTCATGTATTTATCCAACCTATATTTGAAACTAGCCAAGGTTTTAGCCTCAATAACCCAACTAGGTAGACTGTTCCACTAATCAACTACTCTATTTCCAACAATAACCCAACTAGGTAGACTTCCATTAATCAACTACTCTATTTCCAAACCAATACTTTCCTACATCCTTTCTAAATTTAAACTTGTCTAATTTGAATCCATTACTGCGGGTTCTCTCCTGGAGAGAGATCCTCAAGACCTTACCAATATCCCCTTCATTAATACCCATCTTCCACGATTAGCGAGTCAAACGACTATTTACAAGCCAATGTTTTGACGAAAATAACATCACAATTTCCGAAAATGACGACTATCGAGCCCAACGATTATTGAGGGACCACTGTACTACGAACACTATGGGGATAATGACTTGTAACACTAGCCTTGGACGATGGCCATGAGTGATTTTCATCGGGAGTTTTGGCTGTGGCAGAAACAAGACGCAGTACAGGATTGGTCATAGCAGATGGTGTAGGCCTACGGTAGGGGAAGGTTCCCTCGGGACATAAGTCATGCACATGGATAAGGGCTGCAAGTGGTTCCAATTTGACAGAGGACTGGAGTTAAACATATACATGTACATGGAAGCAGGCGGCATTAACTGCTTAATAGATCCAAAAGCCGCTAATCTGGCAATTGCCTCAAGGCACTTTTTATCGTCATCTGACAAAACCTACTATATTATCTTTGGTAGCAGAGCAGGAGTTGCGCAAATTAACATTAAGATCGACAACACTCTAATTGCCAGACATAATGAGGGCAAATTCCTAGGCCTATTCCTCGACAACAACCTGAATTTCAGCACTCATATCCAACACATAACCAAAAAAGTATCCAAAACAGTTGGGATCCTCTCCTAGATACGATACTACGTGCCGTAAAATGCCCTTCTCACACTATACCACTCGCTTATTTATCCATACCTCACCTATGCTATTTGTGCTTGGGGATCAACTGCAGCATCACATCTAAAGCCAATAATAACCCAACAAAAAGCTGCAGTAAGAATAATCACTAAATCCCATCCCTGGCAACACATCCCTCCACTCTTCATAGATCTAAACTTGCTCCCTGTTCAGTACATCCACACTTACTACTGTGCAATCTACACCCACAGGACCTTAAATTCCAATATTAACCTTGACCTAAAATGCTTTCTTGATAGTTATGACAGAACCCACAGGCATAACACCAGACACAAACATCTCTATGACATTCCCCGTGTCCGACTAAACCTTTACAAAAATTCAATGTATGTCAAAGGCCCTATAATCTGGAACACCCTACCTGAAAATTCTATAACTGCAGACACATTCATCACCTTCAAAACTACCATTAGAAAACATCTTATCTCCCTGATCCTCTTCAAGGGGGGCTCCTTGGCGTGGTGAAGAGGCTCTTGGTCTGAGGAATTAGACCTGTCGGTCTTCTTCCTCAGACCCAACCTAATTACCCCCCAATCTCCCCTCCCCTATCCCATCCTCCCATTTTCCTTTCCTCCTCCTCCCCACCCCTCCCTTTTGCCCTTCCTCTTTTCGGCCTTTGGGATTTCTCCCACAGGCGCGCTAGTTCCTAGGTAGGGGAAAGGATACCGGGGTCCATCCCATTCCGTTGAGGTTCTTGGCGGTGGCGTAGTTTGCCGTGGAATCTGGATCGCCTGGGGATGTCCCGATCCCTCTCCGGTATCCCGGAGTAGCTTTGGGTATCTTTCGGGCGACGGGTGTATCTCTGGAAGCCACCTTTCGGATTCCGGGGGTGGTGGCCGAAGAAGGTATGCTTTGTGGCGGATATCCGGCCGCCCTCTCTTTTGTCCACCGAGGTAGCTCGGCAAATGTGAGGTTGCTATCCCGGATTGTTAGTTTACTAGCATGATGGGTAGGGTATGGCACGGGTTCCATGCTGCATCTGCGCTACTTGCGGTGCTGAGGTCCTCTTGGGCGCGGAGGGAGATTTCTGGCCCTTTTATTCCTCCTAGGAACTATCCCTCCCCGGTCCCCCCTTTTTTTTTATTCTTTTTTTTATTTTTATTTTCTTTCTTTTTTTTCTTAAAAACAAAAAGAAAGAAGTAACCTAACCATGGCAGCCCTTGTCAATGAACCTCCTACCCCCGGGCCCCTTCTTGATACCGCACCCCGTTCTGACCCCGCCTCGTCTTTGGACCACTCTTCAGACACTCCTCATGCCTCTGTACCTCTTGCCGGTGCTGTTTCCTCACCCGCTTCAGGTACTGAGGCCTCGACTGACTCCTTCGATTTATCAGACCTTCACTCTCCACTGACTATGCTTCCGGCCTCTCCCTCTACGGTGCAGCAATTTTCAAATCGCCGACTCGTTCCACGTCGGACCAACTCTGGTCCCACGCCTAAACGCCAACGACAGTTACCTGCTGATGATACTTCTCCACCTTCTCGTTCTTCTCAGAAACGATCGACACGTCCTTCACTACCTTTCCATGCTCAGTTTCAGACTGAACAATGGACTAAATTCTTCACTTTACGACCGACTTCCTCTACTGCCTATCTTTCTGACCACAGTATTGGCAAGGCACTCCTACGCCATGTTGGTAAAGATGTTTCTTTTCATGCTCTTAAGAGCGGTACGCGCATCATCACCGTACAGAATGCTACCCAGGCTCATGAGCTCTCTCGTCTTTCCCATATCGATACTGTTCCTGTCGCTCTTGAAAAACATCATTCCCTCAATTCTTGTAGTGGTACCGTCATTCTGCCCCATACCATAGTTCAACAAAATTTCCAGACATGTGGCACTGACATTCTTGAACAGCTGGAACTCCAAGATCTCCCAATCCTCAAGGTAGACACTTACGTTCTTCCTGCCCGCGGGCGGAGACGATACCCTAGCAATGTGGCTCGTTTAACTTTTGACAGCCGTGAACTCCCATCCTTAGTTTATGTAGCAGGACATCGGTTACAAGTTCGAAAGGTGATCCCTACACCGCAACAGTGTAGAAATTGCTGGCAATTTGGCCATCCAGCGAAATATTGCAGATCTATCGCCGAATGTCCGGTCTGTGGTGCCAATGACCATTCTAATACGTCTTGCAATCGACCTCCCTCTTGCCTTAATTGTCATGAGGCTCACCCTTCATACTCTTGCCGTTGTCAAGTCTACTTAAACGAGTGGGAAATCCGTTACCTCAAAGAGGCAGGTCTCCCTTATGCCATGGCAGTTTCTCATCTTCGCCTCCAAGGGAGACTACCTCGTGTTTCTTATTCCCGTGTTTCAAAACGTCCCCCCACTTCTGGGATCCCATCTTCTGCAACCACCTCTGTGGTTACCTCTCCCATAGTCACTCCTGTATCTAATTCTTTTGCTGTCCTAGGCTCCGACGTCCCTACTTCAACGCCTCGGTCTGATCTCGCTTCTTCGTGTTCTCCCTCACAAGCCTCAGTAGCGACGAGATCTCATATGACACCTCCTCCTAATCGTCCCTCTACTTCTCAAAAGTCAAAAAAAGGTCCGTTAACACCTCCTACCCATCTTCCACCTCCTCATTTTACTTTCCCTGTCTCTGTACCTGGTTCTCCCCCTCTCACTGGCTCTGTTACAAGTGTAGAGGTTCACCCTCCTCCTCGTTCTGTACCTTCCTCCCCTGTTCCCTCCCAAGTTTCATCCTCTTCTGCCACCTCCCAGGTTTCTGCCTCTTTCCCCTTCCACGCTTCTCCAGTTCCCTCCACCCTTTCGCCCCCCCCCCCTACCTTGGTACAGTCCATTACAGTTCCAATCTTTACCTACCCTCTCCCTACCATTTCCAATATTGTCTCCCATACGACGTCTCTGAATTCCGAAACACTTGAAGCAATCTCTGAATATATTGCAGAGACCAAACCATCAATGGACACTGATCCACCCTCTGTTCCTTCTCTCTCCTCTGCTCCATCTGCGCAACTCCTTTCTTCACAGCACACCATTCCTTCGCTGCTTGAACGTTTTCCACTGCCTCCGCATGTGGACTTTTCTAACCCCTCTAGTCCGTAGGACCCCTTGCCTGCGGATTTCAGGTATCTTTATCATTGCCAAACATGGCCTATTTACAGTGGAATATACGCGGCCTCGGGTAATCGGGGTGAGCTTCAGATGTTACTCTCCCAGTTTTTTCCTGTTGGTGTTTGCTTACAGGAACCAAAATTACACTCTGCTGTTCTCTCTCCCATCTTAGGCTATAATTTATTGTATTCTTAAGATCCTTTTCCTGATGGGACCTTTAACCCTTTGACTGTTTCAGGCCCCTCTCTGAAACTGTCATTCTATGTCGCAAATATTCGAAAAAAAAATTATTTTTTCTTATGAAAATGTTAGGAATATTTTTACTAGTGTTTTAAGCCAAAAAAATTTTTTTGCCATCAGTACTTACCGAGATATAGAGCCGCAAAGTTTGCAGAAATTGACATGCGTACGGCAACAGAGGCGACTGCCACCCACCCGGTATTCTTTTATTTACTCTAATTCAAAGGTTTCTTGCATTTTTCAATATTTTTCTTTTCCAGGTAACTTATGTGGCCTGTGAGACCAATGTAAGGTGCATTGTTCAAATATACACTCATTATTTACAACACAATAACAGAACAAACTTTATCACTATTAGTTTGTGTATACACTTTGTTTACACAAACAAACAATACAAAACAATGTTTATTACTATTGTTCCATAATATATATACATATGTACAGTCACTAACCACGTTCCTAGAACTGCTGCAGCTTGTGGAACTCTTTGAAACATGGGTTTATGCAGAGGGGCACTTAACACTCCTCACACATAAAACGAGTGTCTCTGCGTGTTTGTGGGCGTTTTGTGGTATGCATAAATACATAACACCTCTTCTGAGCATTTTTCTTGGCAGTAGTAGGAGGCAGTTGTATGGGGTAGTGATCACTAGGCCTCATACGAGATGTCTGTGGGCGCTGGTCTATTGCCGGAGTTGCTCCTTGGTACTTGGCAATTATTTGTCTGATTACTGACAGGCTAAATTCACCATATTTTGGTGTTTTGTTGGTCTTCAACTTGTATATGTTATAAGCATTTAGCATAGAGATATCAACAAGATGGAAAAAAAGTTTGATATACCACTTATAACTCTTGCGTACACAGTCTGCAAACCCAATCTGCACGTCACATTTGTCCACTAAGCGCATATTGAGGTTGTAGTCCATGACAGCTGCAGGCTTTAGAATGGGTTCATTGGTCTCTCTGTTGTCCCTGCCACTGGGTACCATTTCGTTTCTGTGAACTGATATCAACAATGTGACATCACGTTTGTCATGCCACCGAAATGCCATGATGTCATTGGCAGCAAAGGCTTGCACCTCACCTCTGCGAGTGCCAGCGTCGAACCTTGGCATATGTTTGCGATTACCACGCACTGTGCCACACACGTCTGTCAAGTTCACTCGCAAGAAATCACTGAGTAAGGGGCTTGTGTACCAGTTATCAGTAAATAACATATGCCCCTTACCAAGATATGGTTCCATCATTGTTCGAACCACATCACCAGAGATACCCAATAACTTCATGGTATCTCTCAAAGTATTACTGCCAGTGTACACAATAATATCTAAAACAAGACCACTTCTGCAATCACACAGTACAAATAGCTTTATATCAAAGCGTTTCCTCTTGCTTGGTATATATTGCTTGAATGAGAGTCTTCCTTTGAATAAAATCAAGGACTCATCAATGACAAGCTTCCTGAAGGGATAAAAATACATGCAGCACTTTTGTTTCAGGTACATAAACACATTTCTTATATAACCTGTCGCTTCTGTCAGGCCTGGTTTTGTCTGAAAAGTGTAACATACGTAACAGTATCAGGAAACGATTGACACCTATAATGTCACTAAAACCTGGAGTTGAAATCAGGCGATCTGTTGCCCAGTATGTGGTGACAGTGTGCTTATACACGTGTGGCATAAGCATTATTGTGGCAAAAAACAGGTACATCTCTGCCACAGTTGTCTCCTTCCACTTGTGTAGCTGTGATTTTGGTGAGAGAATTGTATTTGCCATGGTGTAATCAGAGTATGTGTTTGTTTCCCTGACAATGATGTCCATCAGGGGTTCATCGAAGAATAACTCAAAGCAGTCCAGTTCACTGGCATTGTTCCCAAGTGGACAAGATGGCTTTATTCCACTTTGTGTTTCATCAAAGTCATGGGGACTGGGAACAAACTCGTCACCGTCCTGCCAATCCCAGATGTGATCTGCTGGTGGGGTCTGGATATTGTACCGTGGTTGTGGTTGTGCAGGTTGTGGTGGTGCAGGTTGTGGTGGTGCAGGTTGTGGGAGTGTGGGGTAGGGTGAGGCTGGTTGTTCTGCTGAGTCAGCCGCGTGGGTAGTAGCGTGGCCCGGTGATGGTGCCACATGGGCCGTTCCACCCTCACTATCACCACCACTGCCTCCTCCCTCACTGTCACCATTCATACCCATCGTTACAATATTGTCATCTTCACTATCAGGTCGTGGTGTAGGGCCACGGGATGTGCTCCCAGAGTTTCTCCTTCCCCTTGGAACAACATATGAAACACTACCAGACCGCATGCTATGTTGTACATACTGGCGCTTCACTGGGGAATATTCACTCTCACTGTCACTAGAACTGCTTTCAATGACCTTGAAATCACTATCACTATCACTGCTATCATCTGGGTGTTGTACACGACCAAATAGCTTCCTCTTTCGTCCTGGTACAGGTGAACGTGAGCAAGCCGGCACAGCACCAGAGGTCGAAGGTTGTGGGTCATCTGGGTTTTCATCACTGTTTACGTTATCCTGGGCACTTTTTTCGGTAACACTCACTTCAAAACCCTGGAATTCACTGTCACTGACATTTTCATCGCTGTTAGAGCTATCGCTTGGGAATAAAAGACCTCCAATCCGCCGAGGAGTGAGGAACTTCTTACCGAGAGGCATGGTGAAAATGGACTGACAACATGGCGTTCCCACAATGCACCGCTGGGTCCCAGATTTTTTTCACAGGGTGCACACCGACCACTGAGACCCATTCTCTCCCATGTAGGCCTACCAGGCCTTTGGCGCTTGATTTGAAGCCGCTAGAATTTGTGCGTATAAATACGTCAGAAACATTGGCTCGTAAGACGTATTTATATGTCGGAAACAGTCAAAGGGTTAATGAAAGTGCCCTTCTCCTACGCACTGATATTCCGTACCATCAGCTATTCGTTCGTACTTCACTGCATTACACAGCAGCCCGTATCCACTTGCATAGGTAGTATACGCTCTGTTCTTTATATCTCTCTCCTCGGGCATTATCTATTCCGGATATTGCCTTTCTTGTTTCGTCATTACCGCCGCCGATTCTGTTACTTGGCGATTTTAATGCCCACCATTTCCTCTGGGGAAGGTCTCACTGTGATTCCCGTGGCATTCAGTTAGAGGCTTTTCTTGCCACCCACCCCCTCAATGTTTTAAATACAGGTACTTGCACCCATTTCGATCCTCGGACTCTCACTCTCTCTTGCATCGACCTCTCAGTCTGCTCTTCCTCCGCCGCATTAGACTTCACTTGGTCTGTTCTCCCGGACTTACATGACAGTGATCATTTCCCAATCATTCTTACTTCCCCTTCATATTCACCACCTCTTCGCATCCCACACTGGCAATTTGATCAGGCAAATTGGAACCTTTACTCACACCTAACTGTTTTTAGAGAGGTTCCTTCTTCATCCTCCATCGATGAGCTTTTACACCTCTTCTCATCCTCCGTTTTAACTGCAGCTTCTAATTGTATACCCCACACTTCGGGCAGGCATTCTCAGAAATGCGTGCCTTGGTGATCTGCTTGTGCTCGTGCAGTACGTTTGAAACGCGCTGCATGGGGCAGGTACCGGTACAATAGAACCACGGAGAGACTTCTTGATTTTAAGCAGAAGCATGCGATCGCTCGCTGTGTCATCCGTGACGCTAAACGCACTTGCTGGCAAGATTATGTCTCCACCATCACCTCTGCTTCCTCTGCGTGCAGTCTGGAAAAAAGTACGAAAACTGAGTGGTAAATATTCTCCTGACCCGGCTCCTGTTCTGCGGGTTGCCAGTGTTGATATAGCAAACCCACTAGATGTTGCCAATGAAATTGGCAATCATCTGGTCCGTATTTCTCAGGGACTCCATCTATGCCCCTCATTTCTTTCCTCAAAGTCTGCCAGAGAGTTAGCACCCTTGGACTTTTCTTCTCTCAGAGAAGAACAGTATAATGTGCCTTTTACAGTTCAGGAACTGGAGGCAACACTCTCAGCTTGCCGATCATCGGCAGCTGGGCGCGACGACATTCATATTCGTATGCTACAACATTTACATCAGTCAGCCCTTGCAGTCCAATTACGCCTTTACAATCTTATTTGGTCACAAGGAGTTCTTCCACAGCTGTGAAAATCCGCCATTGTTCTCCCTTTCCGCAAACCAGGCACTACGGGACATGAAGCCTCCCACTATCATCCCATTGCTCTTACCAGTGCAGTTTGCAAAGTGATGGAACGCCTAGTAAATAGACTTCTAATGTGGTATTTAGAGACACACAACAGTCTCTCCACTCGTCAATATGGCTTTTGTAAGGGACGTTCTATCATAGACCCCTTACTACGCTTGGATACGTATCTTCGCCCTCTTCAAGGGGGGCTCCTTGGCGTGGTGAAGAGGCTCTTGGTCTGAGGAATTAGACCTGTCGGTCTTCTTCCTCAGACCCAACCTAATTACCCCCCAATCTCCCCTCCCCTATCCCATCCTCCCCTTTTTCCTTTCCTAATCCTCCTCCCCACCCCTCCCTTTTGCCCTTCCTCTTTTTGGCCTTTGGGATTTCTCCCACAGGCACGCTAGTTCCTAGGTAGAGGAAAGGATACCAGGATCCATCCCATTCCGTTGAGGTTCTTGGCGGTGGCGTAGTTTGCCGTGGAATCTGGATCGCCTGGGGATGTCCCAATCCCTCTCCGGTATCCCGGAGTAGCTTTGGGTGTCTTTGGGCCGACGGGTGTATCTCTGGAAGCCACCTTTCGGATTCCGGGGGTGGTGGCCGAAGGAGGTATGCTTTGTGGCGGATATCCGGCCGCCCCCTCTTGTCCACCGAGGTAGCTCGGCAGATGTGAGGTTGCTATCCCGGATTGTTAGTTTACTAGCATGACGGGTAGGGTATGGCACGGGTTCCATGCTGCATCTGCGCTACTTGTGGTGCTGAGGTCCTCTTGGGCGCGGAGGGAGATTTCTGGCCCTTTCATTCCTCCTAGGAACTATCCCTCCCTGGTCCCCCCTTTTTTTTATTCTTTTTTTTATTTTTATTTTCTTTTCTTTCTTTTTTTTTCTTAAAAACAAAAAGAAAGAAGTAACCTAACCATGGCAGCCCTAGTCCATGAATCTACTACCCCTGGGCCCCTTCTTGATACCGCACCCCGTTCTGACCCCGCCTCGTCTTTGGACCACTCTTCAGACACTCCTCATGCCTCTGTACCTCTTGCCGGTGCTGTTTCCTCACCCGCTTCAGGTACTGAGGCCTCGACTGACTCCTTCGATTTATCGGACCTTCGCTCTCCTCTGACTATGCTTCCGGCCTCTCCCACTATGGTGCGGCAATTTTCAAATCGCTGACCCGTTCCACGTTGGACCAACTCTGGTCCCACGCCTAAACGCCAATGACAATTACCTGCTGATGATCCTTCTCCACCTTCTCGTTCTTCTCAGAAACGATCGACACGTCCTTCACTACCTTTCCACGCTCAGTTTCAGACTGAACAATGGACTAAATTCTTCACTTTACGACCGACTTCCTCTACTGCCTATCTTTCTGACCACAGTATTGGCAAGGCACTCCTACGCCATGTTGGTAAAGATATTTCTTTTCATGCTCTTAAGAGCGGTACGTGCATCATTACCATACAGAATGCTACCCAGGCTCATGAGCTCTCTCGTCTTTCCCATATCGATACTGTTCCAGTCACTCTTGAAAAACATCATTCCCTCAATTCTTGTAGTGGTACCGTCATTCTGCCCCATACCATAGTTCAACAAAATTTCCAGACATGTGGCACTGACATTCTTGAACAGCTGGAACTCCAAGATCTCCCAATCCTCAAGGTAGACACTTACGTTCTTCCTGCCCGCGGGCGGAGACGATACCCTAGCAATGTGGCTCGTTTAACTTTTGACAGCCGAGAACTCCCATCCTCAGTTTATATAGCAGGACATCGGTTACAAGTTCGAAAGGTGATCCCTACACCACAACGGTGTAGAAATTGCTGGCAATTTGGCCATCCAGCGAAATATTGCAGATCTATCGACGAATGCCCAGTCTGTGGTGCCGATGACCATTCTAATACGTCTTGCAATCGATCTCCCTCTTGCCTTAACTGTCATGAGGCTCACCCTTCGTACTCTCGCCGTTGTCAAGTCTATTTAAACGAGCGGGAAATCCATTACCTCAAAGAGACAGAAGGTCTCCCTTATGCCATGGCAGTTTCTCATCTCAGCCTCCAAGGGAGACTCCCACGTGTTTCTTATTCCCGTGTTTCAAAACGTCCCCCCACTTCTGGTATCCCATCTTCTACACCCACCTCTGTGGTTACCTCTCCCATAGTCACTCCTGTATCTAATCCTTTTGCTGTCCTCGGCTCCGACGTCCCTACTTCAACGCCTCAGTCTGATCTCGCTTCTTCGTGTTCTCTCTCACAAGCCTCAGTATCGACGAGACCTCGTACGACACCTCCTCCCAATCGTCCCTCTACTTCTCAAAAGTCAAAAAAGGTCCATTAACACCTCCTACCCATCTTCCACCTCCTCATTTTACCCTCCCTGTCTCTGTCCCTGGTTCTCCCTCTCTCACTGGCTCAGTTACAAGTGTAGAGGTTCACCCTCCTCCTCGTACTGTACCTTCCTCCCCTGTTCCCTCCCAAGTTTCTTCCTCTTCTGCCACCTCCCAGGTTCCTGCCACGCTTCTCCAGTTCCCTCCACCCTTTCGCCCCCCCCCTACCTTGGTACAGTCCAATACAGTTCCAATCTTTACTCATCCTCCCCCTACCATTTCCAATATTGTCTCCCATACGACGTCTCTGAATTCCGAAACACTTGAAGCAATCTCTGAATATATTGCAGAGACCAAACCATCAATGGACACTGATCCACCTTCCGCTCTTTCTCTCTCCTCTGCTCCATCTGCGCAACTCCTTTCTTCACAGCGCACCGTTCCTTCGCTGCTTGAACATTTTCCACTGCCTCCGCATGTGGACTTTTCTAACCCCTCTAGTCCGTAGGAACCCTTACCTGCGGATTTCAAGTATCTTTATCATTGCCAATCATGGCCTATTTACAGTGGAATATACGCGGCCTCAGGGGTAATCGGGGTGAACTTCAGATGTTACTCTCCCAGTTTGCCCCTGTTGGTGTTTGCTTACAGGAACCAAAATTACACTCTGCTATTATTTCTCCCATCTCAGGCTATAATTTATTGTATTCTTCAGATCCTTTTCCTGATGGGACCTTTAATGAAAGTGCCCTTCTTCTACGCACTGATATTCCGTACCATCAGCTATTTGTTCATACTTCGCTGCATTACACAGCAGCCCGTATCCACTTACATAGGTGGTATACGCTCTGTTCTTTATATCTCTCTCCTTCTCGGGGATTATCTATTCCGGATATTGCCTTTCTTGTTTCATCATTACCGCCACCGATTCTGTTACTTGGTGATTTTAATGCCCACCATTTCCTCTGGGGGGGTCTCACTGTGATTCCCGTGGAATTCAGTTAGAGGCTTTTCTTGCCACCCACCCCCTCCATGTTTTAAATACAGGTACTCACACCCATTTTGATCCTCGGACTCATACTCTCTCTTGCATTGATCTCTCAGTCTGCTCTTCCTCCGCCGCATTAGACTTCACTTGGTCTGTTCTCCCGGACTTACATGACAGTGATCATTTCCCAATCATTTCTACTTCCCCTTCATATTCGCCACCTCTTCGCACCCCACGCTGGCAATTTGATCGGGCAAATTGGAACCTTTACTCACACCTAACTGTTTTTAAAGAGGTTCCTTCTTTGTCCTCCATCGATGAGCTTTTACACCTCTTCTCGTCCTCCATTTTAACCGCAGCTTCTCATTCTATACCCCAAACTTCGGGCAGGCATTCTCAGAAATGCGTGCCTTGGTGGTCTCCTGCTTGTGCTTGTGCAGTACGTTTGAAACGCACTGCATGGGGCAGGTACCGGTACAATAGAACCACAGAGAGACTCCTTGATTTTAAACAGAAGCGTGCGATCGCTCGCCGTGTCATCCGTGATGCTAAACGCACTTGCTGGCGAGATTATGTCTCCACCATCACCTCTGCTTCCTCTATGAGTGCAGTCTGGAAAAAAGTACGAAAACTGAGTGGTAAATATTCTCCTGACCCAGCTCCTGTTCTGCGGGTTGCCGGTGTTGATATAGCAAACCCACTAGATGTTGCCAATGAAACTGGCAATCATCTGGTCCGTATTTCTCAGGGACTCCATCTATGCCCCTCATTTCTTTCCTCAAAGTCTGCCAGAGAGTTAGCACCCTTGGACTTTTCTTCTCTCAGAGAAGAACAGTATAATGTGCCTTTTACACTTCAAGAACTGGAGGCAACACTCTCGGCTTGTCGATCATCAGCAGCTGGGCCCGACGACATTCATATTCGTATGCTACAACATTTACATCAGTCAGCCCTTGCAGTCCTATTACGCCTTTACAATCTTATTTGGTCACAAGGAGTTCTCCCACAGCTGTGGAAATCCGCCATTGTTCTCCCTTTCCGCAAATCAGGCACTACGGGACATGAAACCTCCCACTATCGTCCCATTGCTCTTACCAGTGCAGTTTGCAAAGTAATGGAACGCCTAGTAAATAGACGTTTAGTGTGGTATTTAGAGACAGACAACAGTCTCTCCACTCGTCAATATGGCTTTCGTAAGGGACGTTCTACCATAGACCCCTTACTACGCTTGGATACGTATGTTCGTAATGCCTTTGCGAATAACCACTCGGTTATTGCAGTTTCTCTCCAACATGCAGTCGACCATGTTTCCAATTGGGCCACCACACGTGGGTTTAAATTTTCCAGCACTAAAACCCACCAAATTACTTTCACTAGACGGTCTGTGGTCTCCGATCATCCTTTGTACCTCTATGGCTCCCGTATCCCTGAACGTGATACAGTCAAGTTTCTGGGCCTCCTCTTTGATCGTAGGTTATCCTGGAAACCTCACATTACCTCTCTGAAGGCAACTTGTCACAGCCGGCTGAACCTTCTTAAAACCCTTGCTCATCTTTCATGGGGAGCAGATCGTCGAACCCTCCTTCGCCTACATTCCACCCTTATTTTATCGAAACTTGATTATGGTGACCAGATCTATTCAGCTGAATCTCCTGCTACTCTCTCTAGCCTTAACCCCATTCATCACCAAGGATTACGTTTATGCCTTGGTGCTTTTCGCTCTTCCCCTGTCGAGAGCCTCTATGCAGAAGTGAACGTTCCATCCTTATCCGATCGCCATGATGCCCATTGCCTGCGCTACTATGTACGCTCTCATGATCTCCGCAATCCTTCCATTTATAGAATGGTCACTTATATTAGTAGACATTCTTTATTTGTTCGCCGCCCCTGTTTACTCCGTCCCTTCTCTCTTCGCCTTCATTCGCTCTTGTCTTCTCTTCAACTACCACCTTTCTATGTACATGTAACATCTCAGTTTTCCCTACCCCCCTGGGAAGTTCCAGCTGTTCGAGTCTGTTCTTTCTCCCTCCCTTGCTCGAAAGCCCAACTGTCTACGGTCGCTTCCCGCTCTCTTTTTGTTGACCACTTTCACTCTCATTCTCATGCCATTGCTGTGTACACAGATGGCTCTAAGTCTTCTGACGGCGTAGGATTCGCAGCAGTGTTACAGGACAGCGTCGTACAAGGGCATTTACTATCTTCGTCTAGTATTTTTACTGCTGAATTATATACCATCCTTACAGCACTTACCCGTATTGCATCTATGCCTGTGTCATCATTTGTGGTTGTCTCAGACTCCCTTAGTGCTTTACAGGCTATACAAAAATTTGATACACCTCACCCCTTAGTCCTCCATATCCAACTTTGGCTACGCCGCATCTTTACCAAGCATAAAGATATTGTTATTTGTTGGGTCCCTGGTCATGTTGACGTACAGGGCAATGAACAGGCAGACACTGCTGCGCGGTCAGCAGTACATGACCTACCAGTTTCTTATTGAGGTACTCCATTTACGGACTATTTTGCTGCAATATCTTCCCACCTTCACACCCGTTGGCAACAACGTTGGTCTACTATGCTCGGCAACAAACTTCAATCTATTAAACCGAGTATAGGTTACTTGCCATCTTCTTATCACCAGTGTCGAGGTTGGGAGACTACTCTCTCCCGTCTTCGCATTGGCCGTACTCGTCTTACTCATGGATATCTCATGGAGAGGCGTCTTGCTCCTCTCTGTGAGAATTGCCAAGCTCCATTATCAGTCAGCCACATTCTGTTGGACTGCCCACTTTATCAACGAGCACGCAGAATTTACCTCTGTCGTCGTCTTCGCTCCGCTGCTCTCTCTTTACCTTCCCTTCTCGCTGATGGACCCACCTTTCATCCGGACTCTCTCATTGACTTTTTGACAACAACTGACTTACTTCACAAATTCTGATACCTTCAGCCCTTTCTACTTCAATCTCTTGCTACCCTCTACCCCCGTACTATCCCCTGCCCCGCTGTTTTCTGTAACCTGCTGATCATCCCTCCTCCCTTCTGCCATCCAATACCCTCGCTTCCTTCCCTACCCTGCAGCGCTGTATAGCCCTTGTGGCTTAGCACTTCTTTTTGATTATAATAATAATAATTCAAGAATTTCTGATATCATCCTACCACCACAAGACTAAAAAAAAACAATAAATGGCATGCCCATCACTCTGCCCCAGCCCAAGACTCTTGGAACTCTGTGTTCATCAAGAACTGCAACAAACCCCTTTCACGTGCACTAAATATTCTATGGAGAGGAAGCACAAACACGGGGGTCATCCCAGTCACTAAAAACAACGGATCTAGCCCCACTCTATAAAGGTGGAAGTAAAGCAGTTGCAAAGAATTACAGACCGATAGCTCTAACGCAGGGGCGTCGTAAGGGATGGGTCGCTCCGGGTGACACCATTTAGGGGGTGGCACCATAGAGACTAAACCTGGAGTTTACCTGGAGAGAGTTCCGGGGGTCAACGTCCCCGCGGCCCGGTCTGTGACCAGGCCTCCTGGTGGATCAGAGCCTGATCAACCAGGCTGTTGCTGTTAGCTGCACGCAAACCAACGTACGAGCCACAGCCCGGCTGGTCAGGAACCGACTTTAGGTGCTTGTCCAGTGCCAGCTTGAAGACTGCCAGGGGTCTGTTGGTAATCCCCCTTATGTATGCTGGGAGGCAGTTGAACAGTCTTGGGCCCCTGACACTTATTGTATGGTCTCTTAACGTGCTAGTGACACCCCTGCTTTTCATTGGGGGGATGTTGCATCGTCTGCCAAGTCTTTTGCTTTCGTAGTGAGTGATTTTCGTGTGCAAGTTCGGTACTAGTCCCTCTAGGATTTTCCAGGTGTATATAATCATGTATCTCTCCCGCCTGCATTCCAGGGAATACAGGTTCAGGAACCTCAAGCGCTCCCAGTAATTGAGGTGTTTTATCTCCGTTATGCGTGCCGTGAAGGTTCTCTGTACATTTTCTAGGTCAGCAATTTCACCTGCCTTGAAAGGTGCTGTTAGTGTGCAGCAATATTCCAGCCTAGATAGAAAAAGTGACCTGAAGAGTGTCATCATGGGCTTGGCCTCCCTAGTTTTGAAGGTTCTCATTATCCATCCTGTCATTTTTCTAGCAGATGCGATTGATACAATGTTATGGTCCTTGAAGGTGAGATCCTCCGACATGATCACTCCCAGGTCTTTGACGTTGGTGTTTCGTTCTATTTTGTGGCCAGAATTTGTTTTGTACTCTGAGGAAGATTTAATTTCCTCGTGTTTACCATATCTGAGTAATTGAAATTTCTCATCGTTGAACTTCATATTGTTTTCTGCAGCCCACTGAAAGATTCGGTTGATGTCCGCCTGGAGCCTTGCAGTGTCTGCAATGGAAGACACTGTCATGCAGATTCGGGTGTCATCTGCAAAGGAAGACACGGTGCTGTGGCTGACATCCTTGTCTGTGTTGGATATGAGGATGAGGAACAAGATGGGAGCGAGTACTGTGCCTTGTGGAACAGAGCTTTTCACCATAGCTGCCTCGGACTTTACTCTGTTGACGACTACTCTCTGTGTTCTGTTAGTGAGGAAATTATAGATCCATCGACCGACTTTTCCTGTTATCCCTTTAGCACGCATTTTGTGTGCTATTACGCCATGGTCACACTTGTCGAAGGCTTTTGCAAAGTCTGTATATATTACATCTGCATTCTTTTTATCTTCTAGTGCATTTAGGACCTTGTCGTAGTGATCCAATAGTTGAGACAGACAGGAGCGACCTGTTCTAAACCCATGTTGCCCTGGGTTATGTAACTGATGGGTTTCTAGATGGGTGGTGATCTTGCTTCTTAGGACCCTTTCAAAGATTTTTATGATATGGGATGTTAGTGCTATCGGTCTGTAGTTCTTTGCTGTTGCTTTACTGCCCCCTTTGTGGAGTGGGGCTATGTCTGTTGTTTTTAGTAACTGTGGGACGACCCCCGTGTCCATGCTCCCTCTCCATAGGATGGAAAAGGCTCGTGATAGGGGCTTCTTGCAGTTCTTGATGAACACGGAGTTCCATGAGTCTGGCCCTGGGGCAGAGTGCATGGGCATGTCATTTATCGCCTGTTCGAAGTCATTTGGCATCAGGATAACATCGGATAGGCTTGTGTTAACCTAATTTTGTGGCTCTCTCATAAAAAATTCGTTTTGATCTTCGACTCTCAGTCTGGTTAGCGGCTTGCTAAAAACTGAGTCATATTGGGACTTGAGTAGCTCACTCATTTCCTTGCTGTCATCTGTGTAGGACCCATCTTGTTTAAGTAGGGGCCCAATACTGGATGTTGTTCTCGACTTTGATTTGGCATAGGAGAAGAAATACTTTGGGTTTCTTTCGATTTCATTTATGGCTTTTAGTTTTTCCCGCGATTCCTGACTCCTATAAGATTCCTTTAGCTTGAGTTCGATACTTGCTATTTCTCTGAC
Source organism: Cherax quadricarinatus (assembly GCF_038502225.1). Taxonomy (NCBI): domain Eukaryota; kingdom Metazoa; phylum Arthropoda; class Malacostraca; order Decapoda; family Parastacidae; genus Cherax; species Cherax quadricarinatus. The sequence continues at coordinate 22,808,358 of NC_091326.1, read as the reverse complement.
CAGTGTCTCCCTACGCATTTCAGATATATTGACCTCTTTTAGCCGCTCTGTTATTCTTTTCCGTCGCCTGTAAAGAGAGCGCCTGTCTCTTTCTATTTTACATCTACTCCTCCTTTTTCTTAGAGGAATAAGCCTTGTGCATACATCGAGTGCCACCAAGTTAATCTGTTCTAGGCATACGTTGGGGTCTGTGTTGCTTAGTATATCTTCCCAGCTTATATCGGTTAGGACTTGATTTACTTGGTCCCACTTTATGTTTTTGTTATTGAAGTTGAATTTGGTGAATGCTCCCTCGTGACTAGTCTCATTATGTCGGTCTGGGGCTCCACGCATACATGTCTGAACCTCAATTATGTTGTGATCTGAGTATAATGTTTTTGATATGGTGACATTTCTTATCAGATCATCATTGTTAGTGAAGATGAGGTCTAGTGTATTCTCCAGTCTAGTAGGCTCTATTATTTTCTGGTTTAAATTGAATTTTGTGCAGAGATTTAAAAGCTCGTGTGAGTGTGAGTTTTCATCAGAGCTGCCTCCTGGTGTTATTACTGCAACAATATTATTTGCTATATTCCTCCATTTTAGGTGCCTTAAGTTGAAATCCCCCAGGAGCAAGATGTTGGGTGCAGGAGCTGGAAGATTTTCCAGACAGTGGTCAATTTTTAACAGCTGTTCCTGGAATTGCTGGGATGTTGCATCCGGAGGCTTGTAGACTACCACAATGACTAGGTTTTGGTTCTCGACGTTTGCTGCTAAAACTTCCACTACATCATTTGAGGCATTTAGCAGTTCTGTGCAAACAAGTGACTCTGCAATGTACAGGCCAACCCCCCCCCCCCTTTTGCCTGTTCACTCTGTCACATCTGTATAGGTTGTAACCTGGGATCCATATTTCGTTGTCCAAGTGATCCTTTATGTGGGTCTCAGTGAAAGCCACGAGCATTGCCTTTGCCTCTGCAAGCAGTCCACGGATGAAAGGTATTTTGTTGTTTGTTGCTGGCTTTAGACCCTGTATATTTGCAAAGAAGAATGTCATCGGACTGGTGGTATTGTTGGTACTGGGGGGGGGATTTTTTTTCCGGCATTAGTATCTGTATCTGTTGGTTTGGAGTGGAGGCCATCGACTGTGGTTCCACTCCAGGAATGACTGGATTTGGTGTACGATTTCTGCCATTTCCTGCCAGTTTTTTTTCCTTCCTGGCACTAAAAAACCTCGCCCTCTTGAGTGGCTGTGGCTACCCAGGTTTTCCCATGGCCTGGATGTTTTGTATCTTTTTGTACCCTTTAGATGGTGTGCCTGGCAATTTAAGTTATAGCACAGTCTTTCCTGTACTGAAGAGGTACACATTTCAGGGTGAAAAAGCTTACAGGAAGGGAGTTTGCATTTTCCTGTTGTCATATGGGCATGGCATTTTCTAGGGTGGTCATAGTTGCACGTCCCGTCTGTTTTTCCAGATTTCCCATGTCTGCAGATACCAAGTGCATAGTATGTGCACAGGCTTGGTTTCCGTTTGCCTTGGGTTTCTGTGACTGGTGCATGTTTCCCTGTCTTATTCCTATCCTCCCTAGCACCAACAATGGAGCTCCCATCAGTTGTTTTTGGTAATATATCCTCACTATAGCTAAAGGTGACACTCATGACCAAAACAGTGCTGTACCAACATAAGAGAAGAATCCTTAGTAAGTAAGTTTATTCAGGTATACACAAATACAGTTACATAGAATTATCATACATAGCAGCATGTGTGTAGAGAACCTAGGATAACCCAAAAAAGTCAGACAGAGTGACTTATTTCCATTGGGGTCCTTTTACCTTATTATTATAATATAAAGGTTATAATATTTTCTTATTATTCTACAATGAAGATAACATCTTATTATCATACTAAAAAGACTACTACACGAGGGTCATTAAGACTATCTACAATACGAGGGTCATTACTAGGAATATGGTAAAATTTACACGTATGTTAGCTAAAAAATAGAAAATCATTCCCCTCCCTTTCTGTAGCTACATTCATCAGACACCTTTTGGCAGTCTTCTTGAACTGGTTCATGTTATGACTGGCTTTGACATGTGTGGGCAGTCTGTTCCATTCCTTTATTGCTGTACAATAAAAGGTGTTGAAGCCTGGCCACTGACTGTGGGTACTACAAAGTTGTGCTCTTTCCCCCTAGTACTATGATTGCTTTGGTTCCCAACCTTGACAAAATTGACAGCAAGATATTCTGGACATTGTTTGTGAGCAACTTTATAAACATGATTTAGCTTCAGTTGTTTTACTCTGTCTTCAACATTCAGCATATCCAACTGCTGTAATTCATCCTGGCCTACATGTTCTCTTGGTCCCAGCCCCAGGATGAATCTTACGATTTTGTTCTGAGTGATTTGCAGTCTATCTTTCAGTTTTTTTTGTCAAGGCTGAGTACCAAGAAGAGCAAGCGTAATCCATATGGCATTGTATAAGGGCTAGACATAGGGTCCTGCGAGCCTCAGTAGGTAGACTCTGTGCTTGTGTATACAGGAACTTCAGTCTGGCATTCGCTTTCTTTACTACACTGTTCCCTATCAATTCTCCTGACATGCATGGGTCAAAGGGGATTCCCAAATATTTTACTGATGAAACCAAAGTGATGGGCTCCCCATTACATTGAACATTAAAATTATTTACCCTTCTCAGTTTATGTTTCGTGCCAAAGAGAATGGCTTCAGTTTTCCCTAGGTGTAATGATAGTTTGTCTACTAACCATTTGCTGCAGGACTCCAGTTCCAGTGTTAAAACATTAGCAATATCTTGTGGGTCTTTACCTGACACTAACAGAGCACTGTCATCTGCATACAGTAGGAGTTTGCACTTGACACTGATAGGCATATCATTGACATAACATAAGAATAATAAGGGACCCAGAATACTACCTTGGGGAACTCCAAGGACCCCAATGGAAATAAGTCACTCTGACTTTTTTGGGTTATCCTAGGTTCTCTACACATATGCTGCTATGTATGATAATTCTATGTAAATGTATTTGTGTATACCTGAATAAATTTACTTACTTAATCGGCAGGGGTTCTGATTCTGTTTTGTTGATTTTGACTATTTGTCTCCTGTTGCTAAGGTAGGACTTAAACCAGTCTACAGAACCTATACCGATAGCTTGAAGTTTATTACATAATATATTGTGGTTGACAGTATCGAAAGCCTTTTGCAGGTTTCTATATAGCCTATTATATATTACCAAAGTACAAATAAGCCTATATAGGGAAAATCATTGATTTTGATGATGTGATAGATGATTTTGCATAATTGAAGGCAATGAAATGTAAGATCAGATTCACTGAGATGTTACCTGTACTCAAGGTCAAATCGGAACTAGTGTTTCTCTGATATTGCAATGTTTTTCTTTATTTTTCAAGTTTTTTTGTTTTGTTTTGGCATTGTTGACGATGAATAAATGTAGGATCTGTTGGCTGTACTCAAAGTAGTTATGTTTCCTCAATATCACTACGATTATTTATTTTATCATTAATAAAGTTGAGAAGTATTCTCCTGTTCGGTTTATGGCCCATTTTCCGCGCGCGCTCAACCAAAAATCGAAAAATTATGGAAATTGAGTTATATATACCGAAAAATAGCTTAAATCTTTGGCAACACAATGGTACAAGAATCAATGTTCTAAGACGTTTCTACAAGAAATTATAGTCATTTATATCAGGTATGGTAACGGCAATGTAGGTAGCGCGTCTGTTCTCAACCCATTTATTTTTTGGAATTTTTTCCTTGTTTTTTATTGCTTTTTCTTTGCATTATTCTTTCTAATATAATAATTGATTATTTGGCATCATATAAGAGTAGGTGGAGCTTATCAGTAGAGTGCCAGCCAATCGGGAGCCCTCTGAGAACACTCGGCAGTACTCCCCCTCCAGATGGTGCCAGGTGAAATCACTTCATTATTACGTTTATATCAGCTTATATATCAACTATACGGCTTATTTATCTATCAGAATTGATCTAATATGATATAATAAACACTATAAATAACAAACAAACATGTTATATACTCTAGACTGAATAAAATAGGCCATAATATGGCGAGAGTCCACCAGCAATATTTCGATATAAATGAGTTACTCCTCGTCTCCTTGTTGTATTGCTTGGTCTGAGTGATAGAAAACGGTATTTTGAAGAGGATAACTGCACTAGAACATCAGTTTACTTAGAAAACCACTGAAACGCGATTTTCGCGAAAAAAAAAATTTTTTTGGAGACGGCAGGCCGGCCGGCGTTCCAGGCCTATATCTCGGAAGTAACTTTTTAACTTATTTCGCTAAATTACATCATTATTAATGATTGTATTGAAATGATTTTCACTGACAATATAAAACAAAGTGTGTTTGACTATTTGCTGCTTCTTTTTTTGGAATATATCAAATATTTTTGATTTTGTGGGAGATAAAAGGCAGATATTTTGGTGAATGCCAAAAAGTCTATCAAATGTATTTTTTTTTCCATGATAATAAGATATATTAGATGAGCTAGAAATCAATACAGATATTGACGAATGTATTAATAATTTTCTAAAAAAGACCCAATACCTCTATAACAAGCACTGCCCTAAAAAAACTAAGCAGATGACAGCTAAGAGACTGAACAGTCCCTGGCTAACACCCAGCATTCTCAAATCCATAAATACAAAACACCAATATGAAAAACAGTACAGAATGGGTCACATAACCAGAGACCAAACAAAACGTTACTCGTCAATCCTAACCAGCCTGATAAGAAGGGCAAAAAAATTGTATTATGAGAACAGATTATCCAACTTACGAGGTGATATAAAAAAGACCTGGAAAACCCTATCAGAAATTCTGGGAACAAAAAAGATATCACGAAATAGCGAAATAAAATTAGCAAAATCAGATGAACCCCAACTCCCACCAACAGAAACAGCAAACAGACTCAATGATTTCTTCTCCACTATAGGACAAAACCTTGCCAATAAAATCCCAAGCTCAGATACCCCACCAAATGACTACCTCACCGGCAACTACCCGAACACACTGTTCCTAGCTCCGACTAACCCATACGAAGTCTCCCTTATTATCAACGCACTAAAAAACAAGGCAGGAGATCTAAATACCTTACCACCCTTTATATACAAAAAAGTGTCACAAGTGCTATCACCAATCATTGCAACACTCTTTAACAAATCCATTGAATCCTCCACCTTCCCTACAGTACTCAAAATAGCAAGGGTCACCCCGATCCACAAAGGAGGAGACCAAACAGAGTTGAATAACTATAGGCCAATATCCAACTTACACCCTCTCTCAAAAATCTTCGAAAAATTAATTCATAAACGAATCTACTCCTACCTTATCTCCCAAAACATACTCAACCCCTGCCAATTTGGATTCAGGCCTAATAAAAATACTAATGATGCTATTATACACATGCTAGAACATATATACACTGCAATAGAGAAAAAAGAAGTCCCACTGGGGATCTTCATTGACTTACGTAAAGCTTTTGATACAGTTGACCATGACTTGCTCCACGTAAAATTGTCACACTATGGTATAAGAGGGCACTCCCTCAACTACCTCAAGTCATACCTCAGCAACAGAAGCCAATATGTGTACGCAAATGGGGCAAACTCTTCTGCACAACCAATTACAGTTGGTGTCCCACAGGGAAGTGTCCTTGGCCCTCTTCTCTTTCTCCTATACATAAATGACCTACCAAATGCTTCGCAATTACTCAAACCCACACTATTTGCAGATGACACAACATACGTCTTCTCCCACCCGAGCCCAGTCACGCTAGCCAATACTCTAAATACCGAATTACAGAAAATATCTACCTGGATGAGTACTAACAAACTTACACTAAACATTGACAAAACCTACTTCATTCAGTTTGGTAACAGAGCTACAGATGTCCCTCTTAACATAATGATAAACGGATCACCTATCACAAAGCTAACAGAGGGAAAATTCTTAGGAATCCACCTTGATAATAGACTCAAATTTCATACACATATACAACAAATTTCTAAGAAAATTTCCAAGACTGTAGGCATACTATCGAAGATACGGTACTATGCTCCACAGTCAGCCCTCCTGGCCCTATATCACTCTCTTATTTACCCCTATCTCACCTATGGAATTTGTGCATGGGGCTCAACAACAAGTAACCATCTCAGACCACTAATTACCCAACAAAAGGCTGCAGTTAGAATGATAACAAATTCTCACTACAGGCAGCACACTCCACCAATATTCAATACACTCAACCTACTCACCATACAAAACATCCATACTTATTACTGCACCTATTACATACATAGAACACTCAACTCTGATATTAACCCTCCCCTCAAACATCTCCTTGCCAACCTCAACAGAACACATGACCATAACACAAGGCACAGATCACTCTTTGATATTCCTCGTGTCCATCTCACGCTATGCAAAAACTCAATGCACATAAAAGGCCCTAAAATCTGGAATTCATTACCTGTAAATATAAAAGAAACACTACCTGTTTATAAATTCAAGTCTCTTCTCAAAGATCACTTACTCACCCAAAACCAAATAAATACTGAATAACTGAACCTTATAAATTGTATCTCTTAAATGTTTCTCACAATTATATCACATAAATGTTAAACCTAAAACCCAATCTAACTTTATTATTTTTTTAATACACTACCTAACAGAATACTCCATTCTACTGAATTTACAACAATGCATGCAACCATATGACCTGTCTTTGTAATACTCACTTGTGCTTTATAGTAATCTGTTTACATTAATGTTTTTCACTGATTTCATCATTGCTTAGTTAATCTTAAGTTAATTTTAAGCCAGCCCGTAATGCTATGCATAGTATAAATGGCTTTGGCATGCTGCTCTTATCTGTATTTTTTTGTACCTCTGTATGTGTGCTCAAATTATAAATAAATAAATATAATAAAACATGTGCATCCAAAAGTCGTGTCAGATGTATTCTAACGGTTGGGATTGTCGGAAGTGCCACTCGAAGTGCCATTTTGTCATGCCTTGCTGCAATATATGAAAAGTCATTAAATATTTTTTTTTCTCTGTTGTTTGTTGGCCAATCATACTGAAACTTTGTCACATTCTTCTACATATGAACCTCTAAATGTACACCAAAAATAAAAAAAAATTGGTTGAAAAATAAAAGAGTAGGCCGAAATTTGGAGATGTGCCCTTAAACGTTCTCATTGCTAAACATTTGTCACTGATCATGTAGTAGTGACATAACTAGTTTACCCCCCCATCCCCCCGCCCTTGAATTTCATGGGGGTGACACCAACTCTAGCGACGCCTCTGCTCTAACGTCCCACATCATAAAAATCTTTGAAAGGGTTCTAAGAAGCAAGATCGCCATCAACTGCACAACCCAGGACAGCATGGGTTTAGAGCAGGTCGCTCCTGCCTCTCACAGCTACCGGACCACAATGACATGGTTTAGGATGCAGTGGAGGACAAACAAAATGCAGATGTAATATATATAGACTTTTCGGAAAGCCTTCGACAAGTGCGATCATGATGTAATAGCACAGAAAATGAGTGATAAAGGAATAACAGGAAAGTGGGTAGATGGATCTATAACTTCCTAACAAATAAAACACAAAGAGTAACAGTAATTAGAGTAAAAAGTCAGTGGCAGCTATAGTGAAAAGCTCTGTTCCACAAGGTACAGTACTCTCTCCCATCCTTTTCCTCATCCTCATATCTGACACAGATGTAAGTCACAGAACTGTGTTCTCGTTTGCTGATGATACCAGAATTAGCATGAGAAGTGTCATCCATTGAGGACACTGCAGATCTCCAACCAGACATTAATTAAGTCTATAAATGGGCTTCAGAAAACAATATGAAGTTCAATGAAGACAAATTTCAATTACTCCGCTATGGAAAACTCGAGGAAATAAAAACTGGATTGGAGTATAAAACAAATTGCAGTCATACAATAGAGCCAAAAAAAACTAATGTGAAGGCCCTGGGAGTGAAAAAGTCAGAGAATCTCACTTTCGAAGATCACAACAATATCGCTACTGCATCTGCTACGAAAATGATAGGATGGATAATGAGAACATTCAAAACTAGGGATACCAAGCCAATGATTCTCTTCAAATCGGTTGTTCTCTCTAGAGTTTACCTGGAGAGAGTTCCGGGGGTCAGCACCCCCGCGGCCCGGTCTGTGACCAGGCCTCATGGTGGATCAAAGCCTGATCAACCAGGCTGTTACTGCTGGCTGCACGCAATCCAACGTACGAGCCACAGCCCGGCTGGTCAGGTACTGACTTTAGGTGCTTGTCCAGTGCCTGCTTGAAGACAGCCAGGGGTCTATTGGTAATCCCCCTTATGTATGCTGGGAGGCAGTTGAACAGTCTCGGGCCCCTGACACTTATTGTATTGTAGATGAATGGTTCAGAGAACCGACATGTTGATAAATAAGACACATGTGCAACTCTTGGGTATCTTTATTGAGGAAACGTTTCGCCACACAGTGGCTTCATCAGTCCATACAAAGGAGAATCTTGAAGAACAGGAGGAGAATGAGGTAATCAGTCCCTCAACCTTGAGTCGATGTGGTCAGTCCATCAATCTTGAATAGAGTACGGCATACGTGCTGAGAAGGAGCTTATAAACCGTTGGCAGGAGAGGTGCAGAAGTCATAGGTCGTGTAACATTTGTTCAAATGTTTCATGCTATGGAACAATGCTCTTCTCCAGACTGAGGGACTGACCACCTCAAAACTTTAAGGGTGATGGACTGATTACATCGTCTTCAAGTATCTTCTGCTTCTATCAACTTTTCTGTACTTGACTGAAGAAGCCTACTGTGTAGGCGAAACGTTTCATAATAAAGATACCTAACTGTTGCATATGTGTCTTACCTATCAACCTGTCGGTATTTTATACCATTTTAATGTTCTACCTAGACCTTCTTATCAATACCTCGTTAACCAGACCTTGTTACCCAGACCTTGTTATCAAGACCTCGTTACCCAGACCTCGTTACACAGACCTCGTTGCCCAGACCTTGTTATCCAGACCTTGTTGTGCAGACCTCGTTATCCAGACATCGTTATCCAGACCTCGTTATCCAGACCTCGTTACCCAGACCTTGTTACCCAGACCTCGTTACCATGACCTTGTTATTCAGACTTCGTTACCCACATCTCGGTATCCAGACCTCGTTTCACAGACCTCGTTACTCAGTCCACATTGCAAAGACCTCGTTATGCAGACCTTGTTACCCAGATTTTATTATCCAGACCTCGTTACCCTGACCTTGTTATTCAGACCTCGTTACCCAGACCTCGTTACCCAGATCTCGTTACCCAGACCTCCTTACCCAGACCTTGTTACCCATATCTCTTTACTCAGACCTCGTTACCTAGACCTCGTTACCCAGACCTCGTTACCCAGGCGTACCTTACACGTAAGGTACGCCTGTGTCCTCCACAGAGACTCCAGGGGACATTTGATGAACTGGAATGAGGCACAACTCGTTCTCACCGAACCAGACCTCAGACGCCGATGGTGCCTAGAAGCCTCACTAATCGCCGTCACCGACACTATAGAACGCAACACTGGAAACTACAAAATTTCAAAAACATTGGCATACATGATACTTAAGCACCACCAACCCAACAACACAGGAGTCACATGATTTCAACATCTACCCGTCCTCATCATAGGCAGAGGTTGTTTTGATAAGGACCTGCCTCGCATGGGCCAGTAGGCCTTCTACAGTGTTGAAGAATTGAGACACTTATGCAACACATGGGAATCTTTATTGAAGAAACGTTTCGCCACACAGTGACTTCATCAGTGGCAGTGAAGACCTGTTTGTGTGCTCTTGAGTGGTGACCTGTACTTTGAGTGCTGACCTGTACTTAACTCTGTGAAGAAGTGTCTTGTTTGCTCCCGTGGACTGAACCAAGATGCCCTCCATCGAGCAACTTTACCAGCAACTTAAGGAAGAATTGAGGGCAGCGAAGATGGAGATACGGCGATTGACCGAGGAAAACAAGAGGATTCGTAGTAGTCCTCCTGTTTCGAGTCCTCAGGTCAAGAAGGGATCGTGGTCAGTGGTTGGACAGCAGGGGACGACGAAGTTGACGATCAAGAAGACGAATGGAAAGCCAGAAACGATGAAGAAGAAAGAGACTGCTGTGGAAACTCCCGTGGAAACCTCCAACGCATTCTCGGTGCTACCCGACGAATGTGAGTCTACTACTGGGATCGTCACGACGAACGACAACAAGGAAGGTAAGAATATTGTTGTTGTTGGGGATAGCCAGGTTAGATACATGGATAGGGCATTCTGCTTGAAGGACAGGAGTAGGAGACAAAGGGTATGCTTTCCTGGGGCTGGGATGGAGGACATTGTTAGCCGGCTTGACAACATCATGAACGGTAATGGGATCAATCCTATTATTTGCCTCAGTGCTGGAGGCAATGATGTAGGCAAGCGTAGAAGTGAGGATTTAGTTAGAAAGTTCAGGACAGCTATAGACATGATTAGGAAGAAGGGGGGGCGCCCTGTTATATGTGGCATTTTGCCAAGAAGAGGTGTTGGTAATGAATGGTTGTCCAGAGCAATTGGTATTAATTGTTGGCTGGATAAACACTGTAAGGATAATGCAGTACCATTCATTGACAACTGGGACAACTTCTATGGCCGAAATGACATGTATGCCAGGGATGGGGTTCACTTATCCAGGGCAGGTGTGGGTTTTCTTGCTAACTCAGTTGAGGGGGTTGTTAGGACTTTAAACTAGGATTAGTTAGAGGTATGGGTTTTGAAATGATTAATAATGAATATGGATATATTGACTTATGCTCTGATATTAAGAATCTTAATAGTAACTGTCATGGAGTAACTCTGGGTAATGATAATTTCAGAAATTGTGTAAAAACAAAGATGAATAGGAAAAATGTGCAGAAGAAAAAACATATGATGGTATTTTATGCTAACAGTCGAAGTGCAAGAAATAAAATTAATGAACTACGTTTGGTAGCATGTGCTGGGAACTTTGATATCATTGCATTAACTGAAACGTGGTATGATTTAAAGAGTCGGGATATGACTGCTGAGTGTAATATTCAGGGATTTAAGTTATTCAATGTGGATAGATGTAATGGGAAGGGGGGAGGAGTTGCATTGTATGTTCGAGAAAATATTAATTGTTGCATAAAAACAGGTATAAAAATAGATGGAGCAGTAACAGAGTCTGTTTACCTACCGTCTGCTGCTGCTGTAGCATCGTCTGCTGCTGCTGTAGCACTGTCAGCTGCTGCTGCTGCTGTAGCACTGTCAGCTGCTGCTGCTGCTGTAGCACTGTCAGCTGCTGCTGCTGCTGCTGTAGCACCGTTGTTGGTGTGGCTTATTGAGAATGCCAAGAAACAATTAACCCCAGAGGATTTGCCACCCAGGATAACCCAAAAAAGTCAGTGTCATCGAAGACTGTCTAACTTATTTCCATTGGGGTCCTTAATCTTGTCTCCCAGGATGCAACCCACACCAGTCGACTAACACCCAGGTGAACAGGGAAAAATGCCTGGAACTAGTGCTCATATTGGTGAATTTAAAGCCAGCAAAGGTTGGTTTGAGAGATTTAAGAATCGTAGTGGCATACACAGTGATAAGGCCTGTTCTGGAAGAAAATGCCAAACAGGACCTACAGTACTCAGGAGGAAAAGGCACTCCCAGGACACAGTGTCTCATCAGTCATTGCTGCATCTTCAATAAAGGTAAGTGTCATTTATTCTTCATTTAGTAGAGTAGTACATGCACAATATATATTGTGCATGTACTACTCTACTATTGTGCATGTATCCTTCTCTTTGTGTGTAGGAAAATGTATATTTCATGTGGTAAAAAAAATTTTTTCATACTTTTGGGTGTCTTGCACGGATTAATTTGATTTCCATTATTTCTTATGGGGAAAATTCATTCGCATACCGATCATTTCGCATAACAATGAGCCCTCTTGCACGGATTAAAGTCGCTATGCGGGGGTCCACTGTATTATGTTTGGTAGCAGAGCAGGAGATGCACAAATTAACATTAAGATCGACAACACTCTAATTACCAGACATAATGAGGGCAAATTCCTAGGCCTATACCTTGACAACAACCTGAATTTCAGCACCCATATCCAACACATAACCAAAAAAGTATCCAAAACAGTTGGGATCCTCTCCATGATACGATACTACGTGCCGCAAAATGCCCTTCTCACACTATACCACTCACTTATTTATCCATACATCACCTATGATATTTGTGCTTGGGGATCAACTGCAGCAACACACCTAAAGCCAATAATAACCCAACAAAAAGCTGCAGTAAGAATAATCACTAAATCCCATCCCTGGCAACACACCCCCCCCACTCTTCATAGATCTAAACTTACTCCCTGTTCAGTACATCCACACTTACTACTGTGCAATCTACATCTACAGGACCTTAAACTCCAATATCAACCTTGACCTAAAATGCTTTCTTGATAGTTGTGACAGAACCCACAGGCATAACACCAGACACAAACATCTCTACGACATTCCCCATGTCCGACTAAACCTTTACAAAAATTCAATGTATGTCAAAGGCCCTAAAATCTGGAACACCCTACCTGAGAACTCTAGAACTGCAGACACATTCATCACCTTCAAAACTACCATTAGAAAACATCTTATCTCCCTGATAAACCCCATCAACTAACTACACGAATACCACCTGGTGGTTCACACACTCACTCACCCATTTGACCATAAACAGAAATATTAATCTCAATCTTAAAATAATGAATCCTATGATACTCCAATACTGAAACTATGTACTTTGCCAAAACAAAAGCATTCACATTGCTAAACTCACAAACTAGTATTTAGTCACTTAGCCATAATACCAACTTACCTCATAATTTGTAATATTTTAAAATAAAGAATTAAACTAAGTCTGCCCAAAATGCCTAGCCATGCTAGGCGTTCTAGTGGTACACTCTGTAATCATTATTTAACCACATGTAAACCACACAACCAAATTCTGTAAATTCAACATTGTAATCTTTATAGAGAATAAACTTTGAATTTGAATTTGAATTTAAGAAATGCAGGTATCTCAGAAACCTTCCCTAATGTTGACATAGTGTATCGCCTTTACCTAATACTTCCAGCTACTAACTGTGAAGGAGAACGTTCATTTTCTGTTTTGAAAAGAGTGAAAAACCAGCTCCGTTCAACAATGAGCCAAGACAAATTGTGTAACCTAGCCTTGTTGACCATTGAGTCTGATCTAACAAGAAATATTGATTTTCAGAATATAATTGATGATTTTGCCAATATGAAATCCAGAAAAAAGTTTATTTAAGAAGTGCCTGTGAATACAAACAATTCTTTACTTTCTTGAGTTTATATGATTTGATAGTCTTATGCATGATGCAATGATAACAATAATGGTCAGTGATTTATAAAGGGAATAATAGTGCTGTAGTGGTTATGCTGAATATAATAGGTACATGATGTCACTACTTTAATAGCCTAATCTAGTAATACTATGCTGTCTTGAGTTTATTCTCTTTAAAATGCATGATTTAACAAGATAGTTATAATGGCTGTTGGTAAATGTTTTTGGTTTCTTGATGTACTTTCCCTATTAAATTTAATCTAAATAGCCAGAATGTATTTAATTAGACCTTAAACAGGCTCACACCGACCCCCCCCACCCCCAAGCTGGAAGGGGTCGCTTCGCTTACCCGTAACTCAAAGGGGCCCCGCCAATCTGAATAGCCTAGGGCCCGGAGACTTCTTAATCCGGCCCTGTGTGCAGCAATATTCCAGCCTAGATAGAACAAGCGACCTGAAGAGTGTCATCATGGGCTTGGCATCCCTAGTTTTGAAGGTTCTCATTATCCATCCTGTCATTTTTCTAGCAGATGCGATTGATACAATGTTATGGTCCTTGAAGGTGAGATCCTCCGACATGATCACTCCCAGGTCTTTGACGTTAGTTTTTCGCTCTATTGTGTGGCTGGAATTTGTTTTATACTCTGAAGTTTTAATTTCTTCATGTTTACCATATCAGAGTAATTGAAATTTCTCATCATTGAACTTCATATTGTTTTCTGCAGCCTATTGAAAGATTTGGTTGATGTCCACCTGGAGCCTTGCAGTGTCTGCAATGGAAGACACTGTCATGCAGATTCGGGTGCCATCTGCAAAGGAAGACATGGTGCTGTGGCTGACATCCTTGTCTATGTCAGATATGAGGATGAGGAACAAGATGGGAGCGAGTACTGTGCCTTGATAAACAGAGCTTTTCACCGTAGCCGCCTCAGACTTGACTCTGTTTACTACTCTTTGTGTTCTATTTGTGAGGAAGTTATAGATCCACCTACCAACGTTTCCTGTTATTCCTTTAGCACGCATTTTGTGCACTATTACGCCATGGTCACACTTGTCGAAGGGTTTTGCAAAGTCTGTGTATATTACATCTGCATTCTTTTTGTCTTCTAGTGCATCTAGGACCTTGTCGTAGTGGTCCAGTAGTTGGGACAGACAGGAGCGACCTGCTCTAAACCCATGTTGCCCTGGGTTGTGTAATTGATGGGTGGCAATCTTGCTTCTTAGGACCCTTTCAAAGATTTTTTATAATATGGGATGTTAGTGCTATCGGTCTGTAGTTCTTTGCTATTGCTTTACTGCCAACACCTCTCCTTCAGAATGCAGGCACTCAAGTCCGGCTAACCGTTTTTCCTGAATCCCTTCATAAATGTTACTTTGCTCATACTCCAGCAGCATATCAAGCCATAAAAACCATTTGTCTCGACTAGCTGCTACATAACACGCTCATGCATGCTTGTTGGAAGTCCAAGCCCCTTGCACACAAAAACCTCCAACCTTAGGACAACCCCTACCCCACTTTCCTTCCTCTACAGATTTATATGCCCTCCAAGTCATTCTGATAAAAGTAATCTTTATTTCTACGAGTACATGTACAACATATACAGGCCTAAAACTTCCTCGTTCATCTGCTATCCTGCTCTCTGTCTTACTCTTAAGTCTTTCCGTAATAACTCTGCCATACACTTTACCAGGTATACTCAACAGACTTATTCCCCAATATTTTTTACACTTTTTTTTGTCCCCTTTGCCTTTATACAAAGGAACTATACATGCTCTCTGCCAATCCCTAGGTACCTTAACCTCTTCCACACATTTATTAAATAAAAGCACTAACCACTCCAAAACTACATCCCCACCTGCTTTTAACATTCCTATCATTATCCCATCAATCCCAGGTGCTTTACCCCCTTTCATTCTACTCACTGCCCCATGCACTTCCCCCACACTCACAACTGGTTCTTCCTCACTCCTATAAGATTATAAGATATTATTCCTCCTTGACCTATACACGAAATCACAGCTTCCCTATCTTCATCAACATTTAACAATTCCTCAAAATATTCCCTCCATCTTCCCAATACCTCTAACTCACCGTTTAATAACTCTTCTCTCCTATTTTTACCTATCAAATCCATTCGTTCCCTAGGCTTTTTCAGCTTATTAATCTCACTCCAAAACTTTGTCTTATTTTGAGCAAAATTTGTTGATAACATCTCACACACTCTCTCATTTGCTCTCTTTTTATATTGCTTCACTACTCTCCATATACTCCTCCCTCCTTGCACCACTTTTACTTTGTAAAAACCTCTCATATGCTAACTTTTTCTCTCTTACTGCTCTCTTCACATCATCATTCTACCAGTCACTCTTCTTCTCTCCCACACCTACTTTTCTGTAACCACAAACCTCTGCTGAACACTCTAACACTATATGTATTCTTAAACTTACCCCATACATCTTCTACCCCATTGCCTATACTCACACTAGCCCATCTGTACCCAACAGTTTTTTATATCTTTCATTAACTGCCTCCTCCTCTAGTTTATAAACCTTCACCTCTCTCTTACTTGCTGTTTCCAGTTCCCTTGTATCCCATCTACCTTTTACTCTATAAATAACAAAAAGGCACAATACCGTGACTGGAACGATACACAAATAACCCGTACATAAAAGAGAGAAGCTCTGTCACGTCAGAGATCATAGCCATCCTATTGACTGGTCTGCTAAAACTGTCTTCCCTACTTCCAACTCGAACAGTCGCCGTTTAGTTGAATCCTCTCTTATACACAACTTTCCTTGTATGAACCTTAGCCCTGGCTTCGTCTCTGTAGATGTCTTCCTCTCCCACTACATAGTAAAATGCTCCAAACTTCAGAACACCCGTGACTTAACCTGAATCCTCATTTTTTCTTCTTCTTCTTCTTCTTCTTCTTCTTTTTCTTCTTCCTCTTCCCCTTTCCTCTCTCCTTTTCTCCTCTGGGTTGTCTTTCTCTCTCCTGTCTCGTGTTTCTGTTCCTTCTTCATTTATTTTATTTCACCACTTCCCCTTTCACGCACCTCGGTGCGCTTGCTCTCCCTCTGTGGGTTTCTAGCTCTCTTGCAGTGCTCCCCTTCCTTTGTATTTGACTGGCTCGTCTTCCTTATTTCCCACTTCTACCACTACCACTACTACTACCTCTTCTTCTTCTACTACAACTACTGATGAAATTAAGACACATGTGCGGCGTCTGGTTGTCTTTGTTGTGGACGTTTTGCCATCCAGTGGCTGGCTGGATGGCGAAACGTCTACGGTGGGGATGCCCGGGTGTTGTGCACGTGTCATTTCATCCTGTCGGTATTATATACAATTCTTGCACTACTACTACTACTACTACTACCTCCACCTCTTCCTGCCTATATATAGCCGTCCTGCTCCACCTCTGTTAGTGTGACTTTGTCACTGGTCCAAGTCAGACCGAAACGTCGTCGTAAGCTTCTCTCTTTTATGTGCGGGTTATTTGTGTACCTTTTACTCTCACTGTAGCTACAACTATAAAGTGATCTGATATATTTGTGGCCCCTCTATAAACACGTACATCCTGTGGTCTACCTAACAGTCTATCGTCTACCAATACGTAGTCCAACAAACTACTGTACTGTCATTTTGCCCTACATCATGTCTTGTATACTTATTTATCCTCTTTTTCTTAAAATATGTGTCACCTATAACCAAACCTCCTTTTATATAAAGTTCAATCAAATACTCCCCATTATCATTTGCACCTGGCCCCCCAAACTTACCTACCACATCCTCTCTAAACTTTTCTCCTACTTTAGCATTTAGGCCCCCTACCACAATTACTCTCTCACTTGGCTCAAAAGTTCCTACACACTCACTTAACATCTCCCAAAATCTCCCTCTCTCCTCTGCACTCCTCTATGTAGACAGCCTGTACTGTCTGCACAGACAGCCTATGCTGTCTGCCAGCTTAGTTCATATTTCGCGGCATTGAGGTGCTGCCTTCTCTAGGCCTGCCCAGGTCAGTGGGACGCTGGTCCCACTCGCTCACTTACTCAGCGGCCTAGAAGCAGTCAACAAGTCTACTCCCTCTCTCCCTCGTGGGCATGGCCCTCCCGGGCCATGGGCACAACACACAAGCCTGTGTACCCACCACTACTTTTCAAATAAAGTAAGAAGCCTCAGTTGATGTATCATTTACTCCCCGCTACTAGAAACACCAAATAATCTCGTTCACATTGGTGGGAAGCGGTGATTGCAGCAGTTTTGTTTGCCCGGAGAGAGGAAGGAATGAAGTTGTTCACTTCATCACCCTACACAACAAGCATCGTCTCTCAACGAGTTATCCTGATGTCGTGTCTGCATGTCTCTGCATCCAGACACAGGTACAAGCAGGATCTAGCCGAAATTTGCCGAATTTCTTCGAGAATTGTAAGTGGCGTCCCAGTGACCCCACGCTGTTTCTCAAGTCACGTGTTCAGCGTCACTTGTATGTTCTGCTGTTGTTATTCAGCTCAGCACAGCTATTTCAGCAAGCCAGAGGTGAGTTTTGTGGTGATTTCTGCTTCCAGAGTTTCTCCACGTGTTTGTGGGAGAAGAGGAAGTGGCCGGGTTCCTGCCTCATTCACACCTCACCTGCCTACCACCACTATGTGCTCACTCCCTCTGCTGTGTTTTCTGCTGTTTTCCATGTGAATTCATTGCCAGAGCTGTGTATCCGAGTGCCCGAGGCCACTCGAAGCTACGTGGATCAGCATGCCGCGTAGATCATGATGCCACATGGACCCCGACGCCACGTGGATCTATGAGCCATGTGAGTTACCGAGCCAGACGTCCCAGGCCACATGCTATGGTCTGCTGCTCGCATCACATTGACGTCACCGATGCTGCTGCCCGACTTCATGACATCACGATGTCTGCCTGACATCACCTCGAGATGTCTGCTGACGTCACCTCGTGACGTCACACCTGACATCACATGATGTCACATAGAGTGTTTCAGTAATTATGTCAGTACTGTATTGTCGAGAAGATTGAGAGAAGATATATGTCGTGTTAATTAATTCCTCTCAGTCAGTGTTCTCACATGTTAGTGTATAGCTTAGTGTCAATTTTGTGCACAGAAAAGCATCATTTGCTAGTTTAAGCCATGTTGTACCGCATGTACCGCGGGTGTATGTAAAGTTTTCCGTGTGTCCAGTGTGGTCTTTAGCCAGACCCCTGTGTAGCACCTTGTGTTGTCACCTGGTGTGACCAGCGCATTTGACAGCTGATATTAGTCAGCCCTGAGCATATGAGCCCCTTGTACAGAAAGCTCTTATGCTTGCCGCTCATATATGTTCTGCAGAATCATACCTGCTACGATTCCCATCGAGATTTGTTTCACTTCACCTCCAGACCTTCAGAGTGCAGTTATATATATATATAGAGAAACAAGTCTGGGGACGCTTAGACTAACCTCTGCTATAACTCCAACTGCCGAGAGAATGACACTCGTCAAGCCGCAGTTAGCCCTGTCGGCATGTGCTGTCAGCCTCGTGTCGCAAGCTTCAGTGAGCAGCCTGCACAAAGATGATGTCACTTTGACTGCTAGCTCTCTCACTGCAGTCTGGTGTATGTTACGACTCCCAGATGTTTCGCCCAGTTGTCTCTGCCACGACTCGCTCCACGACTTACTCCACGCTCGCCGACAGTGACAGCCCAGCGACAGTACCAGTCGAGAAGTGTCCTCCTGAGTCGCTTGCCAGAAGTCCTGCCCAGTTGCCGAGTTCTGCCGAAGCCTCACTCGAGGGCACCAGCATGTCGTGCCCCAGGTTGAGTGAAACCTGCAGTGACTCCTACGATGACCATACCCCATTACATCACAGCTCAGCTGCAGCAATGTCTCCTGTGTTGCAGTATCTGTCCAGACGCAGGAAGGCGTGCAGTGATGCCCATTGATGCTCACTGCCTATGACCACGTTGTTCAGCACACCCCACACGTTTTTTTCCTCCCTCCCTGTAGGAAGTTTTTTTTTCCATGTCCATATGTATATACATGTTTTTTATTTTGTGTTCTGTGCCCTGTTCCTACGAGAGAGAGACCGAGTTTCTTTACCACCAGTATTGTCGCGCGAGGTAGGTGGCCGAGCAAATGTAGACAGCCTGTACTGTCTGCACAGACAGCCAGTGCTGTCTGCCAGCTTAGTTCATATTTCGCGGCACTAAGGTGCTGCCTTCTCTAGGCCTGCCCAGGTCAGTGGGACGCTGGTCCCACTCGCTCACTCAGCGGCCTAGAAGCAGTCAACAAGTCTACTCCCTCTCTCCCTCGTGGGCATGGCCCTCCTGGGTCATGGGCACAACACACAAGCCTGTGTACCCACCACGACTTTGCAAATATTCTCCAGGTGCATACACACTTATTATGACCCACTTTTTGCATCCGACCCTTATTTTAATCCACATAATCCTTGAAGTTATACATTTACATTCCCTCGTCTCTCTTCACAAGTGATCCTTCAACATTACTGCTACCCCTTCCTTAGCTCTATCTCAGATACTCCTGACATAATTCCATTTATTTCTCCCCACTGAAACTGTCCTACCCACTTCAGCGGTTTCGCTTAGGGCTAGGACATCCAATTTTTTTCATTCATAACATTAGGAATCATTTCTTTCTTATCATTCGCAGTACATCCACACACATTCAAACATCTTAGTTTTATAAAGTTTTTCTTTTTCTTGTTTTTAGTAGTTTACAGGAGAAGGGGTTACTAGACCATTTCTCCCAGCATTTTAGTCACCTCCTATGACACACAGCTTATGGAGGAAGAATTATGTTCCACTTCCTCATTTAGTTATTTACAGTGCATAAGTGTTTACAATAAAGCTAACAGAATCCTTGGCTTCATAACAAGAAGTATAAATATTAGAAGTCCTCAGGGTATTCTTCAACTCTATATATCTTTGGTTAGGCCTCATTTAGATTATGGTGCACAGTTTTGGTCACCGTATTACAGAATGGATATAAATGGACTGGAAAACATACAAAGGATGACAAAGTTGATCCCATGTATCAGAAATCTTCCCTATGAGGATAGACTGAGGGCCCTGAATCTGCACTCTCTAGAAAGGCATAGAATTAGGGAGGAGATGACTGAGGTGTATAAATGGAAAACAGGAATTAATAAAGGGGATGTAAATAGCATGCTAAAAATATCTAGCATAGACAGGACTCGCAGCAATGGTTTTAAGTTGGAAAAATTCAGATTCAGGAAGGATATAGGAAAGCACTGGTTTGGTAATAGAGTTGTGGATAAATGGAACAAACTCCTGAGTACCGTCATAGAAGCTAAGACGTTATGTTTTAAAAATAGGTTGGATAAATACATGAGTGGGTATGGGTGGGTGTGAGTTGGACCTGAC
>NC_091326.1:22562193-22787404 GCF_038502225.1 Cherax quadricarinatus | reverse complement strand
AGAAAAAGTGTTGTGCTCAGAACACATCCCTGGGGGACACCTTCAGCTTGGATAAAGTCCGGGGAGAGCACATTATTAACCCGAACACGGAAATGCCTGTCAGTTAAAAAGTTCTTAAGGAAGGATGGTAGATTGCCTCGAAGGCCTAAGGAGTGGGCTTGGGCTAAAATATTATACCTCCAAGTTGTGTCATATGCCTTCTCAAGGTCAAAAAATATGGCAATAACTGAGTGGTGATTCGCAAAGGCATTACGAACATACGTATCCAAGCGCAGTAAGGGGTCTATGGTAGAACGTCCCTTACGAAAGCCATATTGACGAGTGGAGAGACTGTTGTGTGTCTCTAAATACCACACTAAACGTCTATTTACTAGACGTTCCATTACTTTGCAAACTGCACTGGTAAGAGCAATGGGACGATAGTGGGAGGTTTCATGTCCCGTAGTGCCTGGTTTGCGGAAAGGGAGAACAATGGCAGATTTCCACAGCTGTGGAAGAACTCCTTGTGACCAAATAAGATTGTAAAGGCGTAATAGGACTGCAAGGGCTGACTGATGTAAATGTTGTAGCATACGAATATGAATGTCGTCGGGCCCAGCTGCCGATGATCGACAAGCTGAGAGTGTTGCCTCCAGTTCTTGAAGTGTAAAAGGCACATTATACTGTTCTTCTCTGAGAGAAGAAAAGTCCAAGGGTGCTAACTCTCTGGCAGACTTTGAGGAAAGAAATGAGGGGCATAGATGGAGTCCCTGAGAAATACGGACCAGATGATTGCCAATTTCATTGGCAACATCTAGTGGGTTTGCTATATCAACACCGGCAACCCGCAGAACAGGAGCCGGGTCAGGAGAATATTTACCACTCAGTTTTCGTACTTTTTTCCAGACTGCACTCATAGAGGAAGCAGAGGTGATGGTGGAGACATAATCTCGCCAGCAAGTGCGTTTAGCGTCACGGATGACACGGCGAGCGATCGCACGCTTCTGTTTAAAATCAAGGAGTCGCTCTGTGGTTCTATTGTACCGGTACCTGCCCCATGCAGCGCGTTTCAAACGTACTGCACGAGCACAAGCAGGAGACCACCAAGGCACGCATTTCTGAGAATGCCTGCCCGAAGTTTGGGGTATAGAATGAGAAGCTGCAGTGAAAACGGAGGACGAGAAGAGGTGTAAAAGCTCATCGATGGAGGACGAAGAAGGAACCTCTTTAAAAACAGTCAGGTGTGAGTAAAGGTTCCAATTTGCCCGATTAAATTGCCAGCGTGGGGTGCGAAGAGGTGGCGAATATGAAGGGGAAGTAAGAATGATTGGGAAATGATCACTGTCATGTAAGTCCGGGAGAACAGACCAAGTAAAGTCTAATGCGGTGGAGGAAGAGCAAACTGAGAGATCGATGCAAGAGAGAGTATGAGTCCGAGGATCAAAATGGGTGTGAGTACCTGTATTTAAAACATGGAGGGGGTGGGTGGCAAGAAAAGCCTCTAACTGAATTCCTCGGGAATCACAGTGAGACCCTCCCCAGAGGAAATGGTGGGCATTAAAATCACCAAGTAACAGAATCGGTGGCGGTAATGACGAAACAAGGAAGGCAAAATCCGGAATAGATAATGCCCGAGAAGGAGAGAGATATAAAGAACAGAGCGTATACCACCTATGTAAGTGGATACGGGCTGCTGTGTAATGCAGCGAAGTATGAACAAATAGCTGATGGTACGGAATATCAGTGCGGAGAAGAAGGGCACTTTCATTAAAGGTCCCATCAGGAAAAGGATCTGAAGAATACAATAAATTATAGCCTGAGATGTGAGAAATAACAGCAGAGTGTAATTTTGGTTCCTGTAAGCAAACACCAACAGGGGCAAACTGGGAGAGTAACATCTGAAGCTCACCCCGATTACCCCTGAGGCCACGTATATTCCACTGTAAAAAGGCCATGATTGGCAATGATAAAGATACTTGAAATCCGCAGGTAAGGGTTCCTACGGACTAGGAGGGTTAGAAAAGTCCACATGCGGAGGCAGTGGAAAATGTTCAAGCAGCGAAGGAACGGTGCGCTGTGAAGAAAGGAGTTGCGCAGATGGAGCAGAGGAGAGAGAAAGAGCGGAAGGTGGATCAGTGTCCATTGATGGTTTGGTCTCTGCAATATATTCAGAGATTGCTTCAAGTGTTTCGGAATTCAGAGATGTCGTATGGGAGACAATATTGGGAATGGTAGGGGGAGGATGAGTAAAGATTGGAACTGTATTGGACTGTACCAAGGTAGGGGGGGGGCGAAAGGGTGGAGGGAACTGGAGAAGCGTGGCAGGGGACAGAAGAGACAGGAACCTGGGAGGTGGCAGAAGAGGAAGAAACTTGGGAGGGAACAGGGGAGGAAGGTACATTACGAGGAGGAGGGTGAACCTCTGCACTTGTAACTGAGCCAGTGAGAGGGGAAGAACTAGGGACAGAGACAGGGAGGGTAAAATGAGGAGGTGGAAGATGGGTAGGAGGTGTTACCGGACCTTTTTTTGACTTTTGAGAAGTAGAGGGACGATTGGGAAGAGGTGTCGTACGAGGTCTCGTCGATACTGAGGCTTGTAAGAGAGAACTCGAAGAAGCGAGATTAGACTGAGGCGTTGAAGTAGGGACGTCTGAGCCGAGGACAGCAAAAGGATTAGATACAGGAGTGATTATGGGAGAGGTAACCACAGAGGTGGGTGTAGAAGATGGGATACCAGAAGTGGGGACACGTTTTGAAACACGGGAATAAGAAACACGTGGGAGTCTCCCTTGGAGGCGGAGATGAGAAACTGCCATGGCATAAGGGAGACCTTCTGTCTCTTTGAGGTAACGGATTTCCCGCTCGTTTAAATAGACCTGACAACGGCGAGAGTACGAAGGGTGAGCCTCATGACAGTTAAGGCAAGAGGGAGATCGATTGCAAGACGTATTAGAATGGTCATCGGCACCACAGACTGGGCATTCGGCGATAGATCTGCAATATTTCGCTGGATGGCCAAATCGCCAGCAATTTCTACACTGTTGTGGTGTAGGGATCACCTTTCGAACTTGTAACCGATGTCCTGCTATATAAACTGAGGATGGGAGTTCTCGGCTGTCAAAAGTTAAACGAGCCACATTGCTAGGGTATCGTCTCCGCCCACGGGCAGGAAGAACGTAAGTGTCTACCTTGAGGATTGGGAGATCTTGGAGTTCCAGCTGTTCTAGAATGTCGGTGCCACATGTCTGGAAATTTTGTTGAACTATGGTATGGGGCAGAATAACGGTACCACTACAAGAATTGAGGGAATGATGTTTTTCAAGGGTGACAGGAACAGTATCTATATGGGAAAGACGAGAGAGCTCACGAGCCTGGGTAGCATTCTGTACGGTAATGATGCGCGTACCGCTCTTAAGAGCATGAAAAGAAATATCTTTACCAACATGGCGTAGGAGTGCCTTGCCAATACTATGGTCAGAAAGATAGGCAGTAGAGGAAGTTGGTCGTAAAGTGAAGAATTTAGTCCACTGTTCAGTCTGAAACTGAGCGTGGAAAGGTAGTGAAGGACGTGTCGATCTTTTCTGAGAAGAACGAGAAGGTGAAGGTGGAGAAGTATCATCAGCAGGTAATTGTCGTTGACGTTTAGGCGTGGGACCAGAGTTGGTCCGACGTGGAACGGGTCGGCGATTTGAAAATTGCCGCACCGTAGAGGGAGAGGCCGGAAGCATAGTCAGAGGAGAGCGAAGGTCTGATAAATCGAAGGAGTCAGTCGAGGCCTCAGTACCTGAAGCAGGTGAGGAAACAGCACCGGCAATAGGTACAGAGGCATGAGGAATGTCTGAAGAGTGGTCCAAAGACGAGGCGGGGTCAGAACGGGGTGCGGTATCAAGAAGGGGCCCGGGGGTACCAGGTTCATGGACTAGGGCTGCCATGGTTAGGTTACTTCTTTCTTTTTGTTTTTAAGAAAAAAAAAGAAAGAAGAAAAGAAAATAAAAATAAAAAAAAGAAAAAAAAAGGGGGGACCGGGGAGGGATAGTTCCTAGGAGGAATGAAAGGGCCAGAAATCTCCCTCCGCGCCCAAGAGGACTCGACACCGCTAGTAGCGCAGATGCAGCATGGAACCCGTGCCATACCCTACCCTTCATGCCAGTAAACCAGCAATCTGGGATAGCAACCTCACATCTGCCGAGCTACCTCGGTGGACAAAAGAGAGGGCGGCCGGATATCCGCCACAAAGCATACCTCCTTCAGCCACCACCCCCGGAATCCGAAAGGTGGCTTCCAGAGATACACCCGTCGCCCAAAAGACACCCAAAGCTACTCCGGGATACCGGAGAGGGATCGGGACATCCCTAGGCAATCCAGATTCCACGGCAAACTACGCCACCGCCAAGAAACCTCAACGGAATGGGATCGACCCCGGTGTCCTTTCCTCTACCTAGGAACTAGCGTGCCTGTGGGAGAAATCCCAAAGGACAAAAAGAGGAAGGGCAAAAGGGAGGAGTGGGGAGGAGGAGGAGGAAAGGAAAAAGGGGAGGATGGGGAGGATGGGATAGGGGAGGGGAGATTGGGGGGTAATTAGGTTCGGTCTGAGGAAGAAGACCGATAGGTCTAATTCCTCAGACCAAGAGCCTCTTCACCACGCCAAGGAGCCCCCCTTGAAGAGGATCTGTGTCTTCAGCTTCCAACTGTGTCCCCGTGTTGCTGTGTCCAGTCTCTGGAACATCCTGTCTTTGTCCACCTTGTCAATTCCTCTCAGTATTTTGTAAGTCGTTATCATGTCCCCCCTATCTCTCCTGTCCTCCAGTGTCGTCAGGTTGATTTCCCTTAACCTCTCATCATAGGACATACCTCTTAACTCTGGGACTAGTCTTGTTGCAAACCTTTGCACTTTCTCTAGTTTCTTTACATGCTTGGCTAGGTGTGGGTTCCAAACTGGTGCCGCATACTCCAATATGGGCCTAACGTACACGGTGTACAGGGTCCTGAACGATCCCTTATTAAGATGTTGGAATGCTGTTCTGAGGTTTGCCAGGCGCCCATATGCTGCGGCAGTTTTTTGGTTGATGTGCGCTTCAGGAGATGTGCCTGGTGTTATACTCACCCCAAGATCTTTTTCCTTCAGTGATGTTTGTAGTCTCTGGCCCCCTAGACTGTACTCCGTCTGCGGTCTTCTTTGCCCTTCCCCAGTCCTCATGACTTTGGACTTGGTGGGATTGAACTCCAGGAGCCAGTTGCTGGACCAGGTCTGCAGCCTGTCCAGATCCCTTTGTATTTCTGCCTGGTCTTCGATCGAATGAACTCTTCTCATCAACTTCACGTCATCTGCAAACAGGGACACCTCGGAGTTTATTCCTTCCGTCATATCGTTCACAAATACCAGAAACAGCACTGGTCCTAGGACTGACCCCTGTGGGACCCCGCTGGTCACAGGTGCCCACTCTGACACCTCGCCACGTACCATTACTCACTGTCTTCCTGACAAGTATTCCCTGATCCATTGCAGTGCCTTCCCTGTTATCCCTGCTTGGTCCTCCAGTTTTTGCACTAATCTCTTGTGTGGTACTGTGTCAAACGCCTTCTTGCAGTCCAAGAAAATGCAATCCACCCACCCCTCTCTCTCTCTTGTCTTACTGCTGTCACCATGTCATAGAACTCCAGTAGGTTTGTGACACAGGATTTCCCGTCTCTGAAACCATGTTGGCTGCTGGTGATGAGATCATTCCTTTCTATTATTATTATTATAATCAAAAAAGAAGCGCTAAGCCACAAGGACTATACAGCGCTGCAGGGCAGGAAGGAAGCGAGGGCATCAGGTGGCAAAAGGGAGATGGATGAGTAATAGGTTACGGATAACAGCGGGGCAGTGGATGGTGAAAGGGTAAAGGGCAGCAAGAGACTGAACTAGAAAGGGCTGAGGGGAGTGCAAAAAGTATCATCAGAGTTTGTGGAGTAAATCAGTCGTTGTCAAGAAGTCAATGAGAGAGTCAGGATTAAAGGAGGGTCCATCAGCAAGAAGGGAAGGTAAAGAGAGAGTAGTAGAACGAAGACGACATTGGAGGTAAATTCTGCGTGCTCGTTGATAGAGAGGGCAGTCTAACAGAATGTGGCTAATCGATACTGGAACTTGACACTGCTCACAGAGAGGAACAGGGTGCCTCTCCATGAGATACCCATGAGTAAGACGAGTGTGGCCAATGCGAAGGCGGGAGAGAGTGGTCTCCCAACCTCGGCACTGATGACAAGAAGACGGCCAGTAACCTATGCTCGGTTTAATAGAATGAAGTTTGTTACCGAGCAGAGTTGACCAACGTTGTTGCCAACGGGTGCGAAGGTGGGTAGCTATTGCAGCAAAATAGTCCAGAAATGGAACACCTCGATAGGAAATTGGTAGGTCATGTACTGCTGACCGCGCAGCAGTGTCTGCCTGTTCATTGCCCTGTACGTCGACATGACCAGGGACCCAACAAAAAACAATATCTTTATGTTTGGTAGAGATACAGCGTAGCCAAAGTTGGATACGGAGAACTAGGGGATGAGACGTATCAAATTTTCGTATAGCCTGTAGAGCACTAAGGGAGTCTGAGACTACTACAAATGATGACACAGGCATCTATGCGATACGAATAAGTGCTGCAAGAATGGCATACAGTTCAGCAGTAAAAATGCTAGCTGAAGATAGTAAATGCCCCCACACGACTCTGTCCGGAAACACTGCTGCGAATCCGACGCCATCTGAAGACTTAGAGCCATCTGTGTACACAGCGGTGGCATGAGAATGGGAGTGGAAGTGATCGAGAAAAAGAGAGCGGGAAGCCACCGTAGGCAGTTGAGCTTTCGAGCAAGGGAGTGAGAAAGAACACACCCGAACAGCTGGAACTTCCCAGGGGGGTAGGGAAAAGTGAGATGCTACATGAACATATAAAGGTGGTAACTGAAGGGAAGACAAGAGTGAATGTAGGCGAAGAGAAAAGGGATGGAGCAAACAGGGGCGGCGAACGAATAAAGAATGTCTACTAATATCGGTGACCATTCTATAAATGGAAGGATTGTGGAGATCGTGAGAGCGTACATAGTAGCGAAGGCAATGGGCATCACGGCGATCAGACAAGGATGGAACATTTGCTTCTGTATAGAGGCTCTCAACAGGGGAAGAGCGAAAAGCACCAAGGCACAAACGTAAGCCTTGGTGATGGATAGAGTTAAGGCTAGAGAGGGTAGCAGGAGAGGCCGCGAAATAAATCTGGTCACCATAATCGAGTTTCGATAAAACGAGGGCTGAATGTAGGCGAAGCAGAGTTCGACGATGAGCTCCCCAGGAAAGATGAGCAAGGGTTTTAAGAAGGTTTAGCCGGCTGTGACAAGTTGCCTTCAGAGAGGTAATGTGAGGTTTCCAGGATAACCGACGGTCAAAGAGAAGGCCTAGAAACCTGACTGTATCACGTTCGAGGATACGGGAGCCATAGAGATACAAAGGATGATCGGAGATAACAGAGCATCTAGTGAAAGTAATTTGGTGAGTTTTGGTACTTGAAAATTTAAACCCATGCGTGGTGGCCCAAGTGGAAACACGGTCGACCGCATGCTGGAGAGAAACTGCAATAAGGTGACAGTCAGCGCCTGCACAAGCAATAGCGAAGTCATCAACATAGAGTGATGACCAAATATTGGGTGGAAGAACAGAGGCCAAATCATTTATAGCAAGGAGAAAAAGTGTTGTGCTTAGAACACATCCCTGAGGGACACCTTCAGCTTGGACGAAGTCCAGGGAAAGAACATTATTGACTCGAACACGGAAATGTCTGTCAGTTAAAAAGTTCTTAAGGAAGGATGGTAGATTGCCTCGGAGGCCTAAGGAATGGGCCTGGGCCAAAATATTATACCTCCAAGTTGTGTCATATGCCTTCTCAAGGTCAAAAAATATGGCAATAACTGAGTGATTATTCGCAAAGGCATTACGAACATACGTATCCAAGCGTAGTAAGGGGTCTATGGTAGAACGACCCTTACGAAAGCCATATTGACTAGCGGAGAGACTGTTGTGAGTCTCTAAATACCACATTAAACGTCGATTTACGAGGCGTTCCATCACTTTGCAAACTGCACTAGTAAGAGCGATGGGGCGATAGTGGGAGGCATGTCCTGTAGTACCCGGTTTACGGAAAAGGAGAACAATGGCAGATTTCCACAGCTGGGGAAGAACTCCTTGTGCCCAAATAAGATTGAAGAGGTGTAAGAGGACTACAAGGGCTGACCGATGTAAATGTTGTAACATACGAATATGAATGTCGTCAGGCCCAGCTGCCGATGATCGGCAAGCTGAGAGCGTTGCCTCCAGTTCTTGAAGTGTAAAAGGCACATTATACTGTTCTTCTCTGAGAGAAGAAAAGTCCAAGGGTACTAACTCTCTGGCAGACTTTGAGGAAAGAAACGAGGGGCATAGATGGAGCCCTCGGGAAATACGGACCAGATGTGTGCCAAGTTCAATGGCAACGTCGAGAGGGTTTGCTACATCAACACCAGTGACCCGTAGAACAGGAGCCGGGTCAGGAGAGTATTTACCACTCAATTTCCTCACTTTTTTCCAGACTGCACTCATAGAAGAAGCAGAGGTGATGGTGGAAACATAGTCTCGCCAACAAGTGCGTTTAGCTTCACGGATGACACAGCGAGCGATCGCATGCTTCTGCTTAAAATCAACAAGTCTCTCAGCGGTTCTATTGTACCGGTACCTGCCCCATGCAGCACGTTTCAAACGTACTGCACGAGCACAAGCAGGAGACCACCAAGGCACGCACGTCTGAGAATGCCTGCCTGAGGTTTGGGGTATAGAATGAGAAGCTGCGGTATAAACTGATGTCGAGAAGATGTGTAGGAGCTCATCAATGGAGGATGAAGAAGGAACCTCACTAAAAGCAGTGAGGTGCGAGTAAAGATCCCAATTTGCCCAATCAAATTGCCAGCGAGGGCTACGGAAAGGTGGTGAATAGGAAGGAGAAGTAAGAATGATCGGAAAATGATCGCCGTCATGTAAGTCTGGTAAAACAGACCAGGTGAAGTCTAGTGCAGTGGAGGAAGAGCAGACTGATAGATCGATGCAAGAGAGAGTATGAGTACGAGGATCAAAATGGGTGGGAGTACCCGTATTTAAAACATGGAGGGGGTGAGAGGCGAGAAAAGCCTCCAACTGAATGCCACGTGAGTCACAATGAGACCCCCCCCAGAGGAAATGGTGGGCATTAAAATCACCAAGTAACAGAAGTGGTGGTGGTAAGGATGAAACAAGAAAGGCAAAGTCTGGGATAGAAAATGCTCGAGAAGGAGAGAGATATAAAGAACATATTGTAAACCACTTATTCAAGTGGATACGGGCTGCAGTGTAATGCAGCGAGGTATGGACAAATAGTTGACAGTACGGAATATCATTGCGTAGAAGAAGGGCACTTTCATTAAAGGTCCCATCTGAGAAAGGATCCGAAGAATACAATAAATTATAGCCTGAGATAGGTTGGAAAACAGCCGAGTGTAATTTTGGTTCTTGTAAGCAAGCACCAACAGGGGAAAACCTGGAAAGCAACATCTGAAGCTCACCCCGATTACCCCTGAGGCCGCGGATATTCCACTGTAAATAGGCCATGATTGGCGATGAAGAAAATATCAGGAATCTGTAGGGAAAGGCACCTACGGACTAGAGGGGTTAGAAAAGTCAACGTGTGATGGCATTGGAAGCGTTGCAAAGAATGGGGTTGTGAAGATGGAGGAGAGGGAAGAGAAGGAACAGGAAGTGAATCAGTGTCCATTGAAGGTTTAGTCTCTGCAATATATTCTGAAATGGCTTCAAGTGTTTCAGAATTCAAAGATGTATGGGAGACCATATTGGAGATAGGAGGAGGAGGGTGAGTAAAGATTGGGACAGTAATGGACTGTACCAAAGTAGAGGGGGAGGGAAAAGTGTAAGGGACTGGAGATGAAGTGTGGGGGGGGGGGACAGAAGAGGCAGAAACCTGGGAGGTGGCAGAAGAGGGAGAAACTTGGGAGGGGACGGGGGTGGAAGGCATAGTACGAGGAGGAGGGTGAATCTCCACACTTGTAATAGAGCCAGAGAGAGGGGAAGAACTAGGTACAGAGACTGGAAAGGTAAAGTGTGGAGGTGGAAGAAGGGAAGGAAGGGGCAAAGAAGATTTGAGCAATGTGGATTTTTTGGACTTCTGAGTAGAGGGGCGATTGGTATTAGGTGTCGTACGAGGTCTTGTCGATACTGGGGCTTGTGAGGAAGGACGCGAAGATGTGAGAACAGACTGAGTTGTAGTCGGGACGTCAGAGCCAAGGACAGCAAAAGGATTAGATGCCGTAGTGGCTATGGGAGGGGTAACAACAGAGGAGGCTGCAGAAGATGGGACCCCAGAAGTGGGGGGATGTTTGGAAACACGAGAATAAGAAACATGGGGTAGTCTCCCTTGGAGGCGGAGATGAGTAACCGCCATAGCATAAGGGAGACCTTCTGCTTCTTTGAGGCAACGGATTTCACGTTCATTTAAGTAGACCTGGCAACGGCGGGAGTACGAAGGGTGAGCTTCATTACAATTAAGGCAAGATGGAGGTTGACTGCAAGATGTATTAGAATGGTCGTCGGCACCACAGACTGGGCATTCGGCCATAGATCTGCAATATTTCGCTGGGTGACCAAAACGCCAGCAATTTCTACATTGTTGCGGTGTAGGTATCACCTTTCGAACTTGTAACCGATGTCCCGCGACATATACAGAGGACGGGAGTTCTCGGCTGTCAAAAGTTAAACGAGCCACATTGCAAGGGTAACATCTCCGCCCCCGGGCAGGAAGGACATAAGTGTCTACTTTGAGGATTGGGAGATCCTGGAGTTCCAGCTGTTCAAAAATGTCATTGCCACATGACTGGAAATTCTGTTGGACTATGGTATGGGGCAGAATGACAGTACCACTACAAGAATTGAGAGAAAGATGTTTTTCAATAGTGATAGGAGTAGTATCGATATTCAAAAGGAGAGAAAGATCATGAGCTTGGGTAGCATTCTGGACAGTGACGATGCGTGTACCGCTCTTGAGAGCGTGAAATGAAATATCTCTGCCAACATGACGCAGGAGCGCTTTGCCAATACTATGGTCAGAAAGGTAGGCAGAAGTTGGTCTTAAAGTAAAGAATTTAGTCCATTGTGTGGTCCGAAACTGAGCGTGGAGAGGGAGTGCTTGACGTGTCGGTCTTTTCCGAGTAGAATGGGAAGGTAACGAAGGAGCATCATCAGGAGATTGACGTTGGTGTTTAGGAGTAGGACCGGAGTTGGTCCGGCATGAAATGGGCGGGCGATTCGAAAATTGCCGTACCATAGAGGGAGAAGCCGGAAGCATAGTCAAAGGAGAGCGGAGTTCAGACAAATCGAAGGAGTCAGTCGAAGCCCCGGTACCTGAAGCGGGTGAAGAAACAGCACCAGCAAGAGGTACAGGGGCATCAGGAGTGTCCGAAGAGTGGTCTAAACACAAGGCAGGGTCAGAATGGGGTGCGGTATCAAGAAGGGGCCCGGGGGTAGTGGTTTCATGGACTAGGGCTGCCATGGTTAGGTTACTCCTTTGCTTTTTGTTTTTAAGAAAAAAAAAGAAAGAATAAAAGAAAATAAAAATAAAAAAAAGAATAAAAAAAGGGGGGAGCGGGGAGGAAGAGTTCCCAGGAGGAATGAAAGGGCCGGAAATCTCCCTCCGCGCCCAAGAGGACCTCAACACCGCTAGTAGCGCAGATGCAGCATGGAACCCGTGCCATACCCTACCCTTCACGCCAGTAAACCAGCAATCCGGGATAGCAACCTCACATCTGCCGAGCTACCTCGGTGGACAAAAGAGAGGGCGGCCGGATATCCGCCACAAAGCATACCTCCTTTGGCCACCACCCCCGGAATCCGAAAGGTGGCTTCCAGAGATACACCCGTCGCCCAAAAGACACCCAAAGCTACTCCGGGATACCAGAGAGGGATCGGGACATCCCCAGGCAATCCAGATTCCACGGCAAACTACGCCACCGCCAAGAACCTCAACAGAATGGGATGGACCCTGGTGTCCTTTCCCCTACCTAGGAACTAGCGCGCCTGTGGGAGAAATCCCGAAGGCCAAAAAGAGGAAGGGCAAAAGGGAGGGGTGTGGAGGAGGAGGAGGAATGGAAAAAGGGGAGGATGGGGAGGATGGGATAGGGGAGGGGAGAATGGGGGGTAATTAGGTTCGGTCTGAGGAAGAAGACCGACAGGGCTAATTCCTCAGACCAAGAGCCTCTTCACCATGCCAAGGAGCCCCCCTCGAAGAGGTCATTCCTTTCTAGATGTTCCACTATTCTTCTCCTGACAAACTTTTCCATGATTTTGCATGCTATACATGTCAGTGACACTGGTCTGTAGTTCAGTGCTTCATGTCTGTCTCCTTTTTTAAAGATTGGGACCACATTTGCTGTCTTCCATGCCTCAGGCAATCTTCCTGTTTCGATAGATGTATTGAATATTGTTGTTAGGGGTACACGTAGTGCCTCTGCTCCCTCTCTCAGGACCCATAGAGAGATGTTATCTGGTCCCATTGCCTTTGAGGTATCTAGCTCACTCAGAAGCCTCTTCACTTCTTCCTCGGTTGTGTGTACCGTGTCCAGCACATGGTGGTGTACCCCACCTCTCCGTCTTTCTGGAGCCCCTTCTGTCTCCTCTGTGAACATTTCTTTGAATCTCTTGTTGAGTTCCTCACATACTTCACGATCATTTCTTGTTGTCTCTCCTCCTTCCTTAGCCTGAGTACCTGGTCCTTGACAGTTGTTTTCTTCCTGATGTGGCTGTATAACAGCTTCGGGTCAGATTTGGCTTTTGCTGCTATGTCGTTTTCATATTGACGTTGGGCCTCCCTTCTTATCTGTGCATATTCGTTTCTGGCTCTACGACTGCTCTCCTTATTCTCCTGGGTCCTTTGCCTTCTATATTTCTTCCATTCCCTAGCACACTTGGTTTTTGCCTCCTTGCATCTTTGGGTGAACCATGGGCTCTTCCTGGCTTTTTCATTATTCCTGTTACCCTTGGGTACAAACCTCTCACGCAAGAAATGAGGGACAGAGGTGAATCCCTTGGGAGATACGGACAAGATAGCTCCTGATTGCTTTGGCAACTTCTGAGGATTTCGTGACATCAACTCCAGCATCACGCATAATGGGAGATGAGTTCGGAGTGTACTTACCACACAATTTCCACACCTTTTTCCAAATCGCACACATAGGGGAAGACGCGCTGTTGGTAGACACGTAGTCTCGCCAACAAGTGCACTTAGCATAGTGGATGACGCGGTGAGCAACTGCCCTTGCCCGCTTGAAATCCAACAGATGCTCTGCGGTATGATTATATGTATCAGTAATGACCCCACATGTTTTAAATGCACTGCACAGGCGCATGTAGGAGACCACCAAGGTACGCATGCCTAAGAATGCCTACCTGAGGTTTGGGGGATAGAACGCGTTGCCACAGTTAGGATCAAGGTCGAAAAGTGGTGTGCCAGTTCATCAATAGAGGACGAAAGGGGGCCCTCACAATGGGCAGTAAGATGGGAGTATAAGTCCCAATCTGCTCGAGCAAATTGCCAACGAGGGCTATGAAACTGTCGGGCATATGCAGTAGAAGTAAGAAGGCTGGGAAAGTGATCACTATCGTGTAAATCTGGAAGAACAGACCACATGAAATTAAGTGCAATGAGCGAGAAACAAATAGAAAGAGCAATGCAGGAGAGAGACTGAGTACAAGAGTCAAAATGGGTAGGAGCACCCGTGTTTAAAACATGAAGAGGATGAGATGCGAGAAGTCTCTCCAACTGATCACCATGAGTCACAGTGGACCCTCCCCACAAGTGATGGCGAGCATTAAAATTACCCAACAACAATATGGGCGGTGGTAGAATGAAATTAAAAATGTGATATCAGAGATACAGAATGCACGGGAGGGAGAAAGATAAAGAGAGCAAACTGTAAACCATCAGTGTCAATAAATACAGGCTGCAGTAAATACAGGCTGCAGTAAATGCAGCGGGAACGAATAAAAGCTTGTTGATACGTTATATCAACGCATACAAGCTCACTTTCATTAAATGATTCGTCAGGTAAAGGATCAGAAGAACGTAACAGCAAGTAGCCTGAAACGGGGAGAATGACAGCAGAACGAATTTTGGGCTCTTGCAACCCAACACATACTGGGGACAACTGGGAGAGCAGCAATTGGAGTTCTCCTCGATTGGCCCTGAGGCCACGAACATTCCATTGTAAAAAACATTATGTACAGAAATAAAAATGACAATAAGAAACGATAAAACTTATGGGCTTTGAGGATCAGTAAAGTTAACATGTGGGGGCAACAGTGTGTAAGGAAGAATTAGAATATTGTGGAGGAAACAGAAGGGGTAGGAGATGCATTGGTGTCCATTGGGGGTGTCATCTCTGCTATATAGCTGGAGATACCATCTAACATCTCAGTTGATAAGGAAGCCAACGATGCCATGATGTCAGAGACAGGAGAGGCATTGCAAGTAAAGCTTGCAATAACTATGGAGGCAACCAAAGAGGTCTGAGGAGGGCGGGAAGTATGAGCCTGGAGAGGTACACTGGCTGGGGAAGAAGAGACCTGAGTTTAACAGGAGAGGAAGGAGGTTGGAGGGCAACTATGGAAGATGAGGGGGGGGGGTGTAAACAGGAAAAGAGGGAACTACACTAGGGGGAGGGTGTACCTCCACCTTTGTATGACAGCTGGAAAGGGGGTGAGAACTAGTCTCCAAGGTAGAAGATAGATTCTGGGCAGGAGATGGACACAAAGAAAGTGTAGGTCTGCGAGGTCTAGTAGACTGAGAAGTAAGTGAGCAAGATGAAGAAGTAGAAGTAGAAAGTGGTGCAGAGGTAGGAGTGTCAAAGGATAAAACTTCAAAAGCATTAGAAACTGGGGTGACTCTGGAAGACATGGATGCAGAGGGATTGGGAGGTGGGAGGACTGTCGAGGTTGCAGGTCTGTGGGCTACTAGAACATACAGGACACGAAATTTTCCTTGAAGGCAGAGCCTGGAGACTGCCATAGAGTAAGGCCCTCTCACTCTTTAAGGTAACGGATCTCTCATTCATTATGATAGACTTGGCACCAGCAGGTAAAGGAAGGACAAGGTTCCTTGCAATTGAGACAAGAGGGGGGGAAGACTACAAGACGTATTGGAATGATCTGCTGCACCGCAGATCGGGCATTCTGCCGCAGATCTGCAGTGTTTAGCGGGGTACCCAAAACGTCAGCAATTACGACACTGTTGGGGGGTGGGAACTACTTGATGCACCTCTAAACAATGGCCCGCAATATAGACAGAGGACAGAAGTTCACGGCAGTCGAAGGTTAAACAAACGATGTTACTAGGAAAGTGCACTCGCCCACGAGCAGGTAGGATATATGTATCTACCTTAAGAATAGGGAGGTTTTGAAGGATTAATTGTTCTAAAATATCATCGCTGCAAGTCACTCTGTGCAATGGTACGCGGTAAGACCACAGTACAACTGCAAGAATTAAGAGCAGCATGCTTACGAATGATGACTGGTATGTTATCTGTGGAAGTGATGAGGAGAGAGAACGAGCTTGCTCTGAATTCTGTACAGTAATGACACATGTACTGCTTTGAAGAGCATGGAGATATTTTGGCCAACGTGCCTTAAAAGAGTTTTACCAATTCCATGATCAGACAGATAATCCGTTTAAGACGTTTGTAAAGAAAAGAATTGTCCATTGTGCACTCGTTAGCCTGTTATGCAAAGGTAGCGAGTGTCATGTAGGTTGTTTTTGAGAGATCACTGATGAACTGTCATCAGTAGGTTGTCTTGGATGTTTAGGAGTACATAGTACCGCGGGCGGTCTGACCCGGGGGAGGTGGGCAATCCAAAAACCATTGCACCATATTCAGGGAAGCCGGGCGCATTGTGAAAGGCGTGCTAGAAGTAGTGACATGGACAGAAACGGGTGATACCACAGCAACTGAAGCAAGTGACAAAGCATGCATCACTGGCAGATGGTACAGGGGTACAACAAGAGTCGAGAGAATGGACCAATAACGAAGCCAGGTCAGAACAGGGTGTGGGATCAGAATGGGGCCTGGGAGGAGGAAAGGTTTCACTGGATGAAGACCCCATAATAGGTGCACTTTCTGTGATATCTCCTTTCTTGTTATTTTAAGAAAAGAAGAAGGAAAAAAAAAGGGACAGTGGAGGGACAGTTGCTAGGAGGGGCCCAACGCTTCCCCCCCTTCATCCGAGAGGGCCCAAAGCCCACCAGCAGTGAAGATGTAGCATGGAACCTGTGCCATACCCTACCCTTCACACCAGTAAACCAGCACTCTGGGATAGCAGCCTCACATCTATCGAGCTACCTCAGTAGACAAAAGAAAGGGTGTTTGGAAACCCGCTACAAAGCATACCCCCTTCGGCCGCCACCTCCCAGAACCAACAGGCAGCTTCCAGAGATACACCCATTACCCGAAGGGCACCCCGCCCTCTTCCCGGAAATCCGGTAAAAGAGTAGGGCACCTTCAGATAATTCAGATTCCATGGCACACACCACCCCCAAGGGATCTCACAGAGTGGGACGAACCCCAGCACGCCACCTACCTAGAAACTGTAATGCCAGAGGGGAGGACCCCAGAGGCTACAAACAGGACAGGAAACAAGGGAAGGGTGGGGATAGGGGCAGAAAGGGGGCAAAAAAAGGGAAGTATGGGGAGGGTAGGGTAATGAAGGGAGGACTGGGGGGTAATTAGGTTCGGTCTTAGAAAGACGACCAAGAGGTCCAATTCCTCAGACCTATACCCTCTTTACTGCTGCAAGGAGCCCCCTCCCTTAAAGAGAAAGGATCATGCAGCACCTTCAATTCATCAAATCAACCTGAAGCTCCCTTGTCTATAATTTGACTACCTGGTTTTGTCGCCAGCAAACTTGTGTACTCTGGCATTCTCTCATCGAAATCATTTACTGTATGTTGTTTGTGAATGAAGGGATCTGTACTAACCCAGTACTTGCCTATTTGTGGTTGGAGCAGCAGAGTTGCAGTTTCTGGTAGGGAATACCATGAGATTAGTCCATTGTAATAATAATAGAACAGTTCTCACTATTGATTATTATAATCAAAAAGCAGCACTGAGCCACAAGGGCTATACAGCGCTGCAGGGTAGGGAAGGAAGCGAGGGTATCAGGCGGCAGAAAGGGGAAGGGATGATTAGTAGTTTACAGAAAACAGTGGGGCAGGGTATAGTGCGGGGGTAGAGGGTAGCAAGAGATTGAGGTAGAAAGGGCTGAAGGTATCATCAGAGTTTGTGGAGTAAGTCAGTTGTCAAAAAGTCATTGAGAGAGTCCAGATAAAAGGTGGGTCCATCAGCAAGAAGGGAAGGTAGAGAGAGAGCAGCGGAGCGAAGACGACGACGGA
This sequence comes from Cherax quadricarinatus, assembly GCF_038502225.1. NCBI lineage: Eukaryota > Metazoa > Arthropoda > Malacostraca > Decapoda > Parastacidae > Cherax > Cherax quadricarinatus. The sequence continues at coordinate 22,769,951 of NC_091326.1, read as the reverse complement.
GGTAAATTCTGCATGCTCGTTGACAAAGTGGGCAGTCTAACAGAATGTGACTGACCGATAATGGAACCTGACAATTCTCAGAGGAGCAGGGCGCCTCTCCACGAGATATCCATGAGTAAGACAAGTATGGCCAATGCGAAGGCGGGAGAGAGTCGTCTCCCAACCTCGGCACTGATGACAAGAAGACGGCCAGTAACCTATGCTCGGTTTAATAGAATGAAGTTGTTACCGAGCAGAGTTGACCAACGTCGTTGCCAACAAGTGTGAAGGTGGGTAGCTATTACAGCAAAATAGTACAGAAATGGAACACCTCTATATGAAATTGGTAGGTCATGTACTGCTGACCATGCAGCAGTGTCTGCCTGTTCATTGCCCTGTACGTCAACATGACCAGGGACCCAACAAAAAACAATATCTTTATGCCTGGTAGAGATATGGCGTAGCCAAAGTTAGATACGGAGAACTAGGGGGTGAGGTGTATCAAATTTCCGTATAGCCTGTAGACCACTAAGGGAGTCTGAGACTACCACAAATGATGACACAGGCATAGATGCGATATGAATAAGTGCTGCAAGAATGGCATACAATTCAGCAGTAAAAATGGTAGCCGAAGATAGTAAATGCCCTCATTATTGAATCTACGCTAAACCCACAAGGATTATACAGCACTGAATCTCTTCCAGCACTCGGTACCGACTTTCAAAAGTCTCCTTTTTGAATTATCAGAGTTCTTAATACTACTGCTGCACACCTGAGGTGCACAGGTGTTAAGGGTATTGTGTACTATCAAACTAAAGGGCCATTTTCCCTTTAATTGGGAAAGTGTTGTAGCCATAGGAATCATACAGTGCATGGGAAATGACCATAATATATATCAAGCCCTCTTCTGCTCCCTGAATTATACAATACACACCCCTACACCATCTTCTATTGTCTTGATTCCTTATTTAACCCCTGTTCACTGCTGGGACCCCTGCAATTAAGAGTACAGTGGAACCTCGGCTTACGAATTTAATCCATTCCATGACCTCGTTTGTATTCCGATTTATTCGTATGCCGAGTCAATTTTCCTCATTTAAATAAACTAAAATGGCATTAATCCATTCCAGCGGAATTCCTGCTCTTAGGAGGCATGACAAAATACTTCAATATTATGCTAATATCAACTCTACAGCTTATTTATATATCAAAATTCATCTGATTTCACCATCACTCAAAGAATGCACAACAGGTGCATCATTGTCAGTGTTCAGCATTTCTTCGATGTCAGCTTCCTGCACCTTTATTAGCACCCAGTCAAAATGAGTAAATAGAATTGTCAATGCTTATTGCTTGGGTACATTTATTCTGTTAGCGAGTTGGATCTGTAAATGACCTGCCTAGTATGGGCCAACAGACCTATTGCAGTGTTCCTCCTTTTTAATGTTATTATGTACACGACACCAATCATACCCATCCCCTCCCGATCATATATTTGTCCAATCTCTCTTTAAAGCTACCCAAGGTTCTATCGAAGCTAAAACCTTGGGTAGTTTCAAATTTAAGTTGGTTGGATAAATACACAAGTGAGACTTGCAAGTGATTAAATAGGATTATTAAACCATATATCACAGGATTACTAAAGCTTATTGCTTGGGTAGCACTTATTCTGTTAGTGGGCTGGATTTGTGAAGGACCTGCCAAGTATGGGCCAACAGGCCTGCTGCAATGTTCCTCCTTTCTTATGTTCTTATGTTGACGAGTGGAACAAATCTGCCTAGTACGGTTACCGAGGCTAACACCTTGGGTAGTTTCAAATTTGTGTTGGATAAATACATGAGTGAGAGGGGTTGGATGTGAGTGAAACCTGCATATGAGTAAATAGAATTTTTTTTTTTTTTTCAACAAGTCGGCCGTCTCCCACCGAGGCAGGGTGACCCAAAAAAGAAAGAAAATCCCCAAAAAGAAAATACTTTCATCATCATTCAACACTTTCACCACACTCGCACATTATCACTGTTTTTGCAGAGGTGCTCAGAATACAACAGTCTAGAAGCATACACATATAAAGATACACAACATATCTCTCCAAACTGCCAATATCCCAAACCCCTCCTTTAAAGTGCAGGCATTGTACTTCCCATTTCCAGGACTCAAGTCCGACTATATGAAAATAACCGGTTTCCCTGAATCCCTTCACTAAATATTACCCTGCTCACACTCCAACAGATCGTCAGGTCCCAAGTACCATTCGTTTCCATTCACTCCTATCTAACACGCTCACGCACGCTTGCTGGAAGTCCAAGCCCCTTACCCACAAAACCTCCTTTACCCCCTCTCTCCAACCCTTTCGAGGACGACCCCTACCCCGCCTTCCTTCCCCTATAGATTTATATGCTTTCCATGTCATTCTACTTTGATTCATTCTCTCTAAATGACCAAACCACCTCAACAACCCCTCTTCTGCCCTCTGACTAATACTTTTATTAACTCCACACATTCTCCTAATTTCCACACTCCGAATTTTCTGCATAATATTTACACCACACATTGCCCTTAAACAGGACATCTCCACTGCCTCCAACTGTCTCCTCGCTGCTGCATTTACCACCCAAGCTTCACACCCATATAAGAGTGTTGGTACTACTATACTTTCATACATTCCCTTCTTTGCCTCCATAGATAACGTTTTTTGACTCCACATATACCTCAACGCACCACTCACCTTTTTTCCCTCATCAATTCCATGATTAACCTCATCCTTCATAAATCCATCCGCCGACACGTCAACTCCCAAGTATCTGAAAACATTCACTTCTTCCATACTCCTCCTCCCCAATTTGATATCCAATTTTTATTTATCTAAATCATTTGACACCCTCATCACCTTACTCTTTTCTATGTTCACTTTCAACTTTCTACCTTTACACACATTCCCAAACTCATCCACTAACCTACTATCCTCATAAAAACTCTTTACAGCATTTAATAACTTACCACCTATTCCATATACTTGCAACATCTGCCACATTGCTCCTCTATCCACTATCATATGCCTTTTCTAAATCCATAAATGCAATAAAAACTTCCCTATCTTTATCTAAATACTGTTCACATATATGCTTCAATGTAAACACCTGATCTACACATCCCCTACCCACTCTAAAACCTCCTTGCTCATCCGCAATCCTACATTCTGTCTTACCTCTAATTCTTTCAATTATAACCCTACCGTACACTTTTCCTGGTATACTCAGTAAGCTTATTCCTCTATAATTTTTACAGTCTCTTTTGTCCCCTTTCCCTTTATATAAAGGGACTATACATGCTCTCTGCCAATCCCTAGGTACCTTCCCCTCTTTCATACATTTATTAAACAAAAGTACCAACCACTCCAACACTATATCCCCCCCTGCTTTTAACATTTCTGTCATGATCCCATCAGTTCCAGCTGCTTTACCCCCTTTCATTTTACGTAATGCCTCACGTACCTCCCCCACACTTACATTCTGCTCTTCTTAACTCCTAAAAGATGGTATACCTCCCTGACCAGTGCATGAAATTACTGCCTCTGTTTCTTCCTTAACATTTAAAAGTTCCTCAAAATATTCTCGCCATCTACCCAATACCTCCATCTCCCCATCTACTAACTCCCCTACTCTGTTTTTAACTGACAAATCCATATTTTCCCTAGGCTTTCTTAACTTGTTTAACTCACTCCAAAATTTTTTCTTATTTTCATTAAAATTTCTTGACAGTGCCTCTCCCACTCTATCATCTGCTCTCCTTTTGCACTCTCTCACCACTCTTGATAATAGAATTATCAAAGCTTATTGCTTGGGTAGCATTGAAAATTGAGTTGGGCAAATATTCTGTTAGTGGGATGGACTGTGAAAGACCTGCCTAGTATGGGCCAACAGGCCTGCTGCAGTGTATTATTATTATTAGTACATACATCATAATAATAATAATAATAATAATAATTATAATATTATTATCATTATTAATATAGGGAAGTGGAGCACAGATCCAATTCCCTTGATCAAGAGCCCCTCACCAAGGAACCTCCCTGGAGGGGGAAGTTCGGATCCTGAAATTTCATTCATATCCAGAAGCAAAAAATTGATCCAGTGACTCTTCGTATCCTGAAAAATTTACATGGTGGGGCATCTGTAAGTCGAGGTTCCACTGTACTGACAGTATAGCAACTTAAAAAAAAAAATGTGATGGAAAACTTATGGAATTACTCAGGCACAAAGTTGACTGAGCACAATTTATGCACTGGCAATTTTCCCTATTTTGTGTCCTATTTTAAGTTAATGCCATTGCTTCGACACGGTCTGGCACTCAGTGCTGAACTACAAGCTATGTAACCGTTTTGACCTTCCCCTGAATGTCAAAAGGCTACTCTGCAACTTCCTTGACGGCTGTACGATGCGAATCAAGTTCAGAAACTGACTCCTTTACCCTCCATGCTGGAGTCCCCCAAGGCTCCGTGCTCTCCCCCACCTTGTACATCCTTTAGGCAAATGATATCCCCAACCCTGCACATCACAACACACTCACACTGGCTCATGCAGACGATATCACACAACTCACCACACATGAATGCTGCAGATACCTCTCACTTAGAACTCAACTAAGGTGGACAGGATAAGTGCTTGGGAGATCCTCTGGCACATGAAAACAAATGCTGCCAAATCCAAAATCACCTACTTCTTCCCCAAAGGACGCCCACCACTACCTGTCCACCTCAGAACCACCACCACAAGAACACCCATCTCCAGAATACACAGCACTACAGTCCTAGGAGTAAACCTAGACTCCAGACTCAGACTACACACCCACATAAATGCCAAAAGAGCTATGGCCAGATCTGTCCTCGGGCGACTGCACAAGCTCAGAGGCTCGCACCCTCACACCAGCTCCATCTGTACAAGGGTCTCATCCGTCCTCTTCTCACTTATACACCTCTTGGCCTTTCTCTCGCTGCCAAAACAAGCGTCCTCAAGCTGCAGCGAATCCAGAATCGTGCTCTGCGGTGGGTGCTAGGAGTGAGGTGGGATGACTGCCACAAGCAAGTCTCTCCACATCAGGACTGGTACTCCTATATTAAACGTATTCTGGAAGAAACTCAGAGACAGATAATTAGACCGACTCGAAACATACCAAGACACCTGGACAACCTTCCTTGACGAAGTCATCAGACGACCAGGCAACACGCTAAACCTCTTCCAATCCCTCTACAACCCTGACCCTCCCCCTCTCTACACCTAAATCTATCTCCTAAACCTCTATCCTGCCCTCTACAGGTGTCGACCTTAAAAGATGTCCAGTTTTCTTCTCACCGACCATTATGCCTCCCTCTCTCCACCACTTGCATTTCTGAGAGGCAGACTATAGCAACCAGCTGCGAGACAGTGCCACTGCCCATTATGTTCTTTGCCTCCTACACCAAGCCCAGTCCTCTAGTGTGCCATCTCCGACGGTCAGCTCTGTCCAGCAACCAGTCCCTCTACCAAGCCTCCTACTGCTACGCAGCTGGGTTTAGCCCTGACTTTTCCTTCCCCTAAAGACTTTCTCTCACTCACTACTCTTCCCCTGTCCAACTCTCCCCTTTTCACACGCATGGGTCTTACCTGAGAGTATTTTTGATTCCATTCTTAAAACATTTCACTAGTATGTCTATAGATCGAGAACAAGAAACCACCCACTTAACTATCAGAACTACCTCATAAAGTGCATTAAGTCTGTAATTTCAATAATTTTACACAAAATTCAACAAATTCCAGTTTAAAACAGAGTCCAAAATAAACAATGTATGCATTTCAGCCACTAAAGCAGCCTATTCTCTGTTCAATAATTGCACCCCCAGGTTTCTCCTATATTTCACTGGCCCTCTATTTTGAAGCCATCATCACAAAAAAAAAAAAAAAAAAATCAAAGTTGTACCCTATTTCTCAGGTAAAATATAACTGAGAATGATTCATCATGGTTTAGAAAATCCCAATATTTAAAGCTGACCTAGTAAAATCCATAAAACTACAACCACTTAAGCTATTTCAAGCTACTTACATTCTTGAAATCAACCAAAATATTCTCAACTTCAGTAGTATGTCTTCCATGTTATCAACTGATACCCAGAAACAGTCAATAAAGCCATAAAAGCTATCCCTAGAAAATGCCTCAGTCACTATTTTAAACCAAACAATAGGTCAGAGGGATGGTTTCCCCATCATGCACCACATGGGACAGGATTTTTTTTTATACAGTGTACACTCACCACACAAATCCATTCTCTCGTGTCTAGGCTAAAATTCACTGCTGACAGCACACACGAGGGCACCGTACTTAAAATGTAGATCTACACAAGTGACACTGGCATCAGTAACGTATATCTACCTGAAGAAACAGTGAAAGGATTAACACTCGTGCCACTCTCTCATCTCAAGTGCCTCTAGCCTCCTCACTGCAACATTGAAGACCATGCTTCATACACACACAAAAGTGCTGGCACTGCTATACTCTTGTATAGCTTTTGGTATACAAGTGATTATTACAAGTCTACATCAGCCAAGCTTGTTTACTTTCCAAGTATCCACCTGTAGACACATTTCAAAGGATAATCTTCATGATGCATCTGGACATGAAAATATAAATTATACAAATTTATATTAAAACAGAACATGTAAAAAATTATAAATAAATGTATAATACCAAGAGTGGAAAAGAAGAAAATGACATTTTGAAATGGTTTAATAAATTCTGAATACATGTAAAATAATTTGTTTATATATATGTCATTACACAATGCTCTCATAATTTGAAATTTACAAAGCATAGTTATATGATGCAAGTGATAGACGTGTGAAGTAAAGCTAGAAAGGTCCAGGAGTGCACTCCCTAAATGCAAAATTTTCATTATTATTATAATAATCAAAAGGAAGTGCTAAACCAAAAATTTTCATTAGCTTGTCAAAATTGACACTATTTTAGTGAACCTTCAGCAGGTAAACCTTCACACACATCAGCACTGGGCTGCAGGTGCCCAAAATGGGCACATACAGCGATTGGCAGGTTTGAGAATAAGCTGCCATTTACTACAGAAACACCGGGAAATCAACTATACAAGGTGTACAGAAAGAAACGCAACCTTGGAGAATGCACACTGGGTATATTACTGTAACCCATTTTTTTTTCCTTCTATTTCAGTGATCGTTAAGTACAAGAATGGTATTCACTTTACAGTTTTTTTATGTTTTTATGTAACTAACACTATGTATTCAAATTACTCTCACACACTGGAAGAACTACAGAGCAACATTCAGAAGACCGTACATCATGAAAACATTAAAACAAGTAATAAATAGCATTACTCATGTACCTCTGTGAAATTCACGAGGGTCAACGCGTGCAATCATTTTTGTAATTTACCAATAAACAGTTTCCCATGGGTTGCCACTCTTTCTGCACACTTTGTAGATCTTATGAAAACTGCCAATTTTTTCACTGAAGACTAAATGTGCTTGGCTCTATCCATGAGAAGCAACAATAGTTATAATTACAGAGTTCACAACTACTATTGAGTCTTTAACCCTTTCAGGGTCCGTCCCATAGATCTACGGCTTCACGTTGAGTGTCCAAACCGTAGATCTACGCCAAAATTCTAGTGCCGTCAAATTTAGCGCGAAAGTGCTCATAGGCCTACATGTGAGAGAACGGGTCTGTGTGGTGGGTGTGCGCCATAAACAAAAAATCTAGGCGCCCACATAGCATTGTGGGAACGCCGACTCAGTTACCCTTGTTCACCATGCCTCGTCGCAAGTCAGCTCTCACTCCCCGGAAAATTGGGACTCCTCTTCCTATCTGATAGTTCTGAGACTGATGGAAGTGGAAATGAAGACGAATTCTACGGCTTTGATCAGTTAGTGACCGAAAAGAATGACCAGGATATCGATAATAGTGCAGAAAACCCTGACGATCCTCAACCTTCTACCTCTGGTGTGGGCACTCGTGACTCACGGTCAGTTGTGCCTCAATGAAAGAAATATCCTAATTGGGGTTAATATGCTCAGGCAAGCTCATTCAAACCCCTGCACAGAAGCCCTCCAAACTTTCCTCAGCACTGGTGAACACTCCTCAAGATGAATCGAAAAAACTGGAACCGACCTCCGCATGAATCAGATACATGATCTATGTCAAGTAAGGCAACAGCAGCACTTCTCCGCTCCATGGAATATTACCCTATTCCAAACTACCATTCCTCCATTTCCCCCCAAACTACTACTTAAATCACAACCAAAACTTCGCCTTGAAGCCAAACATGAGGCCTTAAGCTGTATTGACAACTTAGTCACACAGCACACACTCTCGCAAATTATTTACGCTGATGGTTCTGTTCACCAATCCACTGGTGCAGCTGGTAGTGCTGCTGTTGTCGTACAGAGTGATGGCTCTCTTAAAGAAATTGGAGCACGCATCAATAATTGGGCCTCTACCCTTCAGACAGAACTGTTTGCCATACTCCTTGCACTGAAATGCATCTATGTATCAAAGATTGACAGTTTAATTGTAACATTCTCTGTCATCCATAAATGCTCTCAACTCATTAAGCATAAATTGTGGCATGCTTGTGTCAGAAGCCAGACACAGGTATGGTAGGATTGTGGACAGTGGAGTCTGAGTGCACATGCTGTGGATTCCATCTCACATTGGTCTTCAGATGCATGATAGAACTGATAAATTGGCTAAGCTGTATGCTTTCAAAGAGCGAGTAGATTACAATCTTGGCTTGTCAGGTAGTAGTTTGAGAACAATAATACGAAAAGAACTTCAACTGAATTTTATGGACTTAAGGCTCAGGGAGATTGACACCAGTGAGTCCATCTATCATCATTCTATCATGCAGGAGGAGCCACATGTCTAAGGTGCATCCAACAAAATAAGCAGACTCTTGGATGTCACTACTGCCCGGCTCCGGCTGGGTTACAAGTATCTTTGGCAGGTTAAATCACCACCACCAGATGTAAACCAAACGAAATGTAAACTTTGCCAGATGGACTATTGTCACACCCTGCGTCATTATGTACTGGAGTGCGATAAAATTAATGAATTTAGAAACAACTCACTCAGAAGTGTTCAAGAAATGGCTAAGTATTTTATCCACAGTGGTATATTACAGACCATTCTGGAGAAATACCCTGACTTTGCTAGCTGTAAATAAAGCATTACCACATATGTGCATGTGTGTGTGTGTGTGTTTGTGTGCACTCACCTAGTTGAGATTCCAGGGGTCGAGTCCAAGCTCCTCTGTGTGTGTGTGCGCGTGTGTGTGTGCATGTGTATGAGTGTGCAGTGTGTGTGTGTGTGTGTGTGTGTGTGTGTGTGTGTGTGTGTGTGTGTGTGTGTGTGTGTATGTGTGTGTGTGTGTGTGTGTGTGTATGTGTGTGTATGTGTGTGTATGTGTGTGTGTATGTGTGTGTATGTGTGTGTGTGTGTGTATGTGTGTGTGTGCGTGTGTATGAGTGTGAGTGTGAGTGTGTGTGTGTGTGTGTGACTCAACAATCAATATTTGCACCAATAACTCACTACAGTTGTGACCGGGTGTGGAAGTGTGAATTGCTCATTACTCTAAAATTTGTTCATGATTGTAGCCATGTATAAACGCAAGTAACCATTCTTACAGTATTCATTACCTTGTACCTAGTTCAGCCATCAAAACTTTGGGGCCCAGTTCCTGGACCCATTGTGTACCTCTATAATCTGTTAATACCTCAACGCAAGAGAAAACTTAATATTTTTGCGTGGCCAGGCCTCTGACTTCAGTAATGATGATGATAGTGACGTGGATTGTGATTTTATTGCGCTCGACGATCATTCGAGTAGTGATAGTGAGGAATCATATTCACCAGTGAAGTGTCGGTATGTTCGCCGCCGCATGCGCTCGGGTAGTGTACCCTATGCTGTGCCCAGGGGATGGAGTACATCCCGTGGCCCAACACCAGTTTTAGGTAGTGATAGTGAGGATGATGTGGCTACACTTGGCATGGATAGACCACAGGCATCAGTGGATGGTGTTAGTGGTGATGGTAGTGGCACCGCCATGCGTGACTCACCAGCCCAGGGTGGGACCCACGCTGCTGACTCGTCAGTTCAAGGACAAAGCGGAGCGTCAGCCACCAGCCCACCACAACCACAACCACCCACACAACCAGCCTATGATGTCCAGTATCCACCAGCAAACCGTATGTGGGATTGGCAGCAAAATCCCAATTTTGTTCCCAAGCCTCACCACTTTGATGACTCTCAAAGTGGAATTCTACCTACTTGTCCCCTTGGAATCACGGCCAATGAACTGGAATTCTTTGAATTATTCTTTGACCAGCCATTGATGGAAACTATTGTCAGGGAAAGTAATATTATTATTATAATCAAAAAGAAGCGCTAAGCCACAAGGGCTATACAGCGCTGCAGGGTAGGGAAGGAAGCGAGGGTATTGGATGGCAGAAGGGAGGAGGGATGATCAGCAAGTTACAGAAAACAGCGGGGCAGGGGATAGTACGGGGGTAGAGGGTAGCAAGAGACTGAAGTAGAAAGGGCTGAAGGTATCAGAATTTGTGAAGTAAGTCAGTTGTTGTCAAAAAGTCAATGAGAGAGTCCGGATGAAAGGTGGGTCCATCAGCGAGAAGGGAAGGTAAAGAGAGAGCAGCGGAGCGAAGACGACGACAGAGGTAAATTCTGCGTGCTCGTTGATAAAGTGGGCAGTCCAACAGAATGTGGCTGACTGATAATGGAGCTTGGCAATTCTCACAGAGAGGAGCAAGATGCCTCTCCATGAGATATCCATGAGTAAGACGAGTATGGCCAATGCGAAGACGGGAGAGAGTAGTCTCCCAACCTCGACACTGGTGATAAGAAGACGGCCAGTAACCTATACTCGGTTTAATAGATTGAAGTTTGTTGCCGAGCATAGTAGACCAACGTTGTTGCCAACGGGTGTGAAGGTGGGAAGATATTGCAGCAAAATAGTCCATAAATGGAATACCTCTATAAGAAACTGGTAGGTCATGTACTGCTGACCGCGCAGCAGTGTCTGCCTGTTCATTGCCCTGTACATCAACATGACCAGGGACCCAACAAAAAACAATATCTTTATGCTTGGTAAAGATGCGGCGTAGCCAAAGTTGGATACGGAGGACTAAGGGGTAAGGTGTATCAAATTTTTGTATAGCCTGTAAAGCACTAAGGGAGTCTGAGACAACCACAAATGATGACACAGGCATAGATGCAATACAGATAAGTGCTATAAGGATGGCATATAATTCAGCAGTAAAAGTACTAGCCGAAGATAGTAAATGCCCTTGTACGACGCTGTCCGGAAACACTGCTGCAAATCCTACGCCGTCAGACGACTTACAGCCATCTGTGTACACAGCAATGGCATGAGAATGAGAGTGAAAGTGGTCAAGAAAAAGAGAGCGGGAAGCGACCGTAGACAGTTGGGCTTTCGAGCAAGGGAGGGAGAAAGAACAGACTCGAACAGCTGGAACTTCCCAGGGGGAAAGGGAAAAGTGAGATGCTACATGTACATAGAAAGGTGGTAGTTGAAGAGAAGACAAGAGCGAATGAAGGCGAAGAGAGAAGGGACGGAGTAAACAGGGGCGGCGAACAAATAAAGAATGTCTACTAATATCAGTGACCATTCTATAAATGGAAGGATTGCGGAGATCATGAGAGCGTACATAGTAGCACAGGCAATGGGCATCACGGCGATCGGATAAGGATGGAAAATTCGCTTCTGCATAGAGGCTCTCGACAGGGGAAGAGCGAAAAGCACCAAGGCATAAACGTAATCCTTGGTGATGAATGGGGTTAAGGCTAGAGAGAGTAGCAGGAGATGCCGCTGAATAGATCTGGTCACCATAATCAAGTTTCGATAAAATAAGGGTGGAATGTAGGCGAAGGAGGGTTCGACAATCAGCTCCCCATGAAAGATGAGCAAGGGTTTTAAGAAGGTTCAGCCGGCTGTGACAAGTTGCCTTCAGAGAGGTAATGTGAGGTTTCCAGGATAACCTACGATCAAAGAGACCCAGAAACTTGACTATCACGTTCAGGGATACGGGAGCCATAGAGGTACAAAGGATGATCGGAGATGACAGAGCGTCTAGTGAAAGTAATTTGGTGGGTTTTAGTGCTGGAAAATTTAAACCCACGTGTGGTGGCCCAATTGGAAACACGGTCGACTGCATGCTGGAGAGAAACTGTAATGAGGTGACAGTCAGCGCCTGCACAGGCAATAGCGAAGTCATCAACATAAGAGTGATGACCAAATATTTGATGGAAGACTAAGAGGCCAAATCATTAATAACAAGGAGAAAAAGTGTTGTGCTCAGAACACATCCCTGGGGGACACCTTCAGCTTGGATAAAGTCCGGGGAGAGCACATTATTAACCCGAACACGGAAATGCCTGTCAGTTAAAAAGTTCTTAAGGAAGGATGGTAGATTGCCTCGAAGGCCTAAGGAGTGGGCTTGGGCTAAAATATTATACCTCCAAGTTGTGTCATATGCCTTCTCAAGGTCAAAAAATATGGCAATAACTGAGTGGTTATTCGCAAAGGCATTACGAACATACGTATCCAAGCGTAGTAAGGGGTCTATGGTAGAACGTCCCTTACGAAAGCCATATTGACGAGTGGAGAGACTGTTGTGTGTCTCTAAATACCACACTAAACGTCTATTTACTAGGCGTTCCATTACTTTGCAAACTGCACTGGTAAGAGCAATGGGACGATAGTAGGAGGTTTCATGTTCCGTAGTGCCTGGTTTGCGGAAAGGGAGAACAATGGCGGATTTCCACAGCTGTGGAAGAACTCCTTGTGACCAAATAAGATTGTAAAGGCGTAATAGGACTGCAAGGGCTGACTGATGTAAATGTTGTAGCATACGAATATGAATGTCGTCGGGCCCAGCTGCCGATGATCGACAAGCTGAGAGTGTTTCCAAGTTCTTGAAGTGTAAAAGGCACATTATACTGTTCTTCTCTGAGAGAAGAAAAGTCCAAGGATGCTAACTCTCTGGCAGACTTTGAGGAAAGAAATGAGGGGCATAGATGGAGTCCCAGCAGGCATGCGTGAGCGTGTTTGATAGCAGTGAATGGAGACAAATGGTTTTTAATACTTGACGTGCTGTTGGAGTGTGAGCAAAGTAACATTTATGAAGGGATTCAGGGAAACCGGCAGGCCGGACTTGAGTCCTGGAGATGGGAAGTACAGTGCCTGCACTCTGAAGGAGGGGTGTTAATGTTGCAGTTTAAAAACTGTAGTGTAAAGCACCCTTCTGGCAAGACAGTGATGGAGTGAATGATGGTGAAAGTTTTTCTTTTTCGGGCCACCCTGCCTTGGTGGGAATCGGCCAGTGCGATAATAAAATAAAAAATAGATGGAGTCCCTGAGAAATACGGACCAGATGATTGCCAATTTCATTGGCAACATCTAGTGGGTTTGCTATATCAACACCGGCAACCCACAGAACAGGAGCCGGGTCAGGAGAATATTTACCACTTAGTTTTCGTACTTTTTTCCAGACTGCACTCAGAGGAAGCAGAGGTGATGGTGGAGACAATCTCGCCAGCAAGTGCGTTTAGCGTCACGGATGACACGGCGAGCGATCGCACGCTTCTGTTTAAAATCAAGGAGTCTCTCTGTGGTTCTATTGTACCGGTACCTGCCCCATGCAGCGCGTTTCAAACGTACTGCACGAGCACAAGCAGGAGACCACCAAGGCACGCATTTCTGAGAATGCCTGCCCGAAGTTTGGGGTATAGAATGAGAAGCTGCGATGAAAACGGAGGACGAGAAGAGGTGTAAAAGCTCATCAATGGAGGACGAAGAAGGAACCTCTTTAAAAACAGTTAGGTGTGAGTAAAGGTTCCAATTTGCCCGATTAAATTGCCAGCGTGGGGTGCGAAGAGGTGGCAAATATGAAGGGGAAGTAAGAATGATTGGGAAGGGAAAGTAATAAGTATTTTGAGTACACCATGGCAAATACGATCATATCACCACAGTCAAGACTACACAGGTGGAAAGAGACGACTGTTGCAGAAATGTATTTGCTTTTTGCAACAATAATGCTGATGCCTCATGTCCATAAGCATAATATAAAAGCATACTGGTCCACAGATCGGCTAATTTCTACCCCGGTCTTCAGCGAAATCATACCAGTCAACAGGTTTATCTTACTCTTAGGTATGTTGCACTTCTCTGACAAAACCAGGCCTGACAGAAGTGACAGGTTATACAATTATTATTATTATAATCAAAAAGAAGCGCTAAGCCACAAGGACTATACAGCGCTGCAGGGTAGGAAGGAAGCGAGGGCATCAGGTGGCAAAAGGGAGATGGATAATAGGTTACGGATAACAGCGGGGTAGTGGATGGTGAAAGGGTAAAAGGCACCAAGAGACTGAACTAGAAAGGGCTGAGGGGAGTGCGAAAAGTATCAGAGTTTGTGGAGTAAATCAGTCGTTGTCAAGAAGTCAATAAGAGAGTCAGGATTAAAGGAGGGTCCATCAGCAAGAAGGGAAGGTAAAGAGAGAGTAGTAGAGCGAAGACGACGGAGGTAAATTCTGCGTGCTCGTTGATAGAGAGGGCAGTCCAACAGAATGTGGCTAATCGATACTGGAACTTGACACTGCTCACAGAGAGGAACAGGGTGCCTCTCCATGAGTAAGACGAGTGTGACCAATGTGAAGGCGGGAGAGAGTGGTCTCCCAACCTCGGCACTGATAACAAGAAGACGGCCAGTAACCTATGCTCGGTTTAATAGAATGAAGTTTGTTACCGAGCAGAGTTGACCAACGTTGTTGCCAACGGGTGCGAAGGTGGGTAGTTATTGCAGCAAAATAGTCCAGAAATGGAACACCTCGATAGGAAATTGGTAGGTTATGTACTGCTGACCGCGCAGCAGTGTCTGCCTGTTCATTGCCCTGTACGTCGACATGACCAGGGACCCAACAAAAAACAATATCTTTATGTTTGGTAGAGATACGGCGTAGCCAAAGTTGGATAAGGAGAACTAGGGGATGAGATGTATCAAATTTTTGTATAGCCTGTAGAGCACTAAGGGAGTCTGAGACTACTACAAATGATGACACAGGCATAGATGCGATACGAGTAAGTGCTGCAAGAATGGCATACAGTTCAGCAGTAAAAATGCTAGCTGAAGATAGTAAATGCCCCCGCACGATGCTGTCCGGAAACACTGCTGCGAATCCGACGCCGTCTGAAGACTTAGAGCCATCTGTGTACACAGCGGTGGCATGAGAATAGGAGTGGAAGTGATCAAGAAAAAGAGAGCGGGAAGCCACCGTAGGCAGTTGAGCTTTCGAGCAAGGGAGTGAGAAAGAACAGACCCGAACAGCTGGAACTTCCCAGGGGGGTAGGGAAAAGTGAGATGCTACATGAACATATAAAGGTGGTAACTGAAGGGAAGACAAGAGTGAATGTAGGCGAAGAGAAAAGGGACGGAGCAAACAGGGGCGGCGAACGAATAAAGAATGTCTACTAATATCGGTGACCATTCTATAAATGGAAGGATTGTGTAGATCGTGAGAGCGTACATAGTAGCGAAGGCAATGGGCATCACGGCGATCAGACAAGGATGGAACATTCGCTTCTGTATAGAGGCTCTCAACAGGGGAAGAGCGAAAAGCACCAAGGCGCAAACGTAATCCTTGGTGATGGATAGAGTTAAGGCTAGAGAGAGTAGCAGGAGAGGCCGCGGAATAAATCTGGTCACCATAATCGAGTTTCGATAAAACGAGGGCTGAATGTAGGCGAAGCAGAGTTCGACGATCAGCTCCCCAGGAAAGATGAGCAAGGGTTTTAAGAAGGTTTAGCCGGCTGTGACAAGTTGCCTTCAGAGGTAATGTGAGGTTTCCAGGATAACCTACGGTCAAAGAGAAGGCCTAAAAACCTGACTATCACGTTCGGGGATACGGGAGCCATAGACATACAAAGGATGATCAGAGATAACAGAGCGTCTAGCGAAAGTAATTTGGCGAGTTTTGGTACTTGAAAATTTAAACCCATGCGTGGTGGCCCAAGTGGAAACACGGTTGACCGCATGCTGGAGAGAAACTGCAATAAGATGACAGTCAGCGCCTGCACAAGCAATAGTGAAGTCATCAACATAGTGATGACCAAATATTGGGTGGAAGAACAGAGGCCAAATCATTTATAGCAAGGAGAAAAAGTGTTTTGCTCAGAACACATCCCTGAGGGACACCTTCAGCTTGGACGAAGTCCGTGGAAAGAACATTATTGACTCGAACACGGAAATGTCTGTCAGTTAAAAAGTTCTTAAGGAAGGATGGTAGATTGCCTCGGAGGCCTAAGGAATGGGCCTGGGCCAAAATATTATACCTCCAAGTTGTGTCATATGCCTTCTCAAGGTCAAAAAATATGGCAATAACTGAGTGATTATTCGCAAAGGCATTACGAACATACGTATCCAAGCGTAGTAAGGGGTCTATGGTAGAACGACCCTTACGAAAGCCATATTGACTAGCGGAGAGACTGTTGTGTGTCTCTAAATACCACATTAAATGTCGATTTACGAGACGTTCCATCACTTTGCAAACTGCACTAGTAAGAGCGATGGGGTGACAGTGGGAGGCATCACGTCCCGGTTTGCGGAAAGGGAGAACAATGGCAGATTTCCACAGCTGGGGAAGAACTCCTTGTGCCCAAATAAGATTGAAGAGGTGTAAGAGGACTACAAGGGCTGACCGATGTAAATGTTGTAACATACGAATATGAATGTAGTCAGGCCCAGCTACCGATGATCGGCAAGCTAAGAGCATTGCCTCCAGTTCTTGAAGTGTAAAAGGCACATTATACTGTTCTTCTCTGAGAGAAGAAAAATCCAAGGGTAGTAACTCTCTTGCAGACTTTGAGGAAAGAAACGAGGGGCATAGATGGAGCCCTCGGGAAATACGGACCATATGTGTGCCAAGTTCAATGGCAACGTCGAGAGGGTTTGCTACATCAACACCAGTGACCCGTAGAACAGGAGCCGGGTCAGGAGAGTATTTACCACTCAATTTCCTCACTTTTTTCCAGACTGCACTCATAGAAGAAGCAGAGGTGATGGTGGAAACATAGTCTCGCCAACAAGTGCGTTTAGCTTCACGGATGACACGGCGAGCGATCGCACGCTTCTGCTTAAAATCAAGAAGTCTCTCAGCGGTTCTATTGTACCGGTACCTGCCCCATGCAGCACGTTTCAAACGTACTGCACGAGCACAAGCAGGAGACCACCAAGGCACGCACTTCTGAGAATGCCTGCCTGAGGTTTGGGGTATAGAATGAGAAGCTGCGGTATAAACTGATGACGAGATGATGTGTAGGAGCTCATCAATGGAGGATGAAGAAGGAACCTCACTAAAAGCAGTGAGGTGTGAGTAAAGATCCCAATTTGCCCGATCAAATTGCCAGCGAGGGCTACGGAAAGGTGGTGAATAGGAAGGAGAAGAAAGAATGATCGGAAAATGATCGCTGTCATGTAAGTCCGGTAGAACAGACCAGGTGAAGTCTAGTGCAGTGGAGGAAGAGCAGACTGATAGATAGATGCAAGAGAGAGTATGAGTACGAGGATCAAAATGGGTGGGAGTACCCGTATTTAAAACATGGAGGGGGTGAGAGGCGAGAAAAGCCTCCAACTGGATGCCACGTGAGTCACAATGAGACCCCCCCAGAGGAAATGGTGGGCATTAAAATCACCAAGTAACAGAAGTGGTGGTGGTAAGGATGAAACAAGAAAGGCAAAGTCTGGGATAGAAAATGCTCGAGAAGGAGAGAGATATAAAGAACATATTGTAAACCACTTATTCAAGTGGATACGGGCTGCAGTGTAATGCAGCGAGGTATGGACAAATAGTTGACAGTACGGAATATCATTGCGTAGAAGAAGGGCACTTTCATTAAAGGTCCCATCTGAGAAAGGATCCGAAGAATACAATAAATTATAGCCTGAGATAGGTTGGAAAACAGCCGAGTGTAATTTTGGTTCTTGTAAGCAAGCACCAACAGGGGAAAACCTGGAAAGCAACATCTGAAGCTCACCCCGATTACCCCTGAGGCCGCGGATATTCCACTGTAAATAGGCCATGATTGGCGATGAAGAAAATACCAGGAATCTGTAGGTAAAGGCACCTACGGACTAGAGGGGTTAGAAAAGTCAACGTGTGGTGGCATTGGAAGACGTTCAAGTAGCGAAGGAACGGAGCGTTGCGAAGAATGGGGTTGTGAAGATGGAGGAGAGGGAAGAGAAGGAACAGGAAGTGAATCAGTGTCCATTGAAGGTTTAGTCTCTGCAATATATTCTGAAATGGCATCAAGTGTTTATGAATTCAAAGATGTATGAGAGACCATATTGGAGATAGAAGGAGGAGGGTGAGTAAAGATTGGGACAGTAATGGACTGTACCAAAGTAGAGGGGGAGGGAAGAGTGTAAGGGACTGGAGATGAAGTGTGGGGGGGGGGACAGAAGAGGCAGAAACCTGGGAGGTGGCAGAAGAGGGAGAAACTTGGGAGGGGACGGGGGTGGAAGGCATAGTACGAGGAGGAGGGTGAATCTCCACACTTGTAATAGAGCCAGAGAGAGGGGAAGAACTAGGTACAGAGACTGGAAAGGTAAAGTGTGGAGGTGGAAGAAGGGAAGGAAGGGGCAAAGAAGATTTGAGCAATGTGGATTTTCTGGACTTCTGAGTAGAGGGGCGATTGGTATTAGGTGTCGTACGAGGTCTTGTCGATACTGGGGCTTGTGAGGAAGGACGCGAAGATGTGAGAACAGACTGAGTTGTAGTCGGGACGTCAGAGCCAAGGACAGCAAGAGGATTAGATGCCGTAGTGGCTATGGGAGGGGTAACAACAGAGGAGGCTGCAGAAGATGGGACCCCAGAAGTGGGGGGATGTTTGGAAACACGAGAATAAGAAACACGGGGTAGTCTCCCTTGGAGGCGGAGATGAGTAACTGCCATAGCATAAGGGAGACCTTCTGCCTCTTTGAGGCAACGGATTTCATGTTCATTTAAGTAGACCTGGCAACGGCGGGAGTACGAAGGGTGAGCTTCATTACAATTAAGGCAAGATGGAGGTTGACTGCAAGATGTATAAGAATGGTCGTCGGCACCACAGACTGGGCATTCGGCCATAGATCTGCAATATTTCGCTGGGTGACCAAAACGCCAGCAATTTCTACATTGTTGCGGTGTAGGTATCACCTTTCGAACTTGTAACCGATGTCCCGTGACATAAACAGAGGACGGGAGTTCTCGGCTGTCAAAAGTTAAACGAGCCACATTGCAAGGGTAACATCTCCACCCCCGGGCAGGAAGGACATAAGTGTCTACTTTGAGGACTGCGAGATCCTGGAGTTCCAGCTGTTCAAAAATGTCATTGCCACATGACTGGAAATTCTGTTGGACTATGGTATGGGGCAGAATGACAGTACCACTACAAGAATTGAGAGAAAGATGTTTTTCAATAGTGATAGGAGTAGTATCGATATTCGAAAGGAGAGAAAGATCATGAGCTTGGGTAGCATTCTGGACAGTGACGATGCGCATACCGCTCTTGAGAGCATGAAATGAAATATCTCTACCAACATGACGCAGGAGCGCTTTGCCAATACTATGGTCAGAAAGGTAGGCAGAAGAAGTCGGTCTTAAAGTAAAGAATTTAGTCCATTGTGTGGTCCGAAACCGAGCGTGGAGAGGGAGTGCATGACGTGTCGGTCTTTTCCGAGTAGAATGGGAAGGTAACGAAGGAGCATCATCAGGAGATTGGCGTTTAGGAGTAGGACCGGTGTTGGTCCGGCGTGAAATGGGCGGGCGATTCGAAAATTGCCGTACCGTAGAGGGAGAAGCCGGAAGCATAGTCAAAGGAGAGCGGAGTTCAGACAAATCGAAGGAGTCAGTCGAAGCCCCGGTACCTGAAGCGGGAGAGGCAACAGCACCAGCAAGAGGTACAGGGGCATCAGGAGTGTCCGAAGAGTGGTCTAAACACAAGGCAGGGTCAGAATGGGGTGCGGTATCAAGAAGGGGCCCGGGGGTAGTGGGTTCATGGACTAGGGCTGCCATGGTTAGGTTACTCCTTTGCTTTTTGTTTTTAAGAAAAAAAAAAAATAAAAAATAAAATAAAAATAAAAAAAAGAATAAAAAAAAAGGGGGGAGCGGGGAGGAATAGTTCTCCGGAGGAATGAAAGGGCCGGAAATCTCCCTCCACGCCCAAGAGGACCTCAGCACCGCTAGTAGCGCAGATGCAGCATGGAACCCGTGCCATACCCTACCCTTCATGCCAGTAAACCAGCAATCCGGGATAGCAACCTCACATCTGCCGAGCTACCTCGGTGGACAAAAGAGAGGGCGGCCGGATATCCGCCACAAAGCATACCTCCTTCAGCCACCACCCCCGGAATCCGAAAGGTGGCTTCCAGAGATACACCCGTCGCCCAAAAGACACCCAAAGCTACTCCGGGATACCGGAGAGGGATCGGGACATCCCTAGGCAATCCAGATTCCACGGCAAACTACGCCACCGCCAAGAAACCTCAACGGAATGGGATCGACCCCGGTGTCCTTTCCCCTACCTAGGAACTAGCACGCCTGTGGGAGAAATCACGAAGGCTAAAAAGAGGAAGGGCAAAAGGGAGGGGTGAGGAGGAGGAGGAGGAATGGAAAAAGGGGAGGATGGGGAGGATGGGATAGGGGAGGGGAGAATGGGGGGTAATTAGGTTCGGTCTGAGGAAGAAGACCGACAGGGCTAATTCCTCAGACCAAGAGCCGCTTCATCACGCCAAGGAGCCCCCACAGGTTATACAAGATTAGAAATGTTTTCATGTATCTCAAACAAAAGTTCAGCATATACTTTTATCCATTCAAGAATCTTGTAATTGACGAGTCTGATTTTGTTCAAAGGTAGACTGTCATTCAAGCAGTATATACCGAGCAAGAGGAAACGCTTTGGTATAAAACTGTTTGTACTCTGTGACTGTGACAGTGGCCTGGTGTTGGATATTGTTGTATACACGGGAAGTAAAACATTGAAAGATACCAAGATGTTATTGGGTATCTCAGGTGACGTAGTGAGAAACATGATGGCACCTTATCTTGGTAAGGGGCATACATTATATACCGATAACTGGTACACAAGCGCATTACTCAGTGATTTCATGCGAGTGAACAAGACAGATGTGTGTGGCACAGTACGTTCTAATCATAAACATATGCCCAGGCTCAACGCAGGTGCTCGTGGTGATGACGTGCAGGTGTTTACTGCCAATGACATCATGGCATTACGGTGGCATGACAAACGAGATGTCACATTGTTGACAACCATTCACCGTAATGAAATGCAAGACAGTGGCAAAGTTGATCGAGTGACTAATGAACGTATTCGAAAACCAGTGTCAGTGATTGATTATACACAAAACATGCGCTTGGTTCACAAATGTGACATGCAGATTGGTTTTGTTGACTGTGTTCGTAAGAGTTACAAGTGGTACATGAAACTTTTCTTCCATCTCATGGACATTTCAATGCTCAGTGCATATAATATGTACCAAATAAAGACTGGCAACAGACCACCATATGGTGAATTTTGTTTGTCTGTTGTCAGACAACTCATAATGAAGTACCAGGTAACAACACCTGCTATACAACACGGTCCTCGAATTACTCAGGATATACCCAAGCGTTTGAGGAGGGAAGGTGATCATTTCATAATACAGCTTCCTTCAACTCAGAAGAAATTTGCTCAGAAGAGATGCATCGTCTGTGCACAAACAAAAAGACGGCAACAAAGACGCAAAGACACACTGTTTATGTGTGAGGAATGTAAGGTGCCTCTGTGCATGGTGCCTTGTTTCAAGGAGTTCCACAAGCTCCAGCAGTTCTAAAACCATGTCCAGTGATTGTAAATATGTAAATATGATAGAACATTAGTATTATACAAGATTTATGAATGTTTATTGTAATAAACAACAGTGGTAAACAATAATATGATAATAACTTTAGTGCGGTTATAGTGTTCAATACAGCGAGTTTATATATATACATTATATACAGTATTGGTCTCTCAGGCCCCAAATGTTAGTAAGAATAGAAAAAAATTGGAAAAGAAAAGAAAAAACTATAAAAACCGCAAAATAACGTAATGCGCGTATGTGGAATTCGTCGATGTTGCCGCCACCACATCATTTTTGACAAACTTCTTGGCACTGTATCTCGGTAAGTACTGATCAGAATTTTTTTTTTTTTGTCTTATTACTTTCACAAAAATATGCTCTTTAATTCTTTAAGAAAAAATAATTTTTTTTTTTTTCAAAATTTCTTGGACACTAGCACCACTTCAGATTTTGGCCTTGGACCCTGAAGGGGTTAATGATTCTTTCTTACAAATATGAAGTTGTATTTATTTTCTGTGTAAACTGTAATCGTGTACTGACAATTTAAAGTGCCTGAAAAAAAATTAAAAAGAAATTTAGGAAAATAAAATGTGTTTAAGAAAATGTACAAAAAAAAAAAAAAAAAAAAAAAAATCTTGAGCACAAATAAAAAAAGTAAGAGATCTCTTATAATATGAACAAGTATCATGAAAGACTATGTAGATACTGAATTAGAAATTAAAATTATGTTCAATATAAAAGAGTGAACCTCAAAGGTTTAGCTGTAACATGCAGAACACCAAAAATAAACAAATGCATCCTTTCCAGTCACTTCCAAATACACAAATTAAGGTAATGAGTACATGTAATTTAATACTTTTTTGGTTCACTTAAAGCTTAGTACAGTAATATCTCTATATATTTTCATACAACATACACAAATTACTTAAAGAATAAATCAAAGGTAATTTTGTAAGTACATTATATATCTTGTTTACCTAGCAAAATATGCCTCTGCCCAAACAGTTGCAATAAGAATTTTTTCAGCCTTTCAAAGAGGCTCTTTTAAAATATGACTAAGTACAACCATATGGAAAGTTAAGGGATATCTGTATCCCAACAGCATAGCTCTTTCTTTAGCTGTACCACCATCCATTGTTCTGCTACACTTATCCAACTTTAGCCATGGATACTGTTTTTTTTTCCATTTATATTTTTTTCTAAAACTGAAGAAAAAATTGTTCCTTACTTTCTACTTCCTCATTTGTATATGCTTAACCAAGGCAACCTTTATAATTTCCTTAAAAATTTAAATGCAAATATACAGCATCAAAATTCTTTGATTACCATTTCACCCAAAGAATTGCATTTGGAGAAAGCATCAACAAAATATCATAAACTAAGGCTCCTCCACAACAAAATTGAGTTTATTATGATTATCCTCCATCATAACTTAATAGGTGCAAGAAATGCCATGTATTAATGCTATATCTGTCCAGTTCAAAAGTAAAGATTGCACCTTCACACACATTTGAGAAATAAAAGAAGCACCAAGTGTTGTCATGTCCTGTGTTGCATGCCGGTATACAGTAGCTTATCATAGCAACTTTATACCACCTGTATACACCCTTTGCTTGCTTGATAAAATTTATCACTCGTCTAGCATAGCATGGCTAGGGTGAATGACATGCAGACGTCTGTTTACTTACTAAATAAACATTAAAATTACTTTCTATTTAACAAGTAAAAACTATACATGTAACATTACATAAATTTTAACATTTTAAGTACATGTATGGTTTCTGTTATTTAGTACTGGTTATCAAAGTCAATTTGCAGACTCAACTGCACTGCTAGTGAGTATTTCACTATGAACACTCATTGCATCTCCTCCATCCCTCCCACAGGCCGTGTCATATCAGGTTTGCTCTATACAAATCTTTTCACTGTGACAGTCTCCTGTGTGTGCCTACCAGTTGTTCCAATTATCCAGGCAAGTTTCTAGTATGCAAAATTTTCCCTTACTTTATGCAGTTTTTGCTTTTATGTGGCCACCTTATTTCTATAAATTCACTCTTATGCCATCACTGAATATTAAATTTAACCCCTTGACTGTCGAAACCCCAAATCCTGATCCTGGTGTAAAAAAAAAAAAAAAATCTTATGAAATAAGAGAATCTTTTCCCGAGGGTAATGACACCAAAAGAATGAAATTTGATGGAAAACCTACGGAATTACGCTCTCACGAAGTTAGCAACCACGGCGATATTTACGAATCAGCGATTTCACCCACTTTGAACCTTATTTTCGGCTAATTCCATTGTTCCAGTCAAACAAACTCAGTTATTCCTTTAGAACTCCATTTGTTCTATCGATTGAGTACAAGAAACTGCCCATTTACCAATTTCAGCTACCCAATAACGTGGTCAGAAATTTGCAATTTGACCAATTTCATGCAAATTAAAAAATATGCCAATTTCAAAATAGGGTCCAGAATGAACAATGCAGTCATTCCTGGCTCTAAAATAACATTTTCTTTGTTCATCAGTCATGTCTCCTGGCACTAAAAAAAACATTCATATCCCCAGGCTTCTTCCATATGCTTGCTTTCAATTTTGAACTTTTATCCACACAAAATAGAAAATTTACTGTTATGCAGACTACTGCATTTTTGTAATAATTGTACAAATAATGTCAGCGCAATGGTGAACACTTATTAGACCAACCAGCTGGACAAGTATTGGGAGAGTGACAATTTGTGTACTCTGGAATACTGTATCTGGGAGACAGGGGGATGGGGAAAAAAAAAAAAAAAAAAAAAATCACTACTTTGAGCTCAATTTCAAGCTATTTTCAGTCCTGAAACCGATCAAAATAATCTTTCTGTAATGTATCTTCCACTCTATCAAACGAGACCAAGAAACTGACTACAACCATGAAAACATATGAAAAACCACAAAGTTGCTATTTTAAACCAAGAAATATGGTCAGTTTTTTCTCATGCACTGCCTGGGGCAGGATTTTTTTAAATGGTGCACACTTACCTCAGACGAATTCCCTCATATCTAGGCCAAAATTTACCGATCATAGCTTATCTGAGCTGAGCTCATCACGTAGTTCTACAGCATTGACCCAGAGCTCAAAGCCTTAGTACTACGGCACAGACCTCAAAAGTGTTAACCTTTCCAGGGTTTTTGGTGTACTAGTACATGTGTTGGCGACGTACTAGTATGCGTAAATTCTAGTGCCCTCAAATCAAGCAGGAAAAGGGTGGTAGGCCTAGATGTGAAAGAATAGGTCTGCGTGGTCAGTGCGCAGTATAAAATAAATCCTGCAGCACAGTGTATAACGAGGAAAAAATAACTCCGTGTTTTTGGTTTAACCCTTTGGGGGTTTCGGCCGTACTAGTACGGCTTACGCCCCAGGGTTTTTGACGTACTAGTACTCCTAAATTCTAGCGCCCTCAAATCTAGTGTTCCTCGTGAACCTTGTGTTCTTATTTTCCATTTATTTCTGTGTGATTATTAGCATATTATGCTGACAACTAACCTTAGTTTTGTAACTCCAGTAAAATTTTCCACTTGAGAGTGGAAGTGCTGCTAAATGCTTTGTAAGTACAGTAACGAAAAAATCTGTCATTTATGACAATGCTGAAGTTTCAAAAATTGACATGATAAAAACAACTGAAATGAGGTACAGAAAAATTATGAGAACACAGGTTCAGTAAACTAAGAATCTGACTTATAAATGCATTCCTGAAAATTCATTTTGTCATAAGTTGGGGCCCTACTACATACAATAGGGCCCCACTTTACGGCGTTCCGCTAATACGGTCATTTCAAATTATGACCAAAACTCTCTATATGGCTTCCCCCCACCTGACATACGGTCGCCGTGCCTCACCCAGTTTGTTTACATTCTCAGCGAGATCCGTAAGCACTCTCTCCATTATGTCTGGAAACTCCAAAATTTCAAGTGTTTTTAAGTTGTTTCGTATTTTATATATACTCTGATAATTATACTTATGTATACCTGTACCTAAATAAACTTACACACTGTGCTGGCATGCAGGTATACATTAAAATCAGTAAGTGTCTTGTGTCTCAAGGCGCCATATTAATGATAATAATCACCGAGTCTCATTAAATGTCGTATATTACGTTAATACGTATACATGTACATATTTTTATCAATCCATCTATCATATTTTTTCAAAATAAACACGATACATAACATATAAACATGATAAATACACCCCACAGTAGAATAAATAATCATAAACATGAGATGTGGTAGCCAGACGACTTGTACGAGTGACAATAACATTTTCTCTAGTCCAACATAAGAGAAAATGTGTTACTGGGGTTAACTGTAGAAAACTATTCCTTTCATATCTAAGTTTATTCAAGTACAGTGGACCCCCGCATAACGATCACCTCCCAATGCGACCAATTACGTAAGTGTATTTATATAAGTGCGTTTGTACGTGTATGTTTGGGGGTCTGAAATCGACTAATCTACTTCACAATATTCCTTATGGGAACAAATTCGGTCAGTACTGGCACCTGAACATACTTCTGGAGTGAAAAAATATCGTTAACTGGGGGTCCACTGTATACACAAATACACAGACGACTTGTACGAGTGACAAAGAATAACATTTTCTCTAGTCCAACATAAGAGAAAATGTGTTACTGGGGTTAACTGTAGAAAATTATTCCTTTCGTATCTAAGTTTATTCAAGTATACACAAATACAGTTACATAGATTCTCATAGATAGCAGCATATGTGTAAAGTACCTAGGATAACCCAAAAAAAGTCAGTGACTTATTTCCATTGCCTTCACTCAGAGTGTCATTTCTTCTAAAAAATGGTGTTACATGAGAATGGGAGTGTTCCTCTTTATTTATTCTACCGTATCAATGTAGAAACAACTTGTACACAATGTAACGTACACAAACCAGACGTGTACACCTGGTTTGTTTACAAAACTGGCATTTGCCTGGTTTGTTTACATAACTTCGCGAATGTCCTCTCTCATGCACTCATTCTCTCTCTCTCATTTATTCATTTTATCTCTTTTACTCACATCTGACCCTATATTAAGACTACAAATATTTTAAAGGTAAGTAATGAGTGAACTGTATATGCATTTTATCGCTCCGGGATGCTTAAATGTCATAGAATATTATGTGTGGGTGGGTTGGTCTGGTATGGTAGCCTGGCTGGCTGGTGTACATACCACACTTGATTTTTTTTACAATAAATACTACTCATCTCATCCTAGATTAAGACAAATATTTTAAGGTGAGTAATGAGTGTACTATATGTGTATTTTACATTTTTGTTGTTTTTAATGCCTATGTTAATGTAAACTTGTTATCTAGTATTTATATGCATTTATAAGTAAAAAAAAAAAAAAAGGTGTTCCACTTTACGACAATTTCTGTTTTATGGAGGTAGCCTGGAACCTAACCTGCCATTTAAGTGGGGCCCTACTGTACAATGGAACCTCGGCTTACGAGGTTCCATTGTACAGTATCCTGATTCATATCCTGATTTGTTCGTATGCCGAGTCAATTTTCCTCATTTAAATTAATTGAAAAGCCATTAATCCATTCCTGTGGAATTCCTGCTCTCAGAGGCAGGAAAAATACACTTCAATATAATGCTAACATCAACTCTACGGCTTATTTACCTATCACAATTGATCTATTATGACATAATAAACAATATAAATAACAGAAACCTGATATGTACTCTAGAATGAATAAAATATATTACGTGAAAGTGGAGGCAGCCATAACCTCTCTCGCATATGTGTGGTATTCACTGCCAACTAGCAATGGCCTTATGAAGCCATCTATTATATTATATTATTGGCAGTTTGGAGGGATATGTTGTGTATCTCTATACGTATATGCTTCTAAACTGTTATATTCTGAGCACCTCTGCAAAAGCAGTGATAATGTGTGAGTGTGGTGAAAGTGTTGAATGATGATGAAAGTATTTTCTTTTTGGGGATTTTCTTTCTTTTTTTTTGGGTCACCCTGCCTCGGTGGGAGACGACTGACTTGTTGAAAAAAAAAAAAAAATAAATAAATAAACATTTTACTTGTTTATTTAAGGAACCTCCCTTGAGGAGGAAGTACGCATCCTGAAATTTCGTTCATTTCCAGAAGCAAAAAATCGACCGAATGACTGTTCGTATCCTGAATTATTATTATAATCAAAAAGAAGCGCTAAGCCACAAGGGCTATACAGCGCTGCAGGGTAGGGAAGGAAGCAAGGGAATTGGATGGCAGAAGGGAGGGGGGATGATCAGCAGGTTACAGAAAACAGCGAGGCAGGGGATAGTACGGGGGAAAAGGGTAGCAAGAGATACAAGTAGAAAGGGCTGAAAGTATCAGAATTTGTGAAGTAAGTCAGTCGTTGTCAAAAAGTCAATGAGAGAGTCCGGATGAAAGGTGGGTCCATCAGCGAGAAGGGAAGGTAAAGAGAGAGCAGCGGGGCGAAGACGACGACAGAGGTAAATTCTGCGTGCTCGTTGATAAAGTGGGCAGTCCAACAGAATGTGGCTGACTGATAATGGAGCTTGGCAATTCTCACAGAGAGGAGCAAGACGCCTCTCCATGAGATATCCATGAGTAAGACGAGTATGGCCAATGCGAAGACGGGAGAGAGTAGTCTCCCAACCTCGACACTGGTGATAAGAAGACGGCCAGTAACCTATACTCGGTTTAATAGACTGAAGTTTGTTGCCGAGCATAGTAGACCAACGTTGTTGCCAACGGGTGTGAAGGTGGGAAGATATTACAGCAAAATAGTCCGTACATGGAATACCTCTATAAGAAACTGGTAGGTCATGTACTGCTGACCGCGCAGCAGTGTCTGCCTGTTCATTGCCCTGTACGTCAACATGACCAGGGACCCAACAAAAAACAATATCTTTATGCTTAGTAAAGATGCGGCGTAGCCAAAGTTGGATACGGAGGACTAAGGGGTGAGGTGTATCAAATTTTTGTATAGCCTGTAAAGCACTAAGGGAGTCTGAGACAACCACAAATGATGACACAGGCATAGATGCAATACGGATAAGTGCTGTAAGGATGGCATATAATTCAGCAGTAAAAATACTAGCTGAAGATAGTAAATGCCCTTGTACGACGCTGTCCGGAAACACTGCTGCGAATCCTACGCCGTCAGAAGACTTAGAGCCATCTGTGTACACAGCAATGGCATGAGAATGAGAGTGAAAGTGGTCAAGAAAAAGAGAGCGGGAAGCGACCGTAGACAGTTGGGCTTTCGAGCAAGGGAGGGAGAAAGAACAGACTCGAACAGCTGGAACTTCCCAGGGGGGTAGGGAAAAGTGAGATGCTACATGTACATAGAAAGGTGGTAGTTGAAGAGAAGACAAGAGCGAATGAAGGCGAAGAGAGAAGGGACGGAGTAAGCAGGGGCGGCGAACAAATAAAGAATGTCTACTAATATCAGTGACCATTCTATAAATGGAAGGATTGCGGAGATCATGAGAGCGTACATAGTAGCGCAGGCAATGGGCATCACGGCGATCGGATAAGGATGGAACGTTCGCTTCTGCATAGAGGCTTTCGACAGGGGAAGAGCGAAAAGCACCAAGGCATAAACGTAATCCTTGGTGATGAATGGGGTTAAGGCTAGAGAGAGTAGCAGGAGATGCCGCTGAATAGATCTGGTCACCATAATCAAGTTTCGATAAAATAAGGGTGGAATGTAGGTGAAGGAGGGTTCGACGATCAGCTCCCCACGAAAGATGAGCAAGGGTTTTAAGAAGGTTCAGCCGGCTGTGACAAGTTGCCTTCAGAGAGGTAATGTGAGGTTTCCAGGATAACCTACGATCAAAGAGGAGGCCCAGAAACTTGACTGTATCACGTTCAGGGATACGTGAGCCATAGAGGTACAAAGGATGATCAGAGATGACAGAGCGTCTAGTGAAAGTGATTTGGTGGGTTTTAGTGCTGGAAAATTTAAACCCATGTGTGGTGGCCCAATTGGAAACACGGTCGACTGCATGCTGGAGAGAAACTGTAAGGAGGTGACAGTCAGCGCCTGCACAGGCAATAGCGAAGTCATCAACATAGAGTGATGACCAAATATTTGATGGAAGACTAGAGGCCAAATCATTAATAGCAAGGAGAAAAAGTGTTGTGCTCAGAACACATCCCTGGGGGACACCTTCAGCTTGGACAAAGTCCGGGGAGAGCACATTATTAACCCGAACACGGAAATGCCTGTCAGTTAAAAAGTTCTTAAGGAAGGATGGTAGATTGCCTCGAAGGCCTAAGGAGTGGACTTGGGCTAAAATATTATACCTCCAAGTTGTGTCATATGCCTTCTCAAGGTCAAAAAATATGGCAATAACTGAGTGGTTATTCGCAAAGGCATTACGAACATACGTATCCAAGCGCAGTAAGGGGTCTATGGTAGAACGTCCCTTACGAAAGCCATATTGACGAGTGGAGAGACTGTTGTGTGTCTCTAAATACCACACTAAACGTCTATTTACTAGACGTTCCATTACTTTGCAAACTGCACTGGTAAGAGCAATGGGACGATAGTGGGAGGTTTCATGTCCCGTAGTGCCTGGTTTGCGGAAAGGGAGAACAATGGCGGATTTCCACAGCTGTGGAAGAACTCCTTGTGACCAAATAAGATTGTAAAGGCGTAATAGGACTGCAAGGGCTGACTGATGTAAATGTTGTAGCATACGAATATGAATGTCGTCGGGCCCAGCTGCCGATGATCGACAAGCTGAGAGTGTTGCCTCCAGTTCTTGAAGTGTAAAAGGCACATTATACTGTTCTTCTCTGAGAGAAGAAAAGTCCAAGGGTGCTAACTCTCTGGCAGACTTTGAGGAAAGAAATGAGGGGCATAGATGGAGTCCCTGAGAAATACGGACCAGATGATTGCCAATTTCATTGGCAACATCTAGTGGGTTTGCTATATCAACACCGGCAACTCGCAGAACAGGAGCCGGGTCAGGAGAATATTTACCACTCAGTTTTCGTACTTTTTTCCAGACTGCACTCATAGAGGAAGCAGAGGTGATGGTGGAGACATAATCTCGCCAGCAAGTGCGTTTAGCGTCACGGATGACACGGCGAGCGATCGCACGCTTCTGTTTAAAATCAAGGAGTCGCTCTGTGGTTCTATTGTACCGGTACCTGCCCCATGCAGCGCGTTTCAAACGTACTGCACGAGCACAAGCAGGAGACCACCAAGGCACGCATTTCTGAGAATGCCTGCCCGAAGTTTGGGGTATAGAATGAGAAGCTGCGGTGAAAACGGAGGACGAGAAGAGGTGTAAAAGCTCATCGATGGAGGACGAAGAAGGAACCTCTTTAAAAACAGTCAGGTGTGAGTAAAGGTTCCAATTTGCCCGATTAAATTGCTAGCGTGGGGTGCGAAGAGGTGGCGAATATGAAGGGGAAGAAAGAATGATTGGGAAATGATCACTGTCATGTAAGTCCGGGAGAACAGACCAAGTAAAGTCTAATGCGGCGGGGGAAGAGCAAACTGAGAGATCGATGCAAGAGAGAGTATGAGTCCGAGGATCAAAATGGGTGTGAGTACCTGTATTTAAAACATGGAGGGGGTGGGTGGCAAGAAAAGCCTCTAACTGAATTCCACGGGAATCACAGTGAGACCCTCCCCAGAGGAAATGGTGGGCATTAAAATCACCAAGTAACAGAATCGGTGGCGGTAATGACGAAACAAGGAAGGCAAAATCCGGAATAGATAATGCCCGAGAAGGAGAGAGATATAAAGAACAGAGCGTATACCACCTATGTAAGTGGATACGGGCTGCTGTGTAATGCAGCGAAGTATGAATAAATAGTTGATGGTACGGAATATCAGTGCGGAGAAGAAGGGCACTTTCATTAAAGGTCCCATCAGGAAAAGGATCTGAAGAATACAACAAATTATAGCCTGAGATGTGAGAAATAACAGCAGAGTGTAATTTTGGTTCCTGTAAGCAAACACCAACAGGGGCAAACTGGGAGAGTAACATCTGAAGCTCACCCCGATTACCCCTGAGGCCGCGTATATTCCACTGTAAAAAGGCCATGAATGGCAATGATAAAGATACTTGAAATCCGCAGGTAAGGGTTCCTACGGACTAGGAGGGTTAGAAAAGTCCACATGCGGAGGCAGTGGAAAATGTTCAAGCAGCGAAGGAACGGTGCGCTGTGAAGAAAGGAGTTGCGCAGATGGAGCAGAGGAGAGAGAAAGAGCGGAAGGTGGATCAGTGTCCATTGATGGTTTGGTCTCTGCAATATATTCAGAGATTGCTTCAAGTGTTTCAGAATTCAGAGATGTTGTATGGGAGACAATATTGGGAATGGTAGGGGGAGGATGAGTAAAGATTGGAACTGTATTGGACTGTACCAAGGTAGGGGGGGGCGAAAGGGTGGAGGGAACTGGAGAAGCGTGGCAGGGGACAGAAGAGACAGGAACCTGGGAGGTAGCAGAAGAGGAAGAAACTTGGGAGGGAACAGGGGAGGAAGGTACATTACGAGGAGGAGGGTGAACCTCTGCACTTGTAACTGAGCCAGTGAGAGGGGAAGAACTAGGGACAGAGACAGGGAGGGTAAAATGAGGAGGTGGAAGATGGGTAGGAGGTGTTACCGGACCTTTTTTTGACTTTTGAGAAGTAGAGGGACGATTGGGAAGAGGTGTCGTACGAGGTCTCGTCGATACTGAGGCTTGTAAGAGAGAACTCGAAGAAGCGAGATTAGACTGAGGCGTTGAAGTAGGGACGTCTGAGCCGAGGACAGCAAAAGGATTAGATACAGGAGTGATTATGGGAGAGGTAACCACAGAGGTGGGTGTAGAAGATGGGATACCAGAAGTGGGGGGACGTTTTGAAACACGGGAATAAGAAACACGTGGGAGTCTCCCTTGGAGGCGGAGATGAGAAATTGCCATGGCATAAGGGAGACCTTCTGTCTCTTTGAGGTAACGGATTTCCCGCTCGTTTAAATAGACCTGACAACGGCGAGAGTACGAAGGGTGAGCCTCATGACAGTTAAGGCAAGAGGGAGATCGATTGCAAGACGTATTAGAATGGTCATCGGCACCACAGACTGGGCATTCGGCGATAGATCTGCAATATTTCGCTGGATGGCCAAATCGCCAGCAATTTCTACACTGTTGTGGTGTAGGGATCACCTTTCGAACTTGTAACCGATGTCCTGCTATATAAACTGAGGATGGGAGTTCTCGGCTGTCAAAAGTTAAACGAGCCACATTGCTAGGGTATCGTCTCCGCCCACGGGCAGGAAGAACGTAAGTGTCTACCTTGAGGATTGGGAGATCTTGGAGTTCCAGCTGTTCTAGAATGTCGGTGCCACATGTCTGGAAATTTTGTTGAACTATGGTATGGGGCAGAATAACGGTACCACTACAAGAATTGAGGGAATGATGTTTTTCAAGGGTGACAGGAACAGTATCTATATGGGAAAGACGAGAGAGCTCACGAGCCTGGGTAGCATTCTGTACGGTAATGATGCGCGTACCGCTCTTAAGAGCATGAAAAGAAATATCTTTACCAACATGGCGTAGGAGTGCCTTGCCAATACTATGGTCAGAAAGATAGGCAGTAGAGGAAGTTGGTCGTAAAGTGAAGAATTTAGTCCACTGTTCAGTCTGAAACTGAGCGTGGAAAGGTAGTGAAGGACGTGTCGATCTTTTCTGAGAAGAACGAGAAAGTGAAGGTGGAGAAGTATCATCAGCAGGTAATTGTCGTTGACGTTTAGGCGTGGGACCAGAGTTGGTCCGACGTGGAACGGGTCGGCGATTTGAAAATTGCCGCACCGTAGAGGGAGAGGCCGGAAGCATAGTCAGAGGAGAGCGAAGGTCTGGTAAATCGAAGGAGTCAGTCGAGGCCTCAGTACCTGAAGCAGGTGAGGAAACAGCACCGGCAATAGGTACAGAGGCATGAGGAATGTCTGAAGAGTGGTCCAAAGACGAGGCGGGGTCAGAACGGGGTGCGGTATCAAGAAGGGGCCCGGGGGTACCAGGTTCATGGACTAGGGCTGCCATGGTTAGGTTACTTCTTTCTTTTTGTTTTTAAGAAAAAAAAAGAAAGAAGAAAAGAAAATAAAAATAAAAAAAAGAAAAAAAAAAGGGGGGACCGGGGAGGGATAGTTCCTAGGAGGAATGAAAGGGCCAGAAATCTCCCTCCGCGCCCAAGAGGACTCGACACCGCTAGTAGCGCAGATGCAGCATGGAACCCGTGCCATACCCTACCCTTCATGCCAGTAAACCAGCAATCTGGGATAGCAACCTCACATCTGCCGAGCTACCTCGGTGGACAAAAGAGAGGGCGGCCGGATATCCGCCACAAAGCATACCTCCTTCAGCCACCACCCCCGGAATCCGAAAGGTGGCTTCCAGAGATACACCCGTCGCCCAAAAGACACCCAAAGCTACTCCGGGATACCGGAGAGGGATCGGGACATCCCTAGGCAATCCAGATTCCACGGCAAACTACGCCACCGCCAAGAAACCTCAACGGAATGGGATCGACCCCGGTGTCCTTTCCTCTACCTAGGAACTAGCGTGCCTGTGGGAGAAATCCCAAAGGACAAAAAGAGGAAGGGCAAAAGGGAGGAGTGGGGAGGAGGAGGAGGAAAGGAAAAAGGGGAGGATGGGGAGGATGGGATAGGGGAGGGGAGATTGGGGGGTAATTAGGTTCGGTCTGAGGAAGAAGACCGATAGGTCTAATTCCTCAGACCAAGAGCCTCTTCACCACGCCAAGGAGCCCCCCTTGAAGAGGTCGTATCCTGAAAAGTTCTCACAGTGGGGTGTTCGTAAGCTGAGGTTCCTCTGTATATTCAAGTATCTATTTCAAAATTTTCTAAATAAACTAGCCGCTCTGAATAATAATTACCATACTTCATTTTAGACTGAACTGCTATACATTCAGCAACACATTAATTATTATTATTATAATCAAAAAGAAGCGCTAAGCCACAAGGACTATACAGCAGCAACACATTAATTATTTGTTAGTAACACAAGTATTTGGAAGACCAGTGATGAAATGTAGCAGAAAATGTACACATTACTCAGTTAATTTAAAGGACTTCAGTAAATCAAGTTATCATTTATGGGAAAGCACTAAACCTGTAGGATCATACAATCCCTGACAAATCATACTGGGAAGTAATCAGATCTGACCCAAGGAAGGGAAGTGTGACTTGAATTCCTTGGGTCATGAGTCTACCAGCATCAAGACACCCCTTGAAAGGTCAACAACCCAAAGACTTCCTTTCTCTGAGTTTATTCATCCTTTATACCCTAACTGAAAAACCTCATTCCCATTTCAGAGTGAATCAAGCATATATAGTATTATGTATTTCTGATAGTGTCATTAATTATTTAAAGCACATAAAAAATTTAAGTCCAGGGTTCCCTCTCTCTATGTGTATCAGCTTTTTTACCAGTAATTCTGTACATAGTAGGACCCAACATATATCGCAGGGAACCGGACATCACCGGAAAGCAGAGCACCATTTTTATCCACTTATAAATGTATATCAATTGTCAGACGAGTTTACACTAATGTTTATCAAGTTAGCACTAGAACTAGGCATTAAAAACAATAAAAAGTAATATGCACACACAGTACATTCATTACTTACCTTAAAATACAGTGAAACAACTTCTTACAAGTGCCTTGCCATACGAGTTTTTCAGGACACGAGCAGTTGCTCGATCGATTTTTTTCTGGACATGAGCAAAATTTCAGGATGCGAGCTTCCCCCCTCAAACAACTTTTTTTCTAGACCTCCAGATGTTACATAAGTAGAAGTGAATATATAATCGCAGTTCATTGTCATGATGTATTATTTTTTTTTTTTACTGCTTAAGACTATAACTGCAACAGAAAAAATAGTATTTCTAACATTAAATTGTGGGTGCTGGTGTTTCTGGATGATTGTGAAGAGAGTGGAGAGTTATGTTGTGGTCCTACTGGGCTGAGGTGGATGGTAGAGGTTCTGGTACTGAAGACGATGGTTGTACCGAAGTGTGCATAAATTCTGTAATGGATTTCTATTCTATTGTACCCTGCAGTACATTATACAACTGATGGTAAGTCATCAGCTGCTCTAGACACCGTTTCAGGGTCCTCTTCAGTGAAAAAGTCTAAGTCATTCAATTAAGTCATTCAGCAACACTGGTATGCCTACTGGGTGTCATGATTGCTTGGCAGCTACAAGATATGGTAATTAAAAGATCAAAACAATTCACAAACACAGCTAGGTGTCAGGGGATGGCAGGAGATCTCCCCCACTGACCCAGATGAATTGCGAGAGATAAATAAGCCGTAGAGTTGATCTTAGCATCATATTCCTGCCTCCTGAGACCAGGAATTCCACTGGAATGGATTAATCGCATTTCAATTAATTTAAATGAGGAAAACCGACTCTGCATACGAGCAGATAGGGATATGAGCAAGGTCACAGAACGGATTAAACTCGTAAGCCGAGGTTCCACTGTATTTGTGATCTTAATGTAGGGCGAGTGGTGAGTAGTATTTATTGTAATTAGTTAGATGTGGGAGGTATAGTAGCCAGCCAGGCCACCTCACCAACATGTAATACAGTGTACTATACAGTTGACCCCCGATTAACGATATTTTTTCATTCCAGAAGTATGTTCAGGTGCCAGTACTGACCGAATTTGTTCCCATAAGGAATATTGTGAAGTAGATTAGTCCATTTCAGACCCCCAAACATACACATACAAACGCACTTATATAAATACACTTACATAATTGGTCACATTAGGAGGTGATCGTTAAGCAGGGGTCCACTGTACTATGATATTTAAAGCACCCAGAGCAATCAAATGCATATACAGTATACTCATTACTTTAAAATATTTGTAGTCAATGTAGGGCGAGAGGCGAGTAAACGAGGTAAAGTGAATAAATGAGAGAGAACGAGTAACCAAGAGAGGGGGGAGAGAGACGCAGACGATGTAAACAGACAACCGCGTCTGGTCATGGTTGATACACGTAACATTTCAATTATGTCAATTTATTCTACTGTGGTGTTTATTTATCATGTTTATATGTTACGTAGCATGTTAATTATATAATTTAAAAAAAATATCAGATAGATTAATGAAAATGTGTATGCTAATGTAATACAAGACATTTAATGTGCCTCAGATTATTATTGTGTATTATTAATATGGCATCCTCAAGACTAATGAGGCACTCTTAGTGATTTTAATGTGTGCCTGCACAGTGTGTAAGTTTACTTAGGTACAGGTACACAGAAGTATACTAATTATCAGAGTATATATAAAAGGTTGATGGGTAGACTCCAGGATGTACATGTTTATAGAGGGGCAACTGATATATCAGATCATTATTTACTTGTAGCTACAGTTAGAGTAAGAGGTAGATGGGAAAAGAGGAAAACGGCAACACGGAAGAGGGAGGTGAAAGTGTATAAACTAGGGGAGGAGGAAGTTTGGGCGAGATATAAGCAACTATTGGCAGAAAGGTGGGCTAGTGCAAGTATGAGTAGTGTGGAAGGGGGAGGGGGTTGAAGAGGGTTGGAATAGTTTTAAAAATGCAGTATTAGAATGTGGGGCAGAAGTTTGTGGTTATGGGAGGGTGGGTGCAGGAGGAAAGAGGAGCGATTGGTGGAATGATGAAGTAAAGGGCATGATAAAAGAAAAATTTAGCTTATGAGAAGCTTTTACAAAGCAGAAGTGTTCAAAGAAGAGTAGAGTATATGGAGAGCAAAAGAAAGGTGAAGAGAGTGCAAAAGGAGAGCAGATGATAGAGTGGGAGAGGCACTTTCAAGAAATTTTAATAAGAAAAATTTTTGGAGCGAGTTAAACAAGTAAAGAAAGCCTAGGGAACAAATGGATTTGTCAGTTAAAAACAGTAGGGGAGTCAGTAGATGGGGAGACGGAGGTTTTGGGTAGATGGCGAGAATATTTCGAGGAACTTTTAAATGTCGAAGAAAGGGAGGTAGTAATTTCATGCACTGGTCAGGGAGGTATACCATCTTTCAGGAGTGATGAAGAACAGGATGAGTGTGGGGGAGGTGCGTGAGGCATTACGTAGAATGAAAGGGGGTAAATGAGCTGGAACTGACGGGATCATGATAGAAATGTTGACAGCAGGGGGGCCATATATTGTTGGAGTGGTTGGTATTTTTGTTTAATAATGTATGAAAGAGGGGAAGGTACCTAGGGATTGGCGGAGAGCATGTATAGTCCCTTTATATAAAGGGAAAGGGGGACAAAAGAGATTGTAAAAATTATAAAGGAATAAGTTTACTGAGTATACCAGGAAAAGTGTAAGGTAGGGTTATAATCAAAAGAATTAGAGGCAAGACAGAATGTAGGATTGCAGATGAGCAAGGAGGTTTTATAGTGGGTAGGGGATGTGTAGATCAAGTGCTTACATTGAAGCATATATGTGAACAGTATTTAGATAAAGGAAAGGAAGTTTTTATTGCATTTATGGATTCAGAAAAGGCATATGATAGAGTGGATAGGAGAGCAATGTGGCAGATGTTGCAAGTATATGGAAAAGGTGATAAGTTACTAAATGCTGTAAAGAGTTTTTATGAGCATAGTGAGGCTCAGGTTACGGTGTGTAGAAGAGAGGGAGATTACTTCCCAGTAAAAGTAGGTCTTAGACAGGGATGTGTAATGTCACCATGGTTGTTTAATATATTTATAGATGGGGTTGCAAAAAAAAGTAAATGCTAGGGTGTTCAGGAGAGGGGTGGGATTAAATTATGGAGAATCAAATACAAAATGGGAATTGACAGTTGCTTTTGCTGATGATACTGTGCTTATGGGAGAGTCATAAGAAAAATTGCAAAGGTTAGTGGACGAGTTTGGGAGTGTGTGTAAAGGTAGAAAGTTGAAAGTGAATATAGAAAAGAGTAAGGTGATGAGGGTATCAAATGTTTTTGATAAAGAAAAATTGGATATCAAATTTGGGAGGAGAAGTATGGAAGAAGTGAATGTTTTCAGATACTTGGGAGTTGATGTGTCGGCGAATGGATTTATGAAGGATGAGGTTAATCATAGAAATGATGAAGGAAAAAAGGCAAGTGGTGCAATGAGGTATATGTGGAGACAAAAAATGTTATCTATGGAAGCAAAGAAGGGAATGCATGAAAGTATAGTAGTACCAACACTCTTATATGGGTGTGAAGCTTGGGTTGTGAATGCAGCAGCGAGGAGGCGTTTGGAGGCAGTGGAGATGTCCTGTCTAAGGGCAATGTGTGGTGTAAATATTATGCAGAAAATTCGGAGTGTGGAAATTAGGGGAAGGTGAGGAGTTAATAAAAGTATTAGTCAGAGGGCTGAAGAGGGGTTGAGGTGGTTTAGTCATTTAGAGAGAATGAATGACATGGAGAGCATTTAAATCTATAGGGAAAGGAAGGCGGGGTAGGGGTCGTCCTCGAAAAGGTTGAAAGGAAGGGGTAAAGGAGGTTTTGTGGGCGAGGAGCTTGGACTTCCAGCAGGCGTGCCCGAGCGTGTTCAATAGAGAATGGAGACGAATGGTATTTGGGACCTGACGATCTGTTGGAGTGTGAGCACGGTAGTATTTAATGAAGGGATTCAGGGAAACTGGTTATTTTTATAAAGCTGGACTCAAGTCCTGGAAATGGGAAGTACAATGCCTGTACTGTAAAGGAGGGGTTTGGGATATTGGCAGTTTGGAGGGATATGTGTATCTTTATATGTACAGTGGTCCTTCAATAAGCGTCCGGCCTGAAAGTCGTCCATTTCGGAAATACAGTGGACCCCCGGTTCGCGAAGTCATCGGTATCCGATAAATCCGGTATCCGAAGCATTATATCGCAAAAAATTTGCCTCGGTTCCCATTACAAAACCCGGTATGCGATATGATTCGTACGAGATGTGTCCACATGTGGCCTGAACTGCCCCGTGTGTGCCAATGTTTACAAGCCAGCCAGTGTGTGCGCATCTAAGGATACATTCAGTACATTCCATATTATCCATATTATCACTTTTTGGTGCTTGTTTCTGCAAAATAAGTCACCATGGGCCCCAAGAAAGCTAGTGCCAACCCATCGAGACAAAGGGTGCTAATGACTATATTGAAATGAAGAAAGAGATAATTGCAAAGTATGAAAGTGGAGTGCGTGTGTCGGACCTGGCCAAGTTGTACAGTAAATCCCAATCGACCATCTCTACTACAGTGAGCAGGAAAACGAATATCAAGGAAGCTGTTCTTGCAAAAGGTGCAACTGTGATTACAAAACAGCGATCGCAAGTGTTAGAAAATGTTACTGGTGTGGATAAATGAAAAACAGATAGCAGGAGATAGCATCTCTCAAGTGATCATTTGTGAAAAGGCTAGGCAGTTGCATGAGGATTTAATTAGAAAAATGCCTGCAACTAGTGGTGATGCGAGTGAATTTAAGGCCAGCAAAGGTTGGTTTCAAAGATTTAAGAATCGTAGTGGCATACATAGTGTGATTAGGCATGGTGAGGCTGCCAGTTCAGACCAAAAAGCAGCTGAAAAATATGTGCATGAATTCAAGGAGTTGAATTCAAGATATGTTGTGCGACAGAAGTCCAGTGACTCAAGCTGGTCCTAGTGGCATTAAAAGAAGGGAAGTAACCCCGGAAAAGGACTTGCTACCTCAAGTCCTAATGGAGGGGGATTCCCCTTCTAAACATTAAAAACTTTGACACTCTCCCCTCCTCCCATCCCATCAATCATCACCACCAGATCTTTATTAAAGGTAAGTGTCAATTATTCTATTGTGATTATTCTATTGTTATTATTGTTTTTGTAATTATTCTATTGCATTAAACTTAATATTTCATGTGGTAAAAGTTGTTTTTTTTTCATACTTTTGGGTGTCTTGCACGAATTAATTTGATTTCCATTATTTCTTATGGGAAAAATTGATTTGCTTTCCAATAATTTTGCTTTATGATGAGCTCTCAGGAACGGATTAATAACGTGAACCGGGGGTCCACTGTAGTCCCGTTATTTCGTCTAAACATTGGCTCGCAAATGGTCCGTTAAGGACGATAATCGAGGGACCACTGTATATGCTTCTAAACTGTTTTGTTCTGAACACCTCTGCAAAAACAGTGATTATGTGTGAGTGAGGTGAAAGTGTTGAATGATGAAAGTATTTTCTATTTGGGGAATTTTTCTTTTTGGGTCACCCTGCCTCGGTGGGAGACGGCCGACTTACCAAAAAAAAATTTATATATATATTTATATATACATGTATATATGTATATATACATACATATATATATACGTATATATATATACATGTATACATGTAGTAGGTTGGTAGACAGCAACCACCCAGGGAGGTACTACCGTCCTGCCAAGTGAGTGTAAAACGAAAGCCTGTATTTGTCTTACATGATGGTAGGATTGCTGGTGTCTTTTGTCTGTCTCATAAATATGCAAGATTACAGGTACGTCTTGCTACTTCTACTTACACTTAGGTCACACTACACATACATGTACACGTTTATTTATACACACTCATCTGAGTTTTCTTTGATTTTATCTTAATAGTTCTTGGTCTTATTACTTTTCATTTTATATCCATGGGGAAGTGGAATAAGAATCTTTCCTCCGTAAGCCATGCGTGTTGTAAAAGTCAACTAAAATGCCGGGAACAATGGGCTAGTAACCCCTTTTCCTGTAAAGATTACTAAAAAGAATAAGAAGAAAATTGTCAAAGTGGGAAGTCTGAATGTGCGTGGATGTTGTGCAAATGATAAGAAAGAGATGATTGTGGATGTTATGAATGAGAAGAAACTGGATGTCCTGGCTTTAAGTGAAACAAAGCTGAAGGGGGTGGGAGAGTTTCAATGGAGAGGAATAAATGGGATTAGGTCAGGGGTTTCAAATAGAGTTAGAGCTAAAGAAGGAGTAGCAATAATGTTGAAGGATAAGCTATGGCAGGAAAAGAGGGACTACAAATGTATAAATTCAAGGATTATGTGGAGTAAAATAAAGATTGGATGTGAAAAGTGGGTTATAGTAAGCGTGTATGCACCTGGAGAAGAGAGAAGTGTAGAGGAGAGAGAGAGATTCTGGGAAATGTTGAGTGAATGCGTGGGGAGTTTTGAATCAAGTGTGAGAGTAATGGTGGTTGGGGATTTCAATGCTAAAGTGGGTAAAAATGTTATGGAGGGAGT
This sequence comes from Cherax quadricarinatus, assembly GCF_038502225.1. Classification (NCBI taxonomy): domain Eukaryota; kingdom Metazoa; phylum Arthropoda; class Malacostraca; order Decapoda; family Parastacidae; genus Cherax; species Cherax quadricarinatus. Next base: position 22,727,786 of record NC_091326.1, on the reverse strand, counting down.
AGTAGGTAAATTTGGGGTGCCAGGGGTAAATGTAAATGGGGAGCCTTTAATTGAGCTATGTGTAGAAAGAAATTTGGTAATAAGTAACACATATTTTATGAAAAAGAGGATAAATAAATATACAAGGTATGATGTAGCACGTAATGAAAGTAGTTTGTTAGATTATGTATTGGTGGATAAAAGGTTGATGGGTAGGCTCCAGGATGTACATGTTTATAGAGGGGCAACTGATATATCGGATCATTATTTAGTTGTAGCTACAGTTAGAGTAAGAGGTAGATGGGAAAAGAGGAAGGTGGCAACAACAAGTAAGAGGGAGGTGAAAGTGTATAAACTAAGGGAGGAGGAAGTTCGGGCGAGATATAAGCGACTATTGGCAGAAAGGTGGGCTAGTGCAAAGATGAGTAGTGGGGGGGTTGAAGAGGGTTGGAATAGTTTTAAAAATGCAGTATTGGAATGTGGGGCAGAAGTTTGTGGTTATAGGAGGGTGGGGGCAGGAGGAAAGAGGAGTGATTGGTGGAATGATGAAGTAAAGGGTGTGATAAAAGAGAAAAAGGTAGCTTATGAGAGGTTTTTACAAAGCAGAAGTGTTATAAGAAGAGCAGAGTATATGGAGAGTAAAAGAAAGGTGGAGGGTGGTGAGAGAGTGCAAAAGGAGAGCAGATGAAAGAGTGGGAGAGGCACTGTCAAGAAATTTTAATGAAAATAAGAAAAAATTTTGGAGTGAGTTAAACAAGTTAAGAAAGCCTAGGGAAAGTATGGATTTGTCAGTTAAAAACAGAGTAGGGGAGTTAGTAGATGGGGAGAGGGAGGTATTAGGTAGATGGCGAGAATATTTTGAGGAACTTTTAAATGTTAAGGAAGAAAGGGAGGCGGTAATTTCATGCACTGGCCAGGGAGGTATACCATCTTTTAGGAGTGAAGAAGAGCAGAATGTAAGTGTGGTGGAGGTACATGAGGCATTACGTAGAATGAAAGGGGGTAAAGCAGCTGGAACTGATGGGATCAGGACAGAAATGTTAAAAGCAGGGGGGGATATAGTGTTGGAGTGGTTGGTACTTTTGTTTAATAAATGTATGAAAGAGGGGAAGGTACCTAGGGATTGGCGGAGAGCATGTATAGTCCCTTTATATAAAGGGAAAGGGGACAAAAGAGATTGTAAAAATTATAGAGGAATAAGTTTACTGAGTATACCAGGAAAAGTATACGGTAGGGTTATAATTGAAAGAATTAGAGGTAAGACAGAATGTAGAATTGCGGACGAGCAAGGAGGCTTCAGAGTGGGTAGGGGATGTGTAGATCAAGTGTTTACATTGAAGCATATATGTGAACAGTATTTAGATAAAGGTAGGGAAGTTTTTATTGCATTTATGGATTTAGAAAAGGCATATGATAGAGTGGATAGAGGAGCAATGTGGCAGATGTTGCAAGTATATGGAATAGGTGGTAAGTTACTAAATGCTGTAAAGAGCTTTTATGAGGATAGTGAGGCTCAGGTTAGAGTGTGTAGAAGAGAGGGAGAATACTTCCCGGTAAAAGTAGGTCTTAGACAGGGATGTGTAATGTCACCATGGTTGTTTAATATATTTATAGATGGGGTTGTAAAAGAAGTAAATGCTAGGGTGTTCGGGAGAGGGGTGGGATTAAATTATGGGGAATCAAATTCAAAATGGGAATTGACACAGTTACTTTTTGCTGATGATACTGTGCTTATGGGAGATTCTAAAGAAAAATTGCAAAGGTTAGTGGATGAGTTTGAGAATGTGTGTAAAGGTAGAAAGTTGAAAGTGAACATAGAAAAGAGTAAGGTGATGAGGGTATCAAATGATTTAGATAAAGAAAAATTGGATATCAAATTGGGGAGGAGGAGTATGGAAGAAGTGAATGTTTTCAGATACTTAAGAGTTGACGTGTCGGCGGATGGATTTATGAAGGATGAGGTTAATCATAGAATTGATGAGGGAAAAAAGGCGAGTGGTGCGTTGAGGTATATGTGGAGTCAAAAAACGTTATCTATGGAGGCAAAGAAGGGAATGTATGAAAGTATAGTAGTATCAACACTCTTATATGGATGTGAAGCTTGGGTGGTAAATGCAGCAGCGAGGAGACGGTTGGAGGCAGTGGAGATGTCCTGTCTAAGGGCAATGTGTGGTGTAAATATTATGCAGAAAATTCGGAGTGTGGAAATTAGGAGAAGGTGGGGAGTTAATAAAAGTATTAGTCAGAGGGCAGAAGAGGGGTTGTTGAGGTGGTTTGGTCATTTAGAGAGAATGGATCAAAGTAGAATGACATGGAAAGCATATAAATCTATAGGGGAAGGAAGGCGGGGCAGGGGTCGTCCTCGAAAGGGTTGGAGAGAGGGGGTAAAGGTGGTTTTGTGGGCAAGGGGCTTGGACTTCCAGCAAGCGTGCGTGAGCGTGTTAGATAGGAGTGAATGGAGACGAATGGTACTTGGGACCTGACGATCTGTTGGAGTGTGAGCAGGGTAATATTTAGTGAAGGGATTCAGTGAAACCGGTTATTTTCATATAGTCGGACTTGAGTCCTGGAAATGGGAAGTACAATGCCTGCACTTTAAAGGAGGGGTTTGGGATATTGGCAGTTTGGAGGGATATGTTGTGTATCTTTATATGTGTATGCTTCTAGACTGTTGTATTCTGAGCACCTCTGCAAAAACAGTGATAATGTGCGAGTGTGGTGAAAGTGTTGAATGATGAAAGTATTTTCTTTTTGGGGATTTTCTTTCTTTTTTGGGTCACCCTGCCTCGGTGGGAGATGGCCGACTTGTTGAAAAAAAAAAATATATATATATATATTTTTCAACAAGTCGGCTGTCTCCCACCGAGGCAGGGTGACCCAAAAAAGAAAGAAAATCCCCAAAAAGAAAATACTTTCATCATTCAACACTTTCACCACACTCGCACATTATCACTGTTTTTGCAGAGGTGCTCAGAATACAACAGTCTAGAAGCATACACATATAAAGATACACAACATATCCCTCCAAACTGCCAATATCCCAAACCCCTCCTTTAAAGTGCAGGCATTGTACTTCCCATTTCCAGGACTCAAGTCCGACTATATGAAAATAACCGGTTTCACTGAATCCCTTCACTAAATATTACCCTGCTCACACTCCAACAGATCGTCAGGTCCCAAGTACCATTCGTCTCCATTCACTCCTATCTAACACGCTCACGCACGTTAGGTTCCAGGCTACCGCCGTAAAGTGGAACACCCTTTTTTTCCCCACTTACAAATGCATACAAACACTAGATAACAAGTTTACACTAACATATATTAAGTTAGCAATAGAACCAGGCATCAAAAAACAATAAAGAAGTACAATACACACAGTGCACTCATTACTTACCTTAAAATATTTATAGTCTTAATCTAGGGTGAGACAAGTAGTATTTATTGTAAGAAATCAAGTGTGGTATGTATGGTAGTCAGCCAGGCTACCATACCAGGCCAACCCACCTACACATAATATTCTATTACATTTAAGCATCCCAGAGCGATAAAATGTATATACAGTTCACTCATTACTTACCTTAAAATATTTGTCAAGTCTTACCAGGCCAACCCACCTACACATAATATTCTATTACATTTAAGTAGGGATCAGGTCGTCTTAGTAAGTAAAAATGAGATAAAACGAATAAATGAGAGAGAAAGAATGAGTGCATGAGAGAGGACAGGCGCAGAGTTATGTAAACAAACCAGGCGAAGGTAAGTTTTGTAAACGAAGTGTACACGTCTGGTTTGTGTACAAGTTACATTGTGTACAGGTTGTCTACATTGATACGGTAGAATAAATAAAGAACACTCCCATTCTCATGTAACATCATTTTGAGAAGAAATGATGCTCTGAGTGAAGGTAATGGAAATAAGTCACTGACTTTTTTGGGTTATCCTAGGTTCTCTACACATATGTTATGTATGATAATCTATGTAACTGTATTTGTGTATACCTGAATAAACTTACTTACATACATACGAAAGGAATAATTTTCTACAGTTACCCCCAGTAACACTTTCTCTTATGTTAGATTAGAGAAAATGTTATTCTTGGCATCACTTGTACAAGTTATCTGGCTACCACATCTCATATTTATGTTTATTTATTCTATTGTAGGGCGTATTTATCATCTTTTTATGTTATGTATCATGTTTATTATATAATTTTGAAAAAAATATCATGGATGGATTAATGAAAATGTGTATATTAACGTAATATACAACATTTAATGAGACTCGGTGATTATTATTATTATTATTATCATTTCTAATATGGCGTCACTTGTGCAAGTCGTCTGCTACCACATCTCATATTTATGTTTATTTATTCTATTGTGGGGTGTATTTATCATCTTTTTATGTTATGTATCGTGTTTATTATATAATTTTGAAAAAATATACATGGATTAATGAAAATGTGTATTTAACGTAATATACGACATTTAAACGAGACTCGATGATTATTATTATCATTACTAATATGACGTCTGGAGACATAAGACACAAGACACTTACTGATTTTAATGTGTACCTGCATGCCAGCACAGTATGTAAGTTTATTTAAGTACAGGTATACATAAGTATAATTATCAGAGTATATATAAAATATGAAATAACTTTTAAAAACATTTGAAATTTTGGAGTTTCCAGACAAAATGGAGAGACTTAGTGCTTACTGAGCTCATGAAGAATGTAAACAAACAAGGTGGGGCGCGGTGACCGTATTAGAAAGTCAGGTGGGGGAGCCGTATAGCAAGTTTTGGTCATAATTTGAAATGCTTGTATTAGCGGAATGCCGTAACGAGAAATGCCGTAAAACAGGGCCTTACAGCCGCCATAAATCACATGCAGTATGTGAATGGCATAGTTCACAAAGCACATTGAAGATTCTATTATACACCACTAAGAGTTTATGATATAATTCAACTTCGTACAGTTGCCAAAGGCACAGGAAACATCTAGAGCACAGACAAGGGACATCTGTAAATGGTATGGCTATGTCAACATGATATGGAAAAAGAATGTACAGCTCAGGACATTAAAACATTCTGCCACAAGTATTATTATTATAATCATACTAAGCACCCTGCTTTGGTGGGAAACGGCAGTGTTAAAAAAAAAAAAACTAATCACTAAACCCTTGTTGCAAGTAGCTTCTTCAGAAGCCACCTGCAGAGAAACCATTTCCTTAAATGTATTGCCTGAAATGTCTGCAAGTCTTTTTGAACATTAATACTCTTTCAGATTACGGCATTCCATGAAAAGCTAAGCTGCCTAATATTGGCCAGTAGGCTTACTGTAGCCTCAATCCTCCATCTGCCATTGTGTGCAACTAGAAACAAGTGACAGAATACTTTAAAAAAAACAGATAACCATTTCAGAAACACTAGTAGATGAATGCTTGAAGAAATAAGTTATTTTCAAAGACACAGAACTGCTAGAAGTTGCGATAAATTTTTTATTCCCTATTTTGAAAACCCCATAATTATTCACATCATTTCAGGCATTAAAGAAAAAATTATAGAAGACATGGAAAACTATACACACTACACTTAATGAAAAATAGTGGGGTAGAGAAATCTCATCAAGTTAACACAGTAAAACATTCGACAATTATTAATTACCAGTAAATACAGATCTAAAAGTGGACCTTAAAAAAAATCAGACTTCTACCTATAAAGACCTGAGACAATATAAAAACAATTTTATATTGTACTGCATACATCCTGGATTACTATAAGGCAAGAGTGTAAGAGATTCAGTTATATAAATCATTTAGCAGGTTACATGCAATACTGTACATATATATAATACTGCTTACTGACAAATATTCAAGCAATGCTTTAGAACAAGAATAACCATGTTCCACATAATGCACAAGATATTAAAGAATCTGCATCACTTGTCTGAACTGTAAATGCTACAACATTTTCTTGATGGAGACTATTTAATGCAGTGGAACCTCGGTTTTCGTATGCCCTAGTCTGTATGTAAACCTATATTTCTCTATAAAAATGAAATTGTTAATATTTTTGGGTGTCTGGAATGGATTAATTGGAATTACATTTAATATGGAAAATATTAACAAAAAATACACTTTATAGAGAAAAACTATAGTTTTACATACACTAGGGCATACAAAAACTGAGGTTCCACTGTACAATGTCTACTGAAATTTTTAAAAGTTCTCTAAAATTAAGGAACCATATACAAAATAGACAAATATGCATAAACAATTTTAAATGCAATACAAAATAAATGCAAGTTTTAAAGTAAAACTTGCAAAATTAAAATTATGTTTTTGGTCCCAGTCCTGAGATTTTTATTTGTACTCTCTGCAATCTACTGGATAAATGCAGATGTAATGCATACATTAATATCTAAAGGCACTTTTAAGTTTGTAACAATGCCCATAATTAGAGGCAGAATGTGTGTGTACTTTGGGTATTTAAAAATAATTTGAGCACAAACTTCAAAAAATCTCAATCTCATCTAGAATCTCTTGAAAACCTATCTATAAAATGTGTGTGTCCCAGGCCTAAAACTTTTACACAGTCTTGGAGACTACTTGCAGTCCAGTTCCAAAACTTGTTGGTAAAGGGCTTCTACGGCAACAGCAAGGCCTGTAGCTATGTCTGATGCTGATAAATTTTCTTCGATGGGTGGAACGTGAATGAAAGCCGATCTTAATCTGTCTTGATGCAGGGACAAGTAATATACATACTCACAAATAAACCTGCAACAAAGAATTTGCAATAAATGTATAAGCTTATATTCAGTTTGTCACCTTACATATTTTGTAAAATATTTAAAAACCTTAAGGACTGAAGCCACTTATCCTAACTAATTTAAGAGATAATATAATCAATGCGGAATCAAATTTCATCTTAAAACATGTGTTCTGATACTTGCTGTACATCCTTGGACATTATTTTACTTTTCATTGCAACCCACAGGTTTTTATTTCATTTTTTAACTTTTTATGCTGAAGTGTACACAGTAGACCTATATTGGCAATCGGCTCCTTTTGATTACTAGATGATGTGTTCAAGACATGATCATATTTGAGTGGCCTCCAATAAATTACCTCTCACATTACAGGTCCTCCATCACAAATCTGGCATCACTGGGACCTCTGTGTCGGATTGCTGAGTTTGCCGGATCACAGAGTGGTTAGGTTAAAATACACTTAATAAAATTAACCAACTTGACTAATACATTGGCAAAAATCAAACGTTTCTGCTACTTTGAACTTATTTCAAAGTACTTTTCATCATGAAACCAGTGAAAAATTATATCTATTTCTGTAATATATCTTCCATTCTATCAAAACGAGAATACAACCATAAAAGCCATATGAAAATATACCGCAAAGAGGCGGCTAATGGCTAAGAAGAGAACTCCCTTATTTATCGTCCATTTTTTTATTTTATTATTTCTGGTGTACGTTAAGAAGCATCTTTCCATCGTACATTGCCCAAGTTTCAATAAGATAGCCCAACAAACAACCGAGAGAAAAAACAATATAATAATTTTATTTACTACACGTACACGTACGTGGTACACAGGCCTAGCTGACATCAGTGACATACTACTATATAGAAAGCCCCTTAAGTTTATTCAGGTATACATAAATACAGTTACGTAGCTTATACATAGCAGCATGTATGTCAGGTACCTAGGGTAACCAAAAAAAAGTCAGACAGTGACTTATTTCCACTGGGGTCCCTTTGTCCCTTGTTATGCTAAGCATTTCAAGCAAATTAAGTCAATGTCCCAGGATAACACCCACACCAGTCCACTAACACCCAGGTACCCATTTACTGATGGGTGAACAGACAACAGGTGTAAAGAAACAAACCTAATGTTTCTACCCTGGCTGGGAATCGAATATTTACCAAAAATCATATATGGCTAGTCCAAGCTAGGTACTAGAAATAAGCCACTGACTTATTGGGTTATCCTAGGTTCTTTACACATGCTGCTGTGTGTGATACTCTATGAAGAGAAAATAGCTTTTCTGTTTCAGTTTTATGGTGCAGTACGAGTGTACATCATAGTTAGCCCTGTACTATACTCTGTTTTCTCTAATATAAGCAGCAAGACAGGGATAGAAGAATGGCACTTTTATCCCATATATTCTTCATACCTCCGTCGAACTACTCAGTACGTATTATGCGAATTAATTTTGGAGTATTTAACAAGTTTTTATGTTATTTATATTATTTATTATGTGATATTAGATCAATTGTGATAGGCAAATAAGCTGTAGTGTTGATATTAGCATAATAATAAAGCATATTCCGCCTCGTCACAGACCGGGCACGGGGGCATTGACCCCCGGAACTCTCTCCAGGCATCATGGGACTGGGCTCATGGCAACCGACAGTGGCTTCAAAGTCACCTTATTTTTAACCCTTTGACTGTTGCAACCCCAAATCTTGAGGTGTCTCCTGGTGTCAAAAATTAAAAAAAAAAAATATATACATATATATACATATATTTTTTTTTTTTTTCAACAAGTCGGTCGTCTCCCACCGAGGCAGGGTGACCCAAAAAAGAAAGAAAATCCCCAAAAAGAAAATACTTTCATCATCATTCAACACTTTCACCACACTCACACATTATCACTGCTTTTGCAGAGGTGCTCAGAATACAACAGCTTAGAAGCATATATGTATAAAGATGCACAACATATCCCAAACCTCTCCTTTAAAGTGCAGGCATTGTACTTCCCATTTCCAGGACTCAAGTCCGACTATATGAAAATAACCGGTTTCCCTGAATCCCTTCACTAAATATTACCCTGCTCACACTCCAACAGATCGTCAGGTCCCAAGTATCATTCGCCTCCATTCACTCCTATCTAACACGCTCATGCACGCTTGCTGGAAGTCCAAGCCCCTAGCCCACAAAACCTCCTTTTCCCCCTCTTTCCAACCCTTTCGAGGACGACCCCTACCCCTCTTTCCTTCCCCTATAGATTTATATGCTTTCCATGTCATTCCACTTTGATCCATTCTCTCTAAATGACCAAACCACCTCAACAACTCCTCTTCTGCCCTCTGACTAATGCTTTTATTAACTCCACACCTTCTCCTAGTTTCCACACTCCGAATTTTCTGCATAATATTTACACCACACATTGCCCTTAGACAGGACATCTCCACTGCCTCCAACCATCTCCTCGCTGCTGCATTTACCACCCAAGCTTCACATCCATATAAGTGTTGGTACTACTATACTTTCATACATTCCCTTCTTTGCCTCCATACATAACATTTTTTGACTCCACATATACCTCAACGCACCACTCGCCTTTTTTCCCCTCATCAATTCTATGATTAATCTCATCCTTCATAAATCCATCCGCCGACACGTCAACTCCCAAGTATCTGAAAACATTCACTTCTTCCATACTCCTCCTCCCCAATTTGATATCCAATTTTTCTTTATCTAAATCATTTGATACCCTCATCACCTTACTCTTTTCTATGTTCACTTTCAACTTTCTACCTTTACACACATTCTCAAACAATTGAGGATATTAAAGTGATCTCTCCAAAAGTCTCTTAGAGTCAGTTGAGTTTCTGAGGTCACTACAAAGCACCTTTCAAACAGAGCTTTTGTGTACAGTTTTTTGAAGTTTGCAATAACCTGCTGGTCCATGGGCTGCAGGAGAGGAGTGGTATTAGGAGGCAAAAACTTCACCTTAATGAAGCTCATGTCCCCATAAAGTCGCTCTGCCACGTCTGTAGGATGACCAGGGGCATTGTCTAACACCAGGAGGCACTTAAGGTCTAATTTCTTTTCAGTTAGGTAATCTTTCACATTGGTTACACCAAGCATTTGCCCCCAGTCATAGAAGAAGTCCCTAGTGACCCATGCCTTACTGTTTGCCCTCCACAGCACACACAAATTAGCCTTGAGGATATTCTTTTGCCTGAACACTCTGGGAGTTTGAGTGATACACTAATAAAGGCTTCACTTTGCAATCACCACTAGCATTGGAACACATCAACAGAGTAAGCCTGTCTTTCATAGGCTCATGTCCTGGGAGTGCCTTTTCCTCCTGAGTAATGTAGGTCCTGCTTGGCATTTTCTTCCAAAACAGGCCCGTTTCATCACAATTAAACACTTGTTCAGGTTTCAGTCCTTCACTGTCTATGTACTCCTTGAATTCCTGCACATATTTTTCAGCTGCTTTGTGGTCCGAACTGGCAGCCTCACCATGCCTTATCACACTATGTATGCCACTACGCTTCTTAAATCTCTCAAACCAACCTTTGCTGGCCTTAAATTCACTCACATCACTAGTTGCAGGCATTTTTTTAATTAAATCCTCATGCAACTTCCTAGCCTTTTCACTTATGATCACTCGAGAGATGCTATCTCCTGCTATCTGTTTTTCATTTATCCATACCAATAAGTCTCTCAACATCTTCCATCACTTGCGATCTCTGTTTCGAAAACACAGTTGAACCTTTGGCAAGAACAGCTTCCTTGATTGCCGTTTTGTTGGACACAATAGTAGCGATGGTTGATTGGGGTTTATTATACAACCTGGCCAGCTCGGAGACACGCACTCCACTTTCATACTTAGCAATGATCTCTTTCTTCATCTCTATAGTAATCCTCACCCTTATTCCTGTAGGGTTGGCACTAGAAGCTTTCTTGGGGCCCATGGTCACTTATTTTGCAGATAAAATCACCAAAACACTAATACAAAATGTTCCGATTGTATGCTTGGATGTTACCGTGGAGGCTGGCTGGTAAACAATGCCACCGGCGGAACATGCGAGGCTGGCTCAGGCCGCACATTAGACACGTCTCGGACGAATAGCGTTGAGCGGGTTTTTTAGCGGTATGCGAGGCAAAATCTTAGCGATAAAATGTATCGGTATGCGGATTTAACATTATGTGATGCCAACGGTATGCGGGGGTCCACTGTACTGGAAAATGACATCATTTGTTTACTTTTGAACTTCGGCACAAATCAAACATTTCCCCTACTTTGAGCTCCATTTCAAGGTCCTTTTCATAGTAAAACCAATCAAAATCACCTCTATTTCTATAATATGTTTCCCATTCTATCAAATGAGACCAAGAAAACAAGAATACAACCATAAATACTATACGAAAATACACCACAAATTCGGCGTTTTAATCCAAACACACTGTCTTGAGTTTTTTTTTTTTCATTATGCACTGCGTGCTGCAGGATTTTTTTTTTATATGGTGCACACTGACCACACAGACCCATTCTCTCACATGTGGGCCTACCAGCTTTCTCCTGATTTATTTTGAACGTATCACTTATCAAACTCTTCAAAAATCTAACTTTTTTCGAACCAACTTCATCCCTACTATCGAACTCGCCCCTATTTTTGAACTGCCAGGTACTGGACCTGTTCAGCAGCCGACTCTGTCCGCGTCCCCGCACAGGCGCCGTGAGTCAGTCTAGTTTTGTTCATGCTTGAGTGAACACTAGCCTGCGCTCTCATTCAAACATTTCACAATTATTTCATTGTGTTTAGTGCTTGTGGGACTGTGAAATAAGCTACCATGGGCCCAAAGAAACTTGCTAGTGGTACCCCTGTGGTAAAGTAAGTGAGAAACACCATAGTCTCCCCATTTTCTTTTACCCCTGGCACCCCAAATTTACCTACTACTCCCTCTACACTTTAGTATTGAGATCCCCAACCACAAATACGCTCACTTTGTTCAAAATTCCCCATGCACTCAATCAACATTTCCCATAATCTTTCTCAATTACACTTCTCTCTTCTCCAGGTGCATAAACACTTACTGTAACCTACTTTTTACATCCAACCCTTATTTTACTCCACAATCCTTGAATTTGTACATTTATATTCCTTTTCCTGCCACAGCTTATCCTTCAACATCATTGCTACTCCTTCCTTAGCTCTATTAGAAACCCCTGACCTAATCCCATTTATTTCTTCCCACTGAAACTCTTACCCCCTTCAGCTTAGTTTCACTTAGAGCCAGGACATCCAGCTTTTCATTCATAACATCCACAATCATCTCTTTCTTATCACTCGCACTACATCCATGCACATTCAAACATCCCACTTTGACTTTCTTTTTAGTAGGCTATACATGTATAGGAAAAGCAGTTACTAGCCCAGTGCTCCCGGCATTTTGGTTGACTTTTACAACATGCATGGCTTACGGAAGTAAGATCCTTATTCCACTCCCCATGGATATGAAAGGAAAAGTAACAAGAACAAGAACTATTAAGGTAAAAATCAAAGAAAACTCAGATGAGTGTATCTACATAAACATGTACATGCATGTGTAGTGTGACCTAAGTGTAAGTAGAAGTAGCAAGATGTACCTGAAATCTCGCATGTTTATGAGACAAAAAAAAAAAGAAACCAGCAATCAATCAAGTAAAACAATTACAGGCTTTCGTTTTACACTCGCCTGGCAGGATGGTAGCACCTCCCTGGGTGGTTGCTCTCTATCAATCTACTACCTACTGATACTGTATATTAATTACCAAATCCTCCCCCCCCCATGCTTTTTTAACACCAGTAGTCTCCCACCGAGATGGGATTACCCAAAAAAGAATGCTTTCATAAAAGTTGTGACTTTTTACATTAAGTAATTTATACAGCAAAAGAGGTTACTAGCTCCTTTTTCCTGGCATTTTTGTCACCTCTTAAGACATGCACAACACACATGGCTTACTGAGGATGGATTCTTCTCCACTTCCCCATGAAGATTATTTTAACATAAATTAACAAAATTTATCTAATTTATAACATACAATAACAGCAATAACTCCAATAAGGCATAGAGGCAAGAATGATTTGATGACAGATAAGAAAATGGGGAACCACCAAATTAAATACATTTTACACTTTAAACAATGTGACTTGGAGCTCACCTGCCAGCATTAGTGGATCTATCAGACTTAAGGGTGCCATTTTCATTTATGGCCTGGGATGCCATCTTCATGCAGATTCCAGATTCAATCACCTCCTCACCACCTAGAAATGTACAGTCAGTAAAAAACAAACAGTGAAATAAAGATTAAACTTAATATTAAAGTAAAACTAATTGATTGTGTAATCCTTGAGAGTGAGATTGTAATTTAAAATTCTTTAGTGATCACTGGCTATTTGGAGTATAGGTATAGGTACAGCACATATAAGTTTACTCATACACATACAAGCATATGCAAAACAAACTGAAAAAAAAATTGTAAAATTCCAAGTGCTTTCAAGATTTCTCACACTATCAAGGAACTATAATAACAGAAAAGCAGAAGGCTACATAAGGCCGAGATAACACCTCACAGGTGTTGTGGGATAGGTGTGACATCAGACGTGACCGAGGTGTTACCACAGCCTTATACAGTGGACCCCCGGTTTGAGATATTAATCCATTCCTGAGAGCTCATTGTAAACCAAAATTATCGGAAAGCGAATCAATTTTCCCCATAAGAAATAATGGAAATCAAATTAATCTGTGCAAGACACCTAAAAAGTATGAAAAAAAAATTTTTACCACATGAAATATTAAGTTTAATGCACACAAACTGAAGACCTGCACAGTTTGTAGTACTCTACTAACAACAGAGTACATAACACTTACCTTTAATGAAGATCTGGTGATGATTGATGGGATGGGAGGAGGGGAGAGTGTCAAAGTTGTTAATGTTTAGAATGGGAATCCCCTTCCATTAGGACTTTTTGGTCCGACATGGCAGCCTCACCATGCCTAATCACACTATGTATGCCACTACGATTCTTAAATCTTTCAAACCAACCTTTGCTGGCCTTAAATTCACTCACATCAGCACTAGTTGCAACTTCCTAGCCTTTTCACAAATGATCGCTTGAGAGATGCTATCTCCTGCTATCTGTTTTTCATTTATCCACACCAATAACAGTCTCAACATCTTCTAACACTTGCGGTCGCTGTTTCGTAATCACAGTTGCACCTTTTGCAACAACAGCTTCCTTGATTGCCGTTTTCCTGGCCACTACAGTAGCGATGGTTGATTGGGGTTTTGTATACAACCTGGCCAGCTTCGACACACGCACTCCACTTTCGTACTTACAAATTATCTTTTTCTTCATTTCAATAGTCATTAGCATCCTTTTTCTCGAAGGGTTGGCACTAGAAGCTTCCTTGGGGCCCATGGTGACTTATTTTGCAAAAAGAAGCACCAAAATCACTGATATGGAATGTACTGAATGTATCCTTAGATGCGAGCACACTGGCTGGCTTGTAAACACTGGCACACACGGGGCAGTTCAGGCCACACGTGGACACATCTGACGAATTGTGTGTACCGGGTTTTTTAACGGGAACCGAGGCAAAATTTTTGCGTTAAAATGTATTGAATACCGGATTTATCGGATACCAATGCCATCGCAAACCGGGGGTCCACTGTATAGCCTTCTGTTGAGAAATTGCTTTACCAGCTAAGCTTATACAGCTTGTAAAGGGAAAACTTAGCTCATCGCCTGCACAGCCGCCCCTGCAGACGAGGTCTTGAGAAGCTGTCGAAGTCATTCCTCAATGGGCTGAAATGAGTTATAATTTGTAAACAATAAATTACCCCTAGGGGGTGTTATGTCAGCATATTTCATTCACTGATGGCTGACAAACTTACTTGTGTGTACTCAAAAGTCCGCACCTAACTGCTGACTATAGGTTGATTACAAACTCCTTGCGACTCAAGAACTGCGCAGTCCCCCGTACTACATGAAATTCGTAACCTACCTTGCTCTCGTAGCGTGAGCTATGGTGTTCTTCACACCTTCGACAGATATCGGTGACTTGACAGAAGCTGAAGCGTCCTTGGATGTCCACGTCTTCCATAGTCTAGGAATACGCACACTGGTACACTATGTTCCACAAGATTTGTCTTTATTGTTCACAATCTTATCACTAAAGAAGCTGATCACACTTCTCAAGTGTTTGTGTTTTATGAGACACTTTGTTCACACTAACGCACAGACCGTTCTTTGTTGGTTATCCTGGCGTCAGTGTCACTCTCAGTAGAGTCAAAAGTAATCTGAAGACGCCACAGCACCCCACGCAGTTACTGCCCCTTGCACAAAGGAAAAGCTGACATACTTTTGCTTCCTTGCCACTTCCTCGATGAAGCAAAGCAGAATGTTTGATTCTTGCTGTCTTAAGCATAGACAACAATGTCCACTTTCTTTACTATGGTAATAAAGTGGGAGCAGGATTTACCTTAATTGTCCTGCCAAGGTAAGAGATGTACTGTCTCTTATTAAAATACACTCTGCAATACTGGACTGCAAGGAGCGGCGGTCGCTTGACCATGTTGCATACTCTTACTGCATCTGCGATCAATTACTCGCTGAAGCAGTAAGCAAGATATTTGCCCCTTCTGAGAGGGCTGGGCCCCTCAGGGCTGAAAAGGGCTGAAGGGGGCTGATACCCCCCTCCTGGAGAAAATTTCTCCACACCTTCTGCCATTCTATTATAGTTCCTTGATAATGTTAGAAACCATGAAAGTACTGTGTATATGCTTGAACACAAGAATATACAGAGAAAAGTTGGCAGATGTAAGATGAAAGAGCACTGCCCTATACTCAAATCAACTTCAATACACCATACTAATGTTTAGTCTCTTGAGGAAAGCGGCACTTTCAGAAGTAACAATGTACTATACAATTAAAATGTTTTTTTGAAAATTTAACACTATTTCAATGAAAAGCTGGGAAAGGCATGAAAAATTATATCCATGTTTTATAACTGATTAAGATAAATGATTCTTATTAATCAGTTATGTAAAATACCTAGCTTGTAGTAAAACAAGTTTAAATATAAACACATTACATACTACTATTAAGTGCATTACCCTTGTACAAGTAATAGTGGTACAAGTAGATGTACTAGTAGTGGTGATACAAGTACAGTGAAACCCCGGGTTTCGGCCGCCCTGGGAATCGGCTGCTTCAGGTTTCGCCTGCTTTCTCAGCCAAATTTTGTCCCATGTTTCGGCCATTGCCCAGGGTTTTGGCTGGCATACCAGACCTGTCCGCCTGCCCGTGCTTCCGCGCCTCCCTACGCAGGCGTCGTCAGCCAGTCAAGCATTATCCTCAAGTGAACATTACACTGCACTCTCGTCCTGCCAACCATCCAGCCAGGCATCCAGCCAGCAATGTTTACTTAAGTTGTAATTTATGTATTGTATAATAGATATGTATTTATCTGTGGTGTATGTAAAACTACAGTTATTATTTAAAAAATGTGTTTTCTGTGAATATTTTTGTGGGTTTGGAATGAATTAATTTTATTTACATTAGTTCTTATGGGAAATATTGGTTTGCCTTTCGGCTATTTCGTGTTTAGGCCTAGCTCCTGGAACGGATTACAGCCAAAACCTGGGGATTTACTGTAGTTGTAGTAGTGGTGGTATAAGTAGTATAGTAGTAGTACAAGTGGTGGCAGTAATAACAGTAGTAATAGTAATAATAGTAGTACGTAATATAGGTAATAGTAATAAAGGAGGGCTTTAATTTATGGCATTTTGCTAATACAGCAGTTTTCAATTACAGTGGTACCTCAACTTACAAGTGCCCCAAACTACGAGTTTCCCCGAGTTACGAGCCATCGCTTGGTCGATTTTTTTGCTTCGAACTGCGAGTGAAAATCAGTTACTAGTGAAAAAAAATATTTACTGAAAATATTTGGCAAGAACCCCAGCCTAAATGGCCCAACGAAAGGTGGTTTTGGGACTAGGTACTTGTAAAACAATGCTAGTGATGTTCTCACTGGAGGTAATCGTGTAATTCTTTCTTTTTCTTCTTTCAACAAACCGGCCGCATCCCACTGAAGCAGGGTAGCCCTAAAACAAAAACAAAAGCTTCTCTTTTTTAACTTTAGTAATGTATACAGAAGGGGTTATTAGCCCCGTGCTCCAGGCATTTTAGTCGCCTCTTACGACACGCATGGCTTATGGAAGAAAAAGCCTGTTCCACTTCCCCATGGAGAAATCATGTAATTATCTTTAGTTATTCTACAAAAAAATATAGTTGCTAAGTTTTTGACATTTGCAAAATATCTTGCCCTTTACTCTCACACAAATACCAAAAATTTGAAATATTTTTAATATTCCACAAGCCAATTGTAGAATAATCGTTTTTTATTCCTGTCAATACTATTGCATTTACTTCAATAATAAGTGGTGGGCTTCACGAAGTAAGTCAATAACTTACTTCTGAGATACTCATATATCAATGCACTAGCGATCTAGTGCAGGTACCCTCCCAAAAACTCCGTTTTCTCTTACCCAAGACCAAAGATGGTCCTGGTCCTGGACACTCGCCATAATATGGTCTATTTTATTCATGCTAGACTATGTATCATGTTTCTATATAAATAAGCCATCAATTAATTACAATGAAGAAAATTGATTTCATTCAGTTTCATGTGGTATAGGGTAACATTAAAGGCACTGTGTGCCCCTCTGGTTGCTCGGCAGGTATCACTGATAGTCCAGTTCAGTCCAGATGCTCTGCAGCATATCTGGAGTTATCATGCGAACTGCTTCAGTGATCGAAATTTCCAGCTCCAGGGTTGCGGGTAGTGGTGGTATGTAAACTGTGCTCTTCAAGTACCCCCAGAGAAAGAAGTCAAACAGTTAGGTCTGGTGATCTCGCGGGCCACTTGCACAGGTCACTGGACCTAACTGTTTGTGACTATCTTTGGGGGTATGTGAAGAGCGCAATTTACATACCACCCCTACCTGCAACCCTGGAGGAGCTGAAAATTTCAATCACTGAAGCAGTTCACATTATAACTCCAGATATGCTGCAGAGCGTCTGGACTGAACTGGACTATCACAGTGATGCCTGCCTAGCAACCAGAGGGGCGCACATAGTGCCTTTAATGCTACCCTATACAGGTCTGCCATCACAAATCCGGCAATCAGTTATTCGGTTCCTTCAGTTATTCGGCACTAATTTTGGCTAGCATAATTTCAAATTTCCAGGGTCGCCACACCAACCTGCTGGTACTGTTTGGTGGCGCTACTTGCTGCATAAGTCATTCCAATTTCTTTTTCTCCATTTATTGTTTTAACCTGCTTACTTTTAGCCCTAGCCATGGTTCCAATGAATAAAAGAAATGCTTCTCATTACGTAAAGCACAGACACAGAACATTATCCATTAAAGATAAGGTGACTTTGAAGCCACTGTCGGTTGCCATGAGCTCAGTCTCATGATGCAGGAGAATATGCTTCATTATTATGCTAATATCAACATTACAGCTTATTTGCCTATCACAACTGATCTAATATCACATAAACAATATAAATAACAAAACATGTTAAATACTCTAGAATAAATAATATTTGGCATAACACCGAGCAGTTCAGCGGAGGTATGAAGAGGATGTGGTATACAAATACCATTCTCCTATCCCTGTCTTGGGGCTTATATTAGAGAAAACGGAGTGTAGCACAGGGCTAGCTGTGATATACACTCGTACTGCACCATAAACCTGAAACAAAAAAGTTATTTTCTCTATATAGATTATCACACACAGCAGCATGTGTAGAGAACTTAGGATAACCCAAAAAAGTCAACGTGGCTTATTTCTAGTATCTGGCTTGGGTTAGCCATATATATGATTTTTGGTAAATATTCGATTCCCAGCCAGGGTAGAAACATTAGGTGTGTTTCTTTACACCTGTTGTCTATGTTCACCCATCAGTAAATGGGTATCTGGGAGTTAGCCGACTGGTGTGGTTGTCATTCTGGGACACTGACCTAATTTTCTTGAAATACTCAGCATAACAAGCAGCTTTCTATATAGTAGTATGTCGCTGATGTCAGCTGGGCCTGTATACCTTGTACATGTACGTGTAGTAAATAGAGAACACAAGAACATAAAGAAGGAACACTGCAACAGGCCTACTGACCCATGCAGAGCAGGTACATGTCTCCCCCCCCGGATTAGCCCAATGACCCACCCAGTCGGGTTACCTCCACTCAAGGATGGAGCATGACACCAGATCCAGCAGCACAAGCTAGTCAGGTCCAACTCACACCCACTCATGTATTTAACCTATTTTTAACCCTTTCAGGGTTCGTCCCGTAGATCTACGGCTTTACGTTCAGGGTCCAAACCGTAGATCTACACCATGAGCTCAGCTCACTCTGATAAACTGTGAGTGGTACATTTGGGCCTAGATATGAGAGAATACATCTATGTGGTATGTGTGCACCACATAAAACAGATCCTGCAGCACACTGTGTATAATGAGAGAAAAAAATGAAATCATGATTTTTCGATTAAAACAGCAACTTTGCAGTGTTTTTTCGTATGTTTTTTATAGTTGTATTTGCGATTTCTTGGTCTCATTTGATAGAATGGAAGACATATTACAGAAATGGAGATGATTTTGATTGGTTTTAGCACTGGAAATGGCGTGAAACTGAGCTCAAAGTAGCAGAAATGTTAAATTTTTGCCGATATTCAAGAGTAAACAAACGACCTCACACGTCTAATACACATCAGCTGGTGGGTCTAATATACATTCACAAATATGGTGATGATATTTATACAATTATTACAGTATTGCATAACAGTAAATCTTTTATTTTTTGGTGTGAATAAAAATTCATTAAGTGAATAAAAAATCAAAATGGAATTTATTTGTAAAGCCTCAAAACATAACTAATGAACAGAGGAAATGTTAGTTTAGTGCCAGGAATGCCTACATTGTTCATTCTGGACCCTATTTTGAAATTGGAATATTTTGAACTTTGTGTTAAATTGGCCAAATTAACAATTTCCGATCACTTTATTTTGTAGTTGAAACAGTTGACTTGGCGATTTCTTGTGCTCAATCGATAGAATAGAAGTAATACTAGTGAAATAGCTAAGAATTTGGTTGACTGGAATAATGTAATTGGCCTAAAATGGAAGTCAAAGTCGGCAAAATCGCCGATTCGTAAATATCGCTGACACATCAAAATTCGCGAGAGCATAATTTCGTCAATTTTCCACCAAATTTCGTACTTTTTGTTTTATTACCTTCACAAAAAGATTCTCTACGATTTCATAAGAAAAAATAACAAATTTTTTTTTTGAAAATTCTTGGACACTGGTGCGTGACTCCAGATTTGGGCCTTGGACCCTGAAAGGTTTAAAACTACACAACGTTTTAGCCTGAATAACTCTACTCGGGAGTTTGGTCCACTCATCCACAACTACAGTGGACCCCCGCATAACGATATTAATCCGTTCATGAGAGCTCATTGTTATGCGAAATTATCATTATGCGAATGAATTTTCCCCATAAGAAATAATGGAAATCAAATTAATCCGTGCAAGACACCCAAAAGTGTGAAAAAAAAAATTTTACCACATGAAATATACATTTTCCTACACACAAAGAGAAGGATACATGCACAAAAGTAGAGTAGTACATGCACAGTATATATTGTGCATGTACTACTCTACTAAATGAAGAATAAATGACACTTACCTTTATTGAAGATGCAGCAATGACTGATGAGACTGTGTCCTGGAAGTGCCTTTTCCTCCAGAGTACTGTAGGTCCTGTTTGGCATTTTCTTCCAGAACAGGCCTTATCACACTGTATGCCACTACGATTCTTAAATCTCTCAAACCAACCTTTGCTGGCTTTAAATTCACCAATATGAGCACTAGTTCCAGGCGTTTTTCCCTGTTCACCTGGGTGTTAGTCGACTGGTGTGGGTTGCATCCTGGGAGACAAGATTAAGGACCCCAATGGAAATAAGTTAGAGTCCTCGATGATGCACCGACTTTCTTGGGTTATCCTGGGTGGCTAACCCTCCGGGGTTAATCGTTTCTCAGTAATTGTTTCACGTTAAGCCACACCAACAACACTCTCTCCACATCTTCGAGTAATACAGCTGATGGTGCAGCAACAACAACAGCTGTGGTGCAGCTGACCATGGTGCAGCAGCAGCAGCTGTGGTGCAGCAACAGCTGACTGGTCCAATTTATCAGCTGACCATGGTGCAGCAGCAGCTGACTGTGGTACGATAGTATTTATCACCCTTTTTACCACAGGGTTGGCACTAGAAGCTTTCTTTGGGCCCATGGTGGCTTATTTAGCAGTTACAAGCACTATAAATAATGTAATACAAAATGTATCGAATGTATGCATACAACTGGCCACCCTGGCTTGTAAACAATGACGGCAAGGCAGGCACTCAGGCTGGACGGACAGGTTCGGGACGAGTCATGTTCAGAAGCAGCTGACCGTGGTCCGGCAGCAGCTGATGGTGCAACAGCAGCTGACTGGTCCGGCAGCAGCTGATGGTGCAACAGCAGCTGACTGGTCCGGCAACTGCTGACTGGTCCGGCAACTGCTGACTGGTCCAGCAACTGCTGACTGGTCCAGCAACTGCTGACTGGTCCAGCAACTGCTGACTGGTCCAGCAACTGCTGACTGGTCCAGCAACTGCTGACTGGTCCAGCAACTGCTGACTGGTCCAGCAACTGCTGACTGGTCCAGCAACTGCTGACTGGTCCAGCAACAGCTGATTGTGGTGCAGCAGCAGCTAACTGATCCAGCAACAGCTGACTGGTCCAGCAACAGCTGATCATGGTGCAGCAGCAGCCGACTGATCCAGCAACAGCTGACCGTGGTGCAGCAGCAGCTGACTGTGGTATGATAGTATTTCTCACCCTTTTTACCACTGGGTTAGCACTAGAGGCTTTCTTGGGGCCCATGGTCACTTATTTTGCAGATGAAACCACCAAAAACGCTGTAATAATACGAAATGTTCCGATTGTATGCTTGGATGTTACCGCGGAGGCTGGCTTGTAAACAATGCCACCGGCGGAACATGTGAAGCTGGCTCAGGCCGCACATTAGAAGAGTCTCGGACGAATAGCGTTGAGCGAGTTTTTTAGCGGTATGCGAGGCAAAATTTTAGTGATAAAATGTATCGGTATGCGGATTTAACGTTATGTGATGCCAACGGTATGCGAGGGTCCACTGTATCACCAAACCAGTGCTTTCCTATATCCTTCCTGAATCTGAATTTTTCCAACTTCAAACCATTGCTGAGAGTCCTGTCTTGGCTGGAAATTTTCAGCACACTATTTACATCCCCTTTATTTATTCTCGTTTTCCATTTATACACCTCGATCATATCCCCCCTAATTCTACGCCTTTCGAGAGAGTGCAGATTCAGGACCCTCAGTCTATCTTCATAGGGAAGATTTCTGATACATGGGATCATCTGTCATCCTCCTCTGTACGTTTTCCAGAGCATTTACATCCATTCTGTAATACGGTGACCAGAACTGAGCAGCATAGTCTAAATGAGGCCTAAACAAGGATATCCAGTGGACCCCCGGTTTACGATCAGCTCCCAATGCGACCAATTATGTAAGTGTATTTATTTAAGTGCGTTTGTATGTGTATGTTTGGGGGTCTGAAATGGATTAATCTAATTCACAATATTCCTTATGGGAACAAATTCGGTCAGTACTGGTACCTGAACATACTTCTGGAATGAAATAATATCGTAAACCGGGGGTCCACTGTATAGAGTTGAAGAACCTGAGGACTTCTATTATTTATACTTCTAGATAGATATGAAGCCAAGAATTCTGTTAGCTTTATTGCAAACACTAATGCATTGTTGTCTTGATTTTAGATTACTGCTAACCAGAACTCCTAAATCCTTTTCGCAATCAGTAGTATTAAGATCTACATTATTTAGTTTATATGTGGCATGGTTATTTAACTGTCCAACATTTTGAACTCTGCATTTGTCAAGATTAAACTGCATCTGCCACTCCTCCGACCATTGCATCAGTCTATTCAAATCATCCTGGAGTGCTCTAGTGTCCTCATTAGAATGAATTGGATGGCCTATTTTGGTGTCGTCAGCAAATTTGCTTATGTCGCTATTTATTCCCTCATCTATGTTGTTCATGTAAATTGTGAACAAGGGGCCCAATACTGACCCCTGAGGAACACCACTTGTGATGTGCCCCCCATTCTGATTTCTCCCCATTTATGCAAACACTCTGCTGCCTATCTGTCAGCCATGCCTCTACCCAGGAAAAAATTTCTCCTATTCCGTGTGCCTTAAGTTTCCTCAATAGCCTCTGATGTGGAACTCTATTGAAAGAGTTACTGAAATCCATATACACAATATCATATTCATTAACATGATCTACCTCCTCAAACACCTTAGTGAAAAAGGTTAGTAAATTCTTAAGACAGGAATGCCCCTTTGTAAAACCATGTTGAGATTCATTAATCAATCTGTGCCTATCAAGATGGCTACGAATTTCTTTGGCAATTATTGATTCCATAAATTTTCCCACTATGGAGGTAAGGCTAATTGGTCTATAGTTCGAAGCCAAGGACCTGTTACCTGCCTTGTAAATAGGCATTACATTTGCCATTTTCCACTTATCAGGCACTATGCCAGTTTGTAGTGATATGTTAAAAAGATCAGCCAAAGGTACGCTAAGTTCCTCTTTACATTCCTTTAACACCCTTGCAAACAGTTCATCAGGACCTGGGGATTTGTTAGGTTTTAGTTTCTCTATTTGTCTGAGGACCATGTCACTAGTTATCGCAATTGTACGTAGTTTATTACCCTGTTTTACATAATCTATTATTTCAGGAATATCACTAGTATTTTCCTGGGTGAAAACTGAGAGGAAGTAGGTGCTGAGAATTTCACATATATCCTTATCACTGTCAGTGATCTGACCAGAATTACTCTTAAGTGGGCCAATCTTGTCCATGATATATTGAAACTAAGTGATTTGTGATCACTTTCCCCAAGCTCATCATTAACCTCAAGATTATTAATTAGTGAATCTTTGTTGGAAAGAACCAAGTCAAGCAGATTGTTTCCTCTAGTTGGTTCTGTCACAACCTGTTCTAAAAAGCAATCCTGAACCGTATCAAGAAAGTCACTAGACTCAAGATTTCCTGTCATACTGTTCCAATCAATTTGTCTAAAGTTAAAATCTCCCAATATCACAACACTTTCATATCTAGATGCCTTATGAATTTCATCCCATAACAGCTTACTGCACTCCCTATCAAGGTTTGGGGGCCTATAAATCACACCCAAAATTAATTTCTCACGTCCCTCGAGAAACTGTAGCCAAGCAGATTCTGTGTTCGATGTTTCTAATCTTATATCATGTCTAAGACAACAATTTAAATTTTCTCTGACATACATCACCACTCCACCACCCTCCCTGTTGACCCTATCAGTGTGGAATAGTTTAACCCTGTGTGTTGCATTCAGAAGGCATTTCTCTATCTTTCAAGTTGAACCAGGTCTGTTATACCAATAATATCTATATTGCCTGCACTTGCAAGTAATCTTAGCTCATCTATCTTATTTCTTAGACTCCTACTATTTGTATAGCAAACCGTAAGGGAGCTAGTCGCTCGTTGCCTTCTACTATCTTTCTTTGCTGATAAATTGATTTGCCATTACTAGCAACTTTATTTTGAATATTGTCTTAAACATATCCCTGAGGTATCCCGGTAATAACTGCTGTTTTTAACCCTAATGCTGCAGCCTGATTGTTTCCCACAAACACCCATACCTCTATAATGTATCAGTTTAAATTCCTAGACAAGTCATCAATTACCCTCTCAATTCAATTGGCTAATGCAACCACTCCATCCCCATAGAGATGAACCCCATCCCTTGCATACATATCACGTTTGCCAAAGAATAGGTCCCAGTTATCATTGAATGGGATTGCAAGTTCCTTGCAGTACCTGCCTAGCCAGCAATTTATACCAATTGCCCTAGACATCCATTCATTGCCCACTCCCTTTCTAGGCAAGATGCTACATATGACTGGGATCCCTCCCTTAGACCTAACTACTTCTATGGCTGACCTGTACTTATCCAGCAGCTCCTCTCTCCTGCCCTTCCCAATGTCATTACCCCCAGCACTAAGACAGATAATGGGCTTGTTCCCATTACCTGCCATAATATTATCCAACCTGCTGACTGTCACCAACACCAGCTCCAGGAAGGCACACTGTCTGACCTTTCTGTCTGTTACAAAATGCACGGTCCATATATCTTGCCCAAGAATCGCCTATTAAAATATTCTTACCTTGATTAGCAAGGGAATCAGTGGTACCTTCAACCTCACTAACCACTGAAGTACACTCGTCTTGGAGAACAGAGAATCGATTTCCTACCTTCACATCTTTATTAACTCTCATCTTCCTTCTTCCTGAACTGTGAACCACTTGCCACTTAAAGCAGCTGCCACTATCACTGCTGATGACCATTTCCCCCTTACCAGCTAAATCCTTCTCACACTCACTCCTAAACTCATCTATGCGAAGCTTCAGCCTCCTATTTTCCTCCTGAAGAAGTAGAATCTCCTTCAACACTTGAACCCAAGATTCTAAAACACTTCAACAAGCCATGGTGCTTGGTAACAGCCCACGCTAACTCCCAAGAGCTTAGGCAAGTATGACCGCAAGTGACTACTGATTATTATATTTTCTCAGTTGTTTGTTGGGTTTTCTTATTGAAACGTGGGCAATGTATAATGGAAAGATACTTCTTAACGTACACCAAAAATAAAAGAAATCAGACCACAAATAGCGGAGTTCACTTCTCGGCCATTAGCGGCCGCTTACCGGTATATTTTTTTATTGTTTTTATGGTTATATTCTTATTTTTTCGGTCTCATTTCATAGAATGAAAGATATATTACAGAAACAGATATGATTTTGATAGCTTTCATGATGAAGAGTACCTTGAAATTGCGCTCACAGTAGCGAAAATGTTCTATTCTTCAGCAAAGCTCAAGATTAAACAAATGACGTCACCGTCCAATACCTGTCCGCCTGCCAGTCCAATTCCAAAACTGAGTCAAGAATAGGTTGACATTATTTATACAATTATTACAATAATGCAGCAGTCTGCATAACAGTAAATCTTGAATTAATTTTTTTTTTTTTTTTTTTTGTGAATAAAAATTCCAAATGGTAAGCAAGAGTAATATAAGAGGGGCCTAGAGCCATGACTAATGAACTGAGAAAATGTTATTTTAGTGCCAGGAATGTCTACATTGTTTATTCTGGACCCTATTTTGAAATTGGCATCTGTTGAAATTTGTGTGAAATCGGCCAAATTGCCAATTTCTGACCTCTTCACTGGGTAGTTGAAATAAGTGAATGGGCAGTTTCTTGTACTCAGTTGACAGACTAGAAGTAAATATTTTATTCAGGTATACACAAATACAGTTACATAGATTATCATACATAGCAGTGTATGTATCAAGAACCTGGGATAACCCTGAAAAGTCAAAGTGACTTATTTCCAGTACCTGGCTTGGGCTTGCCATATATGATTTTTGGTAAATATTTTTTTTTCTTTGTTGTTTGTTGGGCTATCTCATTGAAACTTGGGCAATGTACGATGGAAAGTTTCTTCTTAACGTAAAACAAATATAAAAAAGACGGACGATAATAAGGGAGTTCACTTCTCAGCCATTAGCCGCCTCTTTGCAGTATATTTTCGTATGGTTTTTATGGTTTTATTCTTTTTTTTTTTTCAACTCATTTGATAGAATGGAAGATATATTACAGAAACAGACACTATTCTGATTGCTTTCATGACAAAAAGTACCTTGAAATTGAGCTCAAAGTAGCAGAAATGTTCGATTTTTGCCGATGTTCAATGAACTTTGTGTAAGCCAAGTTGGTTAATTTTATTAAGTATTCTAACTTAACCACTCTGTAATCCGGCACACTACAGGTCCCAATGATGCCGGATTTGTGATGGAGAACCTGTATAACATGAAAATGAAATCCTGTATCTGAAGCTACTAACTGAGAGATTATTACAATAAAGTTACATGTTATACCTGTTTAAAATCAGGAAGTGTTTTTGTGAATACCCTGAATGATAGTATAAATATGTTATCAGGCATTTACAGTGGAACCCCGACTTACGATATTATTCCATTCCTGAGAGCACATTGTAAGACTAAATTATCATAAGTTTAATTAATTTTCCCCAAAAGAAATAATGGAAATCAAATTAATCCGTTCAAGACACCCAAAAGTATGAAAAAAAAAAAATTTTTTACCACATGAAATATACATTTGCCTACATAAAAAGGATACATGCACAATATATATTGTGCATGTACTAGTGTACTAAATGAAGAATAAATGACACTTACCTTTATTGAAGATGTAATGATGAGTGATGAGACACTGTCCTGGGAATGCCCTTTCCTCCTGAGTATTGTAGGTCCTGTTTGGCATTTTCTTCCAGAACAGGCCTCATCACACTGTGTATGCCACTACAGCTCTTATCTCTCAAACCAACCTTTGCTGGCCTTAAATTCACCAATATGAGCACTAGTTCCAGGTATTTTTTCCTGTTCACCTTTGTTTTAGTCGACTGGTGTGGGTTGCATCCTGGGGGGACAACATTAAGGATCCTAATGGAAATAAGTTACAGTCTATGGTGACACACTGACTTTCTTGGGATATCCTGGGTGGCTAACCCTCTGGGGGTTAATTGTTTCTCGGTATTCTCGATAAGCCACACCAATAACAGTCTCTCCACATCTTCGAGTAGTATAGCAGACTGTGCTACAGCAGCAGCAGCAGACTGTGCTACAGCAGCAGACTGTGCTACAGCAGCAGACTGTGCTACAGCAGCAGACTGTGCTACAGCAGCAGACTGTGCTACAGCAGCAGACTGTGCTACAGCAGCAGACTGTGCTACAGCAGCAGACTGTGCTACAGCAGCAGACTGTGCTACAGCAGCAGACTGTGCTACAGCAGCAGACTGTGCTACAGCAGCAGACTGTGCTACAGCAGCAGACTGTGCTACAGCAGCAGACTGTGCTACAGCAGCAGACTGTGCTACAGCAGCAGACTGTGCTACAGCAGCAGACTGTGCTACAGCAGCAGACTGTGCTACAGCAGCAGACTGTGCTACAGCAGCAGACTGTGCTACAGCAGCAGACTGTGCTACAGCAGCAGACTGTGCTACAGCAGCAGACTGTGCTACAGCAGCAGACTGTGCTACAGCAGCAGACTGTGCTACAGCAGCAGACTGTGCTACAGCAGCAGACTGTGCTACAGCAGCAGACTGTGCTACAGCAGCAGACTGTGCTACAGCAGCAGACTGTGCTACAGCAGCAGACTGTGCTACAGCAGCAGACTGTGCTACAGCAGCAGACTGTGCTACAGCAGCAGACTGTGCTACAGCAGCAGACTGTGCTACAGCAGCAGACTGTGCTACAGCAGCAGACTGTGCTACAGCAGCAGCTGACCGTGGTATGATAGTATGTATTTCAATGGTATTTCTCACTCTTTTTACCACAGGGTTGGCACTAAGCTTCTTTTGGGCCCATGGTGGCTTATTTAGCAGTTACAAGCACTAAAAACACTGAAATACAAAATTTACCGAATGTATGTGTGCAACCGTCCGCCCCAGCTTGTAAACAATGTCACACTAGCTCAGCTGAGGTACTCGGGCCAGACGGACCAGACGGCCGCGTTCAGGACGAATGATGCAAGTCGAGTTTTTCCAACGTAGGTCGGGGTCAAATTTTTACACTGACAAGCATCGTAAGTAGGTTTTAACGTAGGTTAAGGACATCGTAAGTTGGGGGTCCACTGTATTCGCATTTGAAAGTGAAAAAAAAAGGGCGTTTCACTTTATGCCAATTTTCACTTTACAGCAGTAGCCTGAAACCTAACCTGTTGTATTAGCGGGGCCCTCCGGTATTAGTAGTAATAGGTAGTAATAATAAACAGTAATAGTCACTGTACCAGCTGACTGTCCAGATATCCCTCTTACCATCATTTCTCAATTGCAGACAGGTCTTGGGTTATACGAGAAGTAAAGAAATTTGAAGTTTAATAGTGACAAGGATATAAAAAACACCATTATAAACTAAACTAATTCTAGATTGCAACTTTAAGAGGATATTTATGCTCACCAGGAATGCAAATGTTGTTTTTTGGAAGCATCCTATGATTGTCAAAATACTGGTAGCCAGTGTTGTGTGCCATCTGCTCCAGCATAAGTTTATCTGTGTTGTTCTTCATCCCAACATGGATCACCAGCTGAAAGGAACACACAAGCATGTAACATGGTTTAACAAGCAGTTTACAAGCATCTGTTCACAAAGCGAGTTTCATTAACCCTTTCAGGGTTGACAGGCCCTCTCGGACTTGTTCTCATGGTCGGCCAAATTTAAAAAAAAAAAAAAAAAAAAATATGAAAAGGATAGAGAATCTTTTCCTGATCATAAAGACACCAAAAGTATGAAATTTGATGGAAAACTTACGGAATTATGCTCTCGCGAAGTGAGCGGTCTCGATGATGTTTACACATCAGCAATTTTGCCCACTTTGAGCCCTATTTTCGGCCAATTCCAGTGTACTAGTCGACAAAAATATAACTACAGTGGTCCCTCAATAATCGTGCGGCCTGAAAGTCGTCCATTTCGGAAATAGTCCCGTTTTTTCGTCAAAATATCGGCTCGGAAATGATCCGGTAACTCGCTAATAGTCCTTCGTCCCGGACGCGTACTCACGGTCTAAGCGGCCTCAAGCCGCCTTGGCCTTTCCTTCCCAGCCAGTGTGCCATTGTTTACCAGTGAGCGACGGTCCCCTCACGTGCTCCAGCGAAATATTTCATAATATTTCATTTATTTTGGTGCTTGCAAGTTATTTAAGTGCTAAATAAGCTACCATGGCTCCAAAGAAAGCTCCTAGAGCCAAGCCTTTGGTAAAGAAGGTGAGAAATACGATTGAATTTAAGAAAAACATCATTGAACAATATGATAGTGGCGTACGTGTGGGCGAACTGGCCAGGATGTATAACAAATCCCGTACAACCATATCTTCCATCATAGCCAAGAAAAGGAAATAAAGGACGCTATTGTTGCAAAGGGGGTAAATGTGCTGACAAAAATGAGATCATCAGTACTCGAAGATGTTGAGAAGTTATTATTGGTGTGGATAAATGAGAAACAATTAGCAGGAGACAGTCTTATGACATCGCTTATTTGTAAAAAGGCTAGGCAGTTGCATGATTATTTGGTAAAGAAATTGCCTGCAAATAGTGATGATGTGAGTGAATTTAAGGTCAGCAGAGGCTGGTTTGAGAGATTTAAGAAGCATACTGGCATACACAGTGTGGTAAGGCATAGTGAGGCTGCCAGTTCGGACCACAAGGTGGCTGAAAAATATGTGCATGACTTCCAGGAGTACAGAGGCTGAAGGACTGAAACCTGAACAAGTGTTCAATTGTGACAAAACAGGCCTCTTTTGGAAGAAAATGCCAAAGAGGACCTTCATTACACAAGAGGAAAAGGCAATGCCAGGACACAAGCCTATGAAAGACAGGCTGACGCTAATGTTCTGTGCTAATGCTAGAGGGGATTTCAAAGTGAAGCCATTACTAGTGTACCATTCTGAAAATCCCAGAGTGTTCAGGAAAAACAATGTTATGAAGAGTAAATTGTGTGTGTTTTGGAAATCTAATAGCAAGGCATGGGTCACGAGGGAAATTTTTGTAGAGTGGTTCAATGAAGTGTTTGGCCCTAGTGTGAAGAATTACCTCCTGGAAAAGGAATTGGATCTCAAGTGCCTCCTAGTAATGGACAATGCACCTGCTCATCCTCCAAACTTGGATGACCTAATTCTGAAGGAGTTTGGGTTCATCACAGTAAAGTTCTTGCCCCCGAATACCACTCCTCTCCTCCATTATTATAATCAAAAAGAAGCGCTAAGCCACAAGGACTATACAGCGCTGCAGGGCAGGAAGGAAGTGAGGGCATCAGGTGGCAAAAGGGAGATGGATGAGTAATAGGTTACGGATAACAGCGGGGCAGTGGATGGTGAAAGGGTAAAGGGCAGCAAGAGACTTAACTAGAAAGGGCTGAGGGGAGTGCGAAAAGTATCATCAGAGTTTGTGGAATAAATCAGTCGTTGTCAAGAAGTCAATGAGAGAGTCAGGATTAAAGGAGGGTCCATCAGCAAGAAGGGAAGGTAAAGAGAGAGTAGTAGAACGAAGACAACGTTGGAGGTAAATTCTGCGTGCTCGTTGATAGAGAGGGCAGTCTAACAGAATGTGGCTAATCGATACTGGAACTTGACACTGCTCACAGAGAGGAACAGGGTGCCTCTCCATGAGATACCCATGAGTAAGACGAGTGTGACCAATGCGAAGGCGGGAGAGAGTGGTCTCCCAACCTCGGCACTGATGACAAGAAGACGGCCAGTAACCTATGCTCGGTTTAATAGAATGAAGTTTGCTACCGAGCAGAGTTGACCAACGTTGTTGCCAACGGGTGTGAAGGTGGGTAGCTATTGCAGCAAAATATTCCAGAAATGGAACACTTCGATAGGAAATTGGTAGGTCATGTACTGCTGACCGCGCAGCAGTGTCCGCCTGTTCATTGCCCTGTACGTCGACATGACCAGGGACCCAACAAAAAACAATATCTTTATGTTTGGTAGAGATACGGCATAGCCAAAGTTGGATACGGAGAACTAGGGGACGAGATGTATCAAATTTTCGTATAGCCTGTAGAGCACTAAGGGAGTCTGAGACAACCACAAATGATGACACAGGCATAGATGCGATACGAATAAGTGCTGTAAGAATGGCATACAGTTCAGCAGTAAAAATGCTAGCTGAAGATAGTAAATGTCCCCGCACGATGCTGTCCGGAAACACTGCTGCGAATCCGACGCCGTCTGAAGACTTGGAGCCATCTGTGTACACAGCGGTGGCATGAGAATGGGAGTGGAAGTGATCAAGAAAAAGAGCGGGAAGCCACCGTAGGCAGTTGAGCTTTCGAGCAAGGGAGTGAGAAAGAACAGACCCGAACAGCTGGAACTTCCCAGGGGGGTAGGGAAAAGCGAGATGCTACATGAACATATAAAGGTGGTAACTGAAGGGAAGACAAGAGTGAATGTAGGCGAAGAGAAAAGGTACGGAGCAAACAGGGGCGGCGAACGAATAAAGAATGTCTACTAATATCGGTGACCATTCTATAAATGGAAGTATTGTGTAGATCGTGAGAGCGTACATAGAAGCGAAGGCAATGGGCATCACGGCGATCAGACAAGGATGGAACATTCGCTTCTGTATAGAGGCTCTCAACAGGGGAAGAGCGAAAAGCACCAAGGCACAAACGTAATCCTTGGTGATGGATAGAGTTAAGGCTAGAGAGTAGCAGGAGAGGCCGCGGAATAAATCTGGTCACCATCATCGAGTTTCGATAAAACGAGGGCTGAATGTAGGCGAAGCAGAGTTCGACGATCAGCTCCCCAGGAAAGATGAGCAAGGGTTTTAAGAAGGTTTAGCCGGCTGTGACAAGTTGCCTTCAGAGAGGTTATGTGAGGTTTCCAGGATAACCGACGGTCAAAGAGAAGGCCTAGAAACCTGACTATCACGTTCGAGGATACGGGAGCCATAGAGATACAAAGGATGATCGGAGATAACAGAGCGTCTAGTGAAAGTAATTTGGCGAGTTTTGGTAATTGAAAATTTAAACCCATGCGTGGTGGCCCAAGTGGAAACACGGTTGACCGCATGCTGGAGAGAAACTGCAATAAGATGACAGTCAGCGCCTGCACAAGCAATAGCGAAGTCATCAACAGAGTGACGACCAAATATTGGGTGGAAGAACAGAGGCCAAATCATTTATAGCAAGGAGAAAAAGTGTTGTGCTTAGAACACATCCCTGAGGGACACCTTCAGCTTGGACGAAGTCCGGGGAAAGAACATTATTGACTCGAACACGGAAATGTCTGTCAGTTAAAAAGTTCTTAAGGAAGGATGGTAGATTGCCTCGGAGGCCTAAGGAATGGGCCTGGGCCAAAATATTATACCTCCAAGTTGTGTCATATGCCTTCTCAAGGTCAAAAAATATGGCAATAACTGAGTGATTATTCGCAAAGGCATTACGAACATACGTATCCAAGCGTAGTAAGGGGTCTATGGTAGAACGGCCCTTACGAAAGCCGTATTGACTAGCGGAGAGACTGTTGCGTGTCTCTAAATACCACATTAAACGTCGATTTACGAGACGTTCCATCACTTTGCAAACTGCACTAGTAAGAGCGATGGGGCGATAGTGGGAGGCATCATGTCCTGTAGTACCCGGTTTGCGGAAAGGGAGAACAATGGCAGATTTCCACAGCTGGGGAAGAACTCCTTGTGCCCAAATAAGATTGAAGAGGTGTAAGAGGACTACAAGGGCTGACCGATGTAAATGTTGTAACATACGAATATGAATGTCGTCAGGCCCAGCTGCCGATGATCGGCAAGCTGAGAGCGTTGCCTACAGTTCTTGAAGTGTAAAAGGCACATTATACTGTTCTTCTCTGAGAGAAGAAAAGTCCAAGGGTACTAACTCTCTGGCAGACTATGAGGAAAGAAACGAGGGGCATAGATGGAGCCCTCGGGAAATACGGATCAGATGTGTGCCAAGTTCAAGGGCAATGTCGAGAGGGCTTGCTACATCAACACCAGCGACCCGTAGAACAGGAGCCGGGTCAGGAGAGTATTTACCACTCAATTTCCTCACTTTTTTCCAGACTGCACTCATAGAAGAAGCAGAGGTGATGGTGGAAACAGTCTCGCCAACAAGTGCGTTTAGCTTCACGGATGACACGGCGAGCGATCGCACGCTTCTGCTTAAAATCAAGAAGTCTCTCAGCGGTTCTATTGTACTGGTACCTGCCCCATGCAGCACGTTTCAAACGTACTGCACGAGCACAAGCAGGAGACCACCAAGGCACGCACGTCTGAATGCCTGCCTGAGGTTTGGGGTATAGAATGAGAAGCTGCGGTATAAACTGAGGTCGAGAAGATGTGTAGGAGCTCATCAATGGAGGATGAAGGAACCTCACTAAAAGCAGTGAGGTGTGAGTAAAGATCCCAATTTTCCCGATCAAATTGCCAGCCAGGGCTACGGAAAGGTGGTGAATAGGAAGGAGAAGTAAGAATGATCGGAAAATGATCGCTGTCATGTAAGTCTGGTAGAACAGACCAGGTGAAGTCTAGTGCAGTGGAGGAAGAGCAGACTGATAGATCGATGCAAGAGAGAGTATGAGTACGAGGATCAAAATGGGTGGGAGTACCCGTATTTAAAACATGAAGGGGGTGAGAGGCGAGAAAAGCCTCCAACTGAATGCCACACGAGTCACAATGAGACCCCCCCCCCAGAGGAAATGGTGGGCATTAAAATCACCAAGTAACAGAAGTGGTGGTGGTAAGGATGAAACAAGAAAGGCAAAGTCTGGGATAGAAAATGCTCGAGAAGGAGAGAGATATAAAGAACATATTGTAAACCACTTATTCAAGTGGATACGGGCTGCAGTGTAATGCAGCGAGGTATGGACAAATAGTTGACAGTACAGAATATCATTGCGTAGAAGAAGGGCACTTTCATTAAAGGTCCCATCTGAGAAAGGATCCGAAGAATACAATAAATTATAGCCTGAGATAGGTTGGAAAACAGCCGAGTGTAATTTTGGTTCTTGTAAGCAAGCACCAACAGGGGAAAACCTGGAAAGCAACATCTGAAGCTCACCCCAATTACCCCCGAGGCCGCGGATA
This sequence comes from Cherax quadricarinatus, assembly GCF_038502225.1. NCBI lineage: Eukaryota > Metazoa > Arthropoda > Malacostraca > Decapoda > Parastacidae > Cherax > Cherax quadricarinatus. Next base: position 22,693,109 of record NC_091326.1, on the reverse strand, counting down.
TTCCACTGTAAATAGGCCATGATTGGCGATGAAGAAAATTTCAGGAATCTGTAGGTAAAGGCACCTACGGACTAGAGGGGTTAGAAAAGTCAACGTGTGGTGGCATTGGAAGACGTTCAAGTAGCGAAGGAACGGAGCGTTGCGAAGAATGGGGTTGTGAAGATGGAGGAGAGGGAAGAGAAGGAACAGGAAGTGAATCAGTGTCCACTGAAGGTTTAGTCTCTGCAGTATATTCAGAAATGGCTTCAAGTGTTTCTGAATTCAAAGATGTATGGGAGACCATATTGGAGATAGAAGGAGGAGGGTGAGTAAAGAATGGGACAGTAATGGACTGTACCAAAGTAGAGGGGGAGGGAAGAGTGTAAGGGACTGGAGATGAAGTGTGGGGGGGGGGACAGAAGAGGCAGAAACCTGGGAGGGGACGGGGGTGGAAGGCATAGTACGAGGAGGAGGGTGAATCTCCACACTTGTAATAGAGCCAGAGAGAGGGGAAGAACTAGGTACAGAGACTGGAAAGGTAAAGTGTGGAGGTGGAAGAAGGGAAGGAAGGGGCAAAGATTTGAGCAATGTGGATTTTTTGGACTTCTGAGTAGAGGGGCGATTGGTATTAGGTGTCGTACGAGGTCTTGTCGATACTGGGGCTTGTGAGGAAGGACGCGAAGATGTGAGAACAGACCGAGTTGTAGTCGGGACGTCAGAGCCAAGGACAGCAAAAGGATTAGATGCCGTAGTGGCTATGCCAGGGGTAACAACAGAGGAGGCTGCAGAAGATAGTACCCCAGAAGTGGGGGGATGTTTGGAAACACGAGAATAAGAAACACGGGGTAGTCTCCCTTGGAGGCGGAGATGAGTAACTGCCATAGCATAAGGAAAACCTTCTGCCTCTTTGAGGCAATGGATTTCACGTTCATTTAAGTAGACCTGGCAACGGCGGGAGTACGAAGGGTGAGCTTCATTACAATTAAGGCAAGATGGAGGTTGACTGCAAGATGTATTAGAATGGTCGTCGGCACCACAGACTGGGCATTCGGCCATAGATCTGCAATATTTTGCTGGGTGACCAAAACGCCAGCAATTTCTACATTGTTGTGGTGTAGGTATCACCTTTCGAACTTGTAACCGATGTCTCGCGACATATACAGAGGACGGGAGTTCTCGGCTGTCAAAAGTTAAACGAGCCACATTGCAAGGGTAACGTCTCCGCCCCCGGGAAGGAAGGACATAAGTGTCTACTTTGAGGATTGGGAGATCCTGGAGTTCCAGCTGTTCAAAAATGTCATTGCCACATGACTGGAAATTCTGTTGGACTATGGTACGGGGCAGAATGACAGTACCACTACAAGAATTGAGAGAAAGATGTTTTTCAATAGTGATAGGAGTAGTATCGATATTCGAAAGGAGAGAAAGATCATGAGCTTGGGTAGCATTCTGGACAGTGACGATGCGCATACCGCTCTTGAGAGCATGAAATGAAATATCTCTACCAACAAGACGCAGGAGCGCTTTGCCAATACTATGGTCAGAAAGGTAGGCAGAAGAAGAAGTCGGTCTTAAAGTAAAGAATTTAGTCCATTGTGTGGTCCGAAATCGAGCGTGGAGAGGGAGTGCTTGACGTGTCGGTCTTTTCCGAGTAGAATGGGAAGGTAACGAAGGAGCATCATCAGGACATTGACGTTGGCGCTTAGGAGTAGGACCGGAGTTGGTCCGGCCTGAAATGGGTGGGCGATTCGAAAATTGCCGTACCGTAGAGGGAGAAGCCAGAAGCATAGTCAAAGGAGAGCGGAGTTCAGACAAATCGAAGGAGTCAGTCGAAGCCCCAGTACCTGAAGCGGGTGAGGAAACAGCACCAGCAAGAGGTACAGGGGCATCAGGAGTGTCCGAAGAGTGGTCTAAACACAAGGCAGGATCAGAATGGGGTGCGGTATCAAGAAGGGGCCCGGGGGTAGTGGGTTCATGGACTAGGGCTGCCATGGTTAGGTTACTCCTTTGCTTTTTGTTTTTAAGAAAAAAAAAAAAGAAAGAAAAGAAAATAAAAATAAAAAGAGTAAAAAAAGGGGGGAGCGGGGAGGAATAGTTCCCAGGAGGAATGAAAGGGCCGGAAATCTCCCTCCGCACTCAAGAGGACCTCAACACCGCTAGTAGCGCAGATGCAGCATGGAACCCGTGCCATACCCTACCCTTCATGCCAGTAAACCAGCAATCCGGGATAGCAACCTCACATCTGCCGAGCTACCTCGGTGGACAAAAGAGAGGGCGGCCGGATATCCGCCACAAAGCATACCTCCTTCGGCCACCACCCCCGGAATCCGAAAGGTGGCTTCCAGAGATACACCCATCGCCCGAAAGACACCCAAAGCTACTCCGGGATACCAGAGAGGGATCGGGACATCCCCAGGCAATCCAGATTCCACGGCAAACTACGCCACCACCAAGAACCTCAACGGAATGAGATGGACCCCGGTGTCCTTTCCCCTACCTAGGAACTAGCGTGCCTGTGGGAGAAATCCCAAAGGCCAAAAAGAGGAAGGGCAAAAGGGAGGGGTGAGGAGGAGGAGGAGGAATGGAAAAAGGGGAGGATGGGATAGGGGAGGGGAGAATGGAGGGTAATTAGGTTCGGTCTGAGGAAGAAGACCGACAGGGCTAATTCTGCAGACCAAGAGCCTCTTCACCACGCCAAGGAGCCCCCCTTGAAGAGGTCCTCTCCTCCAGCCCATGGACCAGCAGGTCATTGCAAACTTTAAAAAACTCTACACCAAAGCAATGTTTGAAAAGTGCTTGAATGTGACCTCAGACACTCACTTGACCCTACGAGATTTTTGGAAAGAACATTTCAGTATTCTCCATTGCTAAGCCTTATAGGTAAGGCTTGGGAGGGAGTGACTACCAGGAGTTTGAACTCTGCTTGGAGAAAATTGTGGCCAGATTGTGTCCACAAGAGGGATTTTGAAGGGTTTGGGGCTGACCCTGATAAGCCTATGTCAGTTGTTAAATCCATTGTGGCACTGGGGACTTCCATGGGGTTGGATGCGAGTTTGGAGGATGTGGAAGAGTTGGTGGAGGGCCACAACGAAGAGCTAACCACTGAGGAGCTGCAAAAGCTTCAGCAGGAACAGCAACAGATGGCAGCTCTGAATCTTGCTGCAGAGGAGGAAGAGAGATGGAGGAAGGTGCCTTCTTCAGAAATTAAGGAGATTTTTGAAATGTGGGGTAGGATGGAAAGATTTATGGAGAAACATCACCCAGAGAAGGATGTTGCAAGCCATATCGGCAACTTGTACAGCGACAGTCTTGGCCCATTTTAGGGAAGTTTTAAAGAGACGCCAAAAACTGAGCTCTCTGGACAGTTTTTTTGCGAGACAGGACTCCAGTGACTCCCAAGGTGGTCCTAGTGGCATTAAGAAACAGAAGAGAAGTAACTCCAGAAAACCAATTGGTACCCGAGGTGTTGATGGAAGGGGATTCCCCTTCCAAACAGTAATTCATCCAATCAGTCTCATTCTCCAGTCTTCCATACACAAAGAAGAATCACCAATAAAGGTAAGTGTTATTCTGTTAATGTTTAATTCATCATGTGCCACTGTATTGTTTATGTACTACATCTATATTTCATGTAAAAAAATTTTTTGTTTTAATACTTCTGGGTGTCAGGAACGGATTAATTGAATTTACATTATTTCTTATGGGGAAAATTGATTCGTAAATCGTCCATTTCGATAATAGCCCCACTTCCAGGAACGGATTATGGACGATTATTGAGGGACCACTGTATTTCGCTAGAACTCGAAAATTTTCTATTGAATGAGTACAAGAAACTACTCATTTACCGATTTCAACTATCCAATACAAAGGTCAGAATTTAGCAATTTTGCCAGTTTTACACAAATTTCAAAAGATGCCAATTTCCGAATGGGGTCCAGAATAAACAAGACATTCCTGGCACTAAAATAACGTCTCCTCTGTTCATTAGTCTCGTCCCCATGCCCCTCTTACATTGTTTCACTTTCCACTTTGAATTTTCATTCTCAAAAAAATTCAAGATTTACTGTTATGCAGACTACTGCATTGGTGTAGAAATGGTAAAAATATTATCAGCGCATTTGTGAAAGAATATTAGGCTCACCAGTTGACGTGTATTGGACGCATAGCACAATTTGTTTACTTTTGAACTTTGGTAAAAATCAAACATTTCTGCTGCTTTGAGTGCAATTTCAAGGTAGTTTTCTTTGTAAAACCAGTCAAAATCATCTCAATTTCTGTAATATGTCTTCCATTCTATAAAACGAGACCAGGAAAACTAGAATACAACAATAAATACCATACGAAAACACAGTGCAAAGTCGCTGTTTTAACCCTTTGACTGTTTACGCCGTATAAATATGTCTTACGAGCCAATGTTTCTGACATTTATACGCACAAATTCTAGCGGCTTCAAATCAAGCGGGAAAGGCCTGGTAGGCCTACATGAGAGAGAATGGGTCTCAATGGTCGGTGTGCACCCTGTGAAAAAAATCTGGGACCCAGCAGTGCATTGTGGGAACGCCATCTTGTTAGTCCATTTTCACCATGCCTCTCGGTAAGAAGTTCCTCACTCCTCGGCGGATTGGAGGTCTTTTGTTCCCAAGTGATAGCTCTAACAGCGATGAAAATGTCAGTGACAGTGAATTCCAGGGTTTTGAAGCGAGTGTTACCGGAAAAAGTGCCCAGGATAACTTAATTAGTGATGAAAACCCAGATGACCCACAACCTTCCACCTCTGGTGCTGGGCCGGCTTGTTCACGTTCGCCTGTACCAGGACGAAAGAGGGAAACTATTTGGTCGTGTACAACACCCAGATGTTAGCAGTGAATGTGATAGTGATAGTGATTTCAAGGTCATTGAAAGCAGTTCTAGTGACAGTGAGGGTGAATATTCCCCAGTGAAGCGGCAGTATGTACGACGTAGCATGCGGTCTGGTAGTGTTTCATATGTTGTTTCAAGGGGAAGGAGAAACTCTGGGAGAACATCCCGTGGCCCTACACCACGACCTGATAGTGAAGATGACGATATTGTTATGATAGGTATGAATGATGTGAGTGAGGGAGCAGGCAGTGGTGGTGATAGTGAGGGTGGCACGGCCTATGTGGCACCATCAGCGGGCCAAGCTACTACCCACGCTGCTGACTCTGCACAACAACCAGCCTCACCCGACCCCCCACAACCTGCACAACCACGGTACAATATCCAGAACCCACCAGCAGACCGCATCTGGGATTGGCAGGACGGTGACGAGTTTGTTCCCAGTCCCCATGACTTTGATGAAACACAAAGTGGAGTCAAGCCATCATGTCCAGTTGGGAACAATGCTAGTGAACTGGACTGCTTTGAGTTATTCTTCAATGAACCCCTGATGGACATCATTGTCAGGGAAACCAACACATACTATGAATACACCATGGCAAATACAATTCTCTCACCAAAATCACGGCTACACAAGTGGAAGGAGACAACTGTGGCAGAGATGTACCTGTTTTTTTGCCACAATAATGCTTGTGTCACATGTGTATAAGCACACTGTCACCACATACTGGGCAACAGAACGCCTGATTTCAACTCCAGGTTTTAGTGACATTATAGGTGTCAATCGTTTTTTGATACTGTTACGTATGTTACACTTTTCAGACAAAACCAGGCCTGACAGAAGCGACAGGTTATACAAGATCAGAAATGTGTTTATGTACCTGAAACAAAAGTGCTGCATGTATTTTTATCCCTTCAGGAAGCTTGTTATTGATGAGTCCTTGATTTTATTCAAAGGAAGACTCATTCAAGCAATATATATCAAGCAAGAGGAAATGCTTTGGTATAAAGCTATTTGTACTGTGTGATTGCAGAAGTGGTCTAGTTTTGGATATCATTGTGTACACTGGCAGTAATACTTTGAGAGATACCATGAAGTTATTGGGTATCTCTGGTGATGTGGTTCGAACAATGATGGAACCATATCTTGGTAAGGGGCATATGTTATTTACTGATAACTGGTACACAAGCCCCTTACTCAGTGATTTCTTGCGAGTGAACTTGACAGACGTGTGTGGCACAGTGCGTGGTAATCATAAACATATGCCAAGGTTCGACGCTGGCACTCGCAGAGGTGAGGTGCAAGCCTTTGCTGCCAATGACATCACGGCATTTTGGTGGCATGACAAACGTGATGTCACATTGTTGACATCAGTTCACCGAAACGAAATGGCACACAGTGGCAGGCACAACACACACCAATGAACCCATTCTAAAGCCTGCAGCTGTCATGGACTACAACCTCAATATGCGCTTAGTGGACAAATGTGACATGCAGATTGGGTTTGCAGATTGTACGCAAGAGTTATAAGTGGTATATAAAACTTTTTCCATCTTGTTGATCTCTCTATGCTAAATACTTATAACATATATTCAAATTCAAATTCAAAGTTTATTCTCTATAAGGATTACAATGCTTAGTTTACAGAAATTTGGTTATTGTTTGGTTTAACATGTAGTAAAATTGAGATTACAGAGTGTACCACTAGAACGCTTAGCATGGCTAGGCATTTCGGGCATACTTAGTTTTATTCTTAAATGTAAAATATTACAAATTATGAGGTAAGTTGGTATTATGGCTAAGTGACTAAATACTATTTTGTGAGTTTAGCAGTGTGAATGCTTTTGTTTTGGCACAGCATATAGTTTCAGTATTGGAGTATCACAGGATTCATTATATTAAGACTGAGATTAATATTTCTGTTTATGGTCAAATGAGTGTGCGAGTGTAAGTGTGAACCACCAGGTGGTATTTGTGAAGTTAGTTGACGGGGTGTATCAGGGAGATAAGATGTTTTCTAATGGTAGTTTTGAAGGTGATGAATGTGTCTGCAGTTCTAGAGTTCTCAGGTAGGGTATTCCAGATTTTAGGGCCTTTGACATACACTGAATTTTTGTAAAGGTTTAGTCGGACACGGGGAATGTCGTAGAGATGTTTGTTTCTGGTGTTATGCCTGTGGGTTCTGTCACAACTATCAAGAAAGCGTTTAAGGTCAAGGTTGATATTAGAGTTTAAGGCCCTGTAGATATAGATTGCACAGTAGTAAGTGTGGATGTGCTGAACTGGGAGTAAGTTTAGATCTTTGAAGAGTGGGGGGGTGTGCTGCCAGGGATGGGATTTAGTGATTATTCTTACTGCAGCTTTTTGTTGGGTTATTATTGGCTTTAGGTGTGTTGCTGCAGTTGATCCCCAAGCACAAATAGCATAGGTGAGGTATGGATAAATAAGTGAGTGGTATAGTGTGAGAAGGGCATTTTGCGGCACGTAGTATCGTATCTTGGAGAGGATCCCAACCGTTTTGGATACTTTTTTGGCTATATGCTGGATATGGGTGCTGAAATTCAGGTTATTGTCAAGGTATAAGCCTAAGAATTTTCCCCCATTATTTCTGGTAATTAGAGTGTTATCAATCTTAATGTTAATTTGTGCATCTCCTGCTCTGCTACCAAACATAATATAGTAAGTTTTGTCAGTGTTAAGCGTAAGTTTGTTGGCTGTCATCCAAGTCGATATTTTAATCAGCTCCTCATTCACAATGGTGTTAAGGGTGGCAAGATTAGGGTGAGAGATGACATAAGTCGTGTCATCAGCAAAGAGAATGGGTTTTAGGTGTTGGGATACGTTTGGTAGGTCATTGATGTATATGAGGAAGAGCAGGGGACCAAGGACACTTCCCTGCGGAACTCCAGTATCAAGTGGCCGTGTTGCTGATGCTGTGTCTTTAATGGTGACGTACTGATACCTATTAGTAATGTAAGATTTGAAAAAAGCAAGCGCATGGCCTCTTATACCGTAGTGGTCAAGTTTGTGGAGTAGGATTTCGTGGTTTACCGTGTCAAAAGCTTTTCTTAGGTCAATAAAAATTCCTAGTGGATATTCCTTATTTTCCAGTGCTGTGTAAAGCAGATCTAGCATTTTTATGATTGCATCATTAGTGCTTTTATTTTTCCTGAATCCAAACTGGCAGGGGTTGAGTATGTTTTGAGCCGTTATAAATGAATACAGTCTCCTGTGCACAAGTTTCTCAAAGATTTTGGATAGTAATGGTAAGTTAGATATTGGCCTATAGTTGTTTAAGTCTGTAGGGTCACCACCTTTATGTATTGGTGTAGACCAACAAAATACCAAAATATGGTGAATTTTGTTTGTCAGAAATCAGACAAATAATCGCAAAGTACCAAGGAGCAACACCTGCAATAGACCAGCGCCCACGAAATTACCAACACGTCATCTCGTTTCAGGCCTGGTGATCACTACCCCATACAACTGCCTCCTACTACTGCCAAGAAAAATGCTCAGAAGAGGTGTTATGTATGTACACATACCACAAAACGCCCACAAACATGCAGAGAGACTCATTTTATGTGTGAGGAGTGTCAAGTGCCCCTCTGCATATACCCATGTTTTAAAGAGTTCCACAAGCTGCAGCAGTTCTAGGAACGTGGTTAGTGACTGTACATATGTATATATATTATGGAACAATAGTAATAAACATTGTTTTGTATTGTTTGTTTGTGTAAACAAAGTGTATACACAAACTAATAGTGATAAAGTTTGTTCTGTTATTATGTTGTAAACAATGAGTGTATATTTGAACAATGCACCTTACATTGGTTTCACAGGCCACAAGTTACTTGGAAAAGAAAAATATTGAAAAATGCAAGAAACCTTTGAATTAGAGTAAATAAAAATACCGGGTGGGCGGCAGTTGCCGCTGTTGCTGTACGCACGTCACTTTCTGCAAACTTTGCGGCTCTATATCTTGGTAAGTACTGATGGTAAAAATTTTTTTTAGGCTTAAAACATTCATGAAAATGTTAGGAATATTTTTCTAAGAAAAAATAACTTTTTTTCGAATATTCAGCGACATAGAATGACAGTTTCAGAAAGGGGCCTGCGACAGTCAAAGGGTTAATCCAAAAACACGGTCAAAGTTTTTTTTTTCTCATTACGCACTGTGTGCTGCAGGATTTTTTTTATACTGCGCACACTGACCACAGACCCATTCTTTCGTATGTAGGCCTACCAGCTTTCTCTCACTAGATTTGAGGGCGCTAGAATTTAGGCGTACTAGTACACCAAAACCCTGGTGCCTAAGCCGTACTAGTAAGGCCGAAACTCTGAAAGGGTTAATTACTACGTATTATATATAAATAAATTCATGCTATGGAGATCCTACTCTTTAGCCACTTATCCACAACTGTATTGCTAAATCATTGCATTCCAAAACAAAGACAAAGAAGCATGGCAGTCAGTCTACATGCCCATGTTATTTAATCCTACTCTCAACCACTCAAAAACACAATCTCTTAAAAGAGACCTTAGCAAAGTCCTTGCATCAGGTCCCTGATCAAGCAGACTGTGATGCATGTTAGTTTACATGTGGCTGACAACAGTAACCTGTCTGATCTGGCCAGCAACCAAGAAGCCTGTTCTGGGAGCAAGCACAAGGGCAGTGGCTCCTGACACTGACTAGAGAACCTACAGGTAACACCTGCACTACAATTTGATTAGATCTCTACATATGTGCCTCCTGCCAAAACAAAGGAACGATGTTTTCTTACCTTTGGCTTCAGTTCTTCCCATTTTTTAGGTATAATGCTGTTTATATCTTTATATGAAACGCTCAAAATTTCAATGACAATTCGACATTTAAGTCTCTTGTCTAGATTTAGTTCTTGTAATTTCTTTAGAGCCTCTTCACTAGAGTTTACAGGGAAATTCCAAAATTTGGAAAATCCAGTTATGTAAATAACAGGGAGTTTGTCCTCAGATGGCAGGGATGAATCTCCTGTAATTAGAGAGATGAGGCCACCCATATCTGAAAATAAAAACCATTAAAGTATTTTAAAACTGATACTGCTCTTTCAAATAATACACCTACCATCCGACTTACGACCTGCTCGACATACGTCCACTCTACTTACGACCATGCATCTGGCAGCTAGGCTAGGCCGGCTGATGCACATTACTGTACAATATTTGACAATACTCGCGGCGGTAATGTGTCATGCAGGCAGCATCAGTTTGAGTAATCCTGCCCGATCAGCAGCATCATACTGTATTAACTGGACAGTAAATTTCACCACGGCCCGTAAGATGAAGTCTGAATCTTGCACTGGAGATTGTGGCAAGAAAGGCTCTTACTCTCCAACTCTATTTGTTTTCACTGTTGCACATAAACCTATCTGTCTGCCTGTATATCTGTGTCTGTCTGTATCACTGTGTCTACCTGTGTGTCTTTCTGTCTGCTTGTCTTAGAGCCACTCATTAAGAGTAATTGGTCTTGAAGATCCATATTAATGAGCATGTTTGATACGAGTGAATGGAGACAAATGTTTTTTTTAATACTTGACGTGCTGTTGGAGTGTAAGCAAAGTAACATTTATGAAGGGGGTTCAGGGAAACCGGCAGGCTGGACTTGAGTCCTGGAGATGGGAAGTACAGTGCCTGCACTCTGAAGGAGGGGTGTTAATGTTGCAGTTTAAAAACTGTAGTGTAAAGCACCCTTCTGGCAAGACAGTGATGGAGTGAATGATGGTGAAAGTTTTTCTTTTACGGGCCACCCTGCCTTGGTGGGAATCGGCCAGTGTGATAATAAAAAAAATAAAAAAAAAAAATAATAATAATAATAATAATAATAACAACAATAGGGGTCGTCCTCGAAAGGGTTGGAGAGAGGGGGTAAAGGAGGTTTTGTGGGCAAGGGGCTTGGACTTACAGCAAGCGTGCGTGAGCGTGTTAGATAGGAGTGAATGGAGACGAATGGTACTTGGGACCTGACGATCTGTTGGAGTGTGAGCAGGGTAATATTTAGTGAAGGGATTCAGGGAAACCGGTTATTTTCATATAGTCGGACTTGAGTCCTGGAAATGGGAAGTACAATGCCTGCACTTTAACCCTTTGAGGGTCGACAGGCCCTCTCCGAAACTCGTTCTCAGGGTCGGCCAAATTTAAAAAAAAAAAAAAATTATTTTCTCTTATCAAAAGATAGAGAATCTTTTCCCGATCATAAAGACACCAAAAGTTTGAAATTTGATAGAAAACTTACGGAATTATGCTCTCGCAAAGTTAGCGGTCTCGGCGATGTTTAAGCATCGGCGATTTTGCCCACTTTGAGCCCCATTTTCGGCCAATTTCACTGTACTAGTCGACAAAAAACATGAATATTTCGCTAGAACTCCATTTTTTCTATCGAATGGATGCAAGAAACCACTCATTTATGAAATTCAACTATCCAGTACAGTGGTCAGAATTTAGCAATTTTGCCAATTTCACACAAATTTCAAAAGATGCCAATTTCGGAATAGGGTCCAGAATAAACAAGAAAGACATTCCTGGTACTAAAATGACATTTCCTCTAGTCATTAGTCATGTCTCAAGTCCCCTCTTATATTCTTTTGCTTTCCACTTTGAATTTTTATTTTCACAAAAAATATAAGATTTACTGTTATGCAGACTACTGCATTAGTGTAAAAAATGGTATAAATATTATTGGTGCACTTGTGAAAGAATATTAGACTCACCAGTTGACGTGTATTGCACGCTTGGCACGATTTGTTTACTTTTGAAGTTTGGTAAAAATCGAACATTTCTGCTACTTTGAGCTCAATTTCAAGGCACCTTTCTTTGTAAAACCAGTCAAAATCATCTCAATTTCTGTAATATGTCTTCCATTCTATAAAATGAGACCAAGAAAACTAGAATACAACAATACCATACGAAAATACACTGCAAAGTCGCTGATTTATTAAAAAAAAATGGTCAAAGTTTTTTTTTTCTCATTATGCACTGTGTGCTGCAGGATTTTTTTTTAGAGTGTGCACACTGACCACATAGACCCATTCTTTCATATGAAGGCCTACCAGCTTTCTCCCACTAGATTTGAGGCCGCTAGAATTTATGAGTACTAGTGGTATAAACCTTGGTAATAAATACCGACAAGTTGGTTTAGAAAGACACGTAAGCAAACACTATAACATATTTATTAGAAAACGTTTCGGTCCTGGAACCTTGATCACTTCTAACATACAGAGGTAGAAAGACATTATATATATAGGCGGAGAGTGAGATGTGACGCACGTGACCTGAGGAATGTCATAAGAACATTAGAATGGAGGAACACTGTAGAAGGCCTACTGGCCCATGCGAGGCGAGGGTAGACGATGAAATCACGTGACTCCTGTGTTGTTGGGTTGGTGCTGCTTAAGTATCATGTATGCCAATGTTTTTGAAATTTTGTAGTTTCCAGTGTTGCGTTCTATAGTGTCGGTGACGGTGATTAGTGAGGCTTCTAGGCACCGTCGGCGTCTGAGGTCTGGTTCGGTGAGAACGAGTTGTGCCTCGTTCCAGTTCATCAAATGCCTCGCGGAGTCTCTCTGGAGGACACAGGCGTACCTTACATCGTCTCTGTTAGAGGCATTTCGATGCTCATTCACGCCTGAATGAGCATCGAAATGCCTCTAACAGAGACGATGTAAGGTACGCCTGTGTCCTCCACAGAAACTCCACGGGGCATTTGATGAACTGGAACGAGGCACAACTCGTTCTCACCGAACCAGACCTCAGACGCCGACGGTGCCTAGAAGCCTCACTAATCACCGTCACCGACACTATAGAACGCAACACTGGAAACTACAAAATTTCAAAAACATTGGCATACATGATACTTAAGTCACGTGATTTCATCGTGCCTCGCATGGGCCAGTAGGCCTTCTACAGTGTTCCTCCATTCTAATGTTCTTATGACATTCCTCAGGTCACGTGCTTCTCACTCTCCGCCTATATATATAATGTCTGTATGTTAGAAGTGATCAAGGTTCCAGGACCGAAACGTTTTCTAATAAATATGTTATAGTGTTTGCTTACGTGTCTTTCTAAACCATGAGTACTAGTACGTCAAAAACCCCTACGCGTAAAACGTACTAGTACGACGAAAACCCTCAAAGGGTTAAAGGAGGGGTTTGGGATATTGGCAGTTTGGAGGGATATGTTGTGTATCTTTATATGTGTATGCTTCTAAACTGTTGTATTCTGAGCACCTCTGCAAAAACAGTGATAATGTGTGAGTGTGGTGAAAGTGTTGAATGATGAAAGTATTTTCTTTTTGGGGATTTTTTCTTTTTTGGGTCACCCTGCCTTGGTGGGAGACGGCCGACTTGTTGGAGAAAAAAAAAAAAACAATAATAATCACTCAGGCGCATTAAATGTGCATAAAACATTAATATACACACTTTGCTTAATCCATCTGATTTTTTTTTCAAAATTATATAATAAACATGCTACATAACATATAAACATATAAATTAACAAATATGATATGTTTTTCTGGTCAGCTTGACAGAGTAAACAGAAACCATTCATGTCCAGGCTGGTAACAACAATAACAACGTTTGCTTACATAACCCTTGAACATTCTACACTCTTTTATTCATTTAATCTTGTTCACTCACCTCTCACTCTACATTAAGACTACAGATATTTTAAGGTAAGTAATGAGTGGACACAATTATTATATTATAGCTTAAAAATAATATTATTAGTACATATGTATTATTGTAATAATAATAATTCATTTTATTATTATTATCACACTAGCCGATTCCCACCAAGGCAGGGTGGCCCGAAAAAGAAAAACTTTCATCAACATTCACTCCATCACTGTCTTGCCAGAAGGGTGCTTTACACTACAGTTTTTAAACTGCAACATTAACACCCCTCCTTCAGAGTGCAGGCACTGTACTTCCCATCTCCAGGACTCAAGTCCGGCCTGCCCGTTTCCCTGAATCCCTTCATAAATGTTACTTTGCTCACACTCCAACAGCACGTCAAGTATTAAAAACCATTTGTCTCCATTCACTCCTATCAAACACGCTCACGCATGCCTGCTGGAAGTCCAAGCCCCTCGCACACAAAACCTCCTTTACCCCCTCCCTCCAACCTTTCCTAGGCCAACCCCTACCCCACCTTCCTTCCACTACAGACTGACACACTCTTGAAGTCACTGTTTCGCTCCATTCTCTCTACATGTCCAAACCTCCTCAGCCCTCTGGACAACAGTTTTGGTAATCCCGCACCTCCTCCTAACTTCCAAACTACAAATTCTCTGCATTATATTCACACTACACATTGCCCTCAGACATGACATCTCCACTGCCTCCAGCCTTCTCCTCGCTGCAACATTCATCACCCATGCTTCACACCCATATAAGAGCATTGGTAAAACTATACTCTCATACATTCCCCCTCTTTGCCTCCAAGGACAAAGTTCTTTGTCTCCACAGACTCCTACGTGCACCACTCACCCTTTTCCCCTCATCAATTCTATGATTCACCTCATCTTTCATAGACCCATCCGCTGACACGTCCACTCCCAAATATCTGAATACATTCACCTCCTCCATACTCTCCCTCCAATCTGATATTCAATCTTTCATCACCTAATCTTTTTATCCTCATAACCTTACTCCTTCCTGTATTCACCTTTAATTTTCTTCTTTTGCACACCCTACCAAATTCATCCACCAATCTCTGCAACTTCTCTTCAGAATCTCCCAAGAGCACAGTGTCATCAGCAAAGAGCAACTGTGACAACTCTCACTTTGTGTTATTCTTTATCTTTTAACTCCACACCTCTTGCCAAGACCCTCGCATTTACTTCTCTTACAACCCCATCTATAAATATATTAAACAACCACGGTGACATCACACATCCTTGTCTAAGGCCTACTTTTACTTGGAAATAATTTCCCTCTTTCCTACATACTCTAACTTGAGCCTCACTATCCTCGTAAAAACTCTTCACTGCTTTCAGTAACCTACCTCCTACACCATACACCTGCAACATCTGCCACATTGCCCCCCTATCCACCCTGTCATACGCCTTTTCCAAATCCATAAATGCCACAAAGACCTCTTTAGCCTTATCTAAATACTGTTCACTTATGTTTCACTGTAAACACCTGGTCCACACACCCCCTACCTTTCCTAAAGCCTCCTTGTTCATCTGCTATCCTATTCTCAAGTCTTACTCTTAATTCTTTCAATAATAACTACCATACACTTTACCAGGTATACTCAACACTTATTCCCCTATAATTTTTGCACTCTTTTATCCCTTTTGCCTTTATGCAAAGGAACTATGCATGCTCTCTGCCAGTCCCTAGGTACCTTACCCTCTTCCATACATTAAATAATTGCACCAACCACTCCAAAACTATATCCCCACCTGCTTTTAACATTTCTATCTTCATCCCATCAATCCCGGCTGCCTTACCCCCTTTCATTTTACCTACTGCCTCACGAACTTCCCCCACACTCACAACTGGCTCTTCCTCACTCCTACAAGATGTTGTTCCTCCTTGCCCTATACACGAAATCACAGCTTCCCTATCTTCATCAACATTTAACAATTCCTCAAAATATTCCCTCCATCTTCCCAATACCTCCAACTCTCCATTTAATAACTCTCCTCTCCTATTTTTAACTGACAAATCCATTTGTTATCTAGGCTTCCTTAACTTGTTGATCTCACTCCAAAACTTTCTTATTTTCAACAAAATTTGTTGATAACTTCTCACCCACTCTCTCATTTGCTCTCTTTACATTGCTTCACCACTCTCTTAACCTCTTCTTTCTCCATATACTCTTCCCTCCTTGCATCACTTCTACTTTGTAAAAACTTCTCATATGCTAACTTTTTCTCCCTTACTACTCTTTACATCATCATTCCACCAATCACTCCTCTTCCCTCCCGCACCCACTTTCCTGTAACCACCAACTTCTGCTGAACACTAAACACTACATTTTTAAACCTACCCCATACCTCTTCGACCCCATTGCCTATGCTCTCATTAGCCCATCTATCCTCCAATAGCTGTTTATATCTTACCCTAACTGCCTCCTCTTTTAGTTTATAAACCTTCACCTCTCTTCCCTGATGCTTCTATTCTCCTTTTATCCCATCTACCTTTTACTCTCAGTGTAGCTACAACTAGAAAGTGATCTGATATATCTGTGGCCCCTCTATAAACATGTACATCCTGAAGTCTACTCAACAGTCTTATCTACCAATACATAATCCAACAAACTACTGTCATTTCACCCTACATCATATCTTGTATACTTATTTATCCTCTTTTTCTTAAAATATGTATTACCTATAACTAAACCCCTTTCTATACAAAGTTCAATCAAAGGGCTCCCATTATCATTTACACCTGGCACCCCAAACTTACCTACCACACCCTCTCCAAAAGTTTCTCCTACTTTAGCATTCAGGTCCCCTACCACAATTACTCTCTCGCTTGGTTCAAAGGCTCCTATACATTCACTTAACATCTCTCAATCTCTTCTCCAGGTGCATACACACTTATTATGACCCACTTTTCGCATCCAACCTTTACTTTAATCCACATAATTCTTGAATTTACACATTCATATTCTCTTTTCTCCTTCCACTGATCCTTCAACATTACTGCTACCCCTTCCTTTGCTCTAACTCTCTCAGATACTCCAGATTTAATCCCATTTATTTCCCCCCACCAAAACTCCCCTACCCCCATCAGCTATGTTTTGCTTAGGGCCAGGACACCCAACTTCTTTTCATTCATAACATCAGCAATCATCTGTTTCTTGTCATCCGCACTACATCCACGCACATTCAAGCATCCCAGTTTTATAAAGTTTTTCTTCTTCTCTTTTTTAGTAAATGTCTACAGGAGAAGGGGTTACTAGCCCATTGCTCCCGGCATTTTAGTTGCCTCATACGACACGCATGGTTTACGGAGGAAAGATTCTTTTCCACTTACCCATGGACAATAGAAGAAATAAAGAACAAGAGCTATTTAGAAAAAGGAGAAAAACATTATATATATATATATATATATATATATATGCATGTGCGTGTCTGAAGTGTGACCAAAGTGCAAGTAGGAGAAGCAAGATATTCCTGTTATCTAGAGTGTTTATGAGAGAGAAAAAGAAACCAGCAATCCTACCATCATGCAAAAGAGTTACAGGTTTCTGTTTCACCGTCATCTGGCAGGACGGTAGTACTTCCCTGGGTGGTTGCTGTCTACCAACCTACTACCTATGATAATTAATATTATTAATTTAGGGCACTGGAGCACAGATCCACTGTATAGCACTCTCTGGATTTTTTGGGGTTACCCTAGGTAATTTATAATATGTATGATAACTTGACTTACCTCTACCTGAGAGAGACACATTCGGTCAGCCAGCCGGATACGTATTACACATGTTCCAGAGTTGTTTCTCTTTACTTAGGGTATAGGTTATACTACATTCTGACAGGATGACACTACCAGTGGTATTCTCCCATTCCACTATGTCGACAATACATAAAGACAACAGTAACATATGATACTATATGCGATGTAAAATTTACAATACAGTTCACTACCATGTATACATTATATACAGTACATAAATAATTAAAATATAACAATAGAAGTAAATTATGGTAAAAAGAATGAAATAATGATTGTACATTACTATGTAGGTAGTTTATATAGGAAAGGTTTGACATTATGTCCTACCCAATATGTCAGCAATTTTCAAAGGTTCGACTTGCGTCCATTTTGACTTACGACCGGTTGGTCGTAAGTCGGATGGTAGGTGTAATAATAAATAATATTCACGTGCAGGAATGGTATGCAATACCGACAAGATGAAATTAAGACGTGCAACATCTGGGTATCTTTATTGTAGACGTTTCGCCATCCAGTGGCTTTATCAATACAAATTCTAGGACATAACTTGAAGACAGTAGGACTATATACAGAAGATGAGGTAATCAGTCCCTCAACCTAGGAGTAGTTGCGAAGAGCTCTGTAGTCGTGGAGATTCTGAAGCAGAAGCAAGGAGCCTGGCGCTTACATAGTAACGTCAGGTGTAGCAGACGAGGGCATAGTCACTGGTAGGCGGGATTTCCCAGTGGAAGTAGGTACTTCCCAAAGAGATGGATTAGTTGTAGTAGTAGTTGTCGTAGCCGTGAAGGTTATGTACATGTATATAGTCCTACTGTCTTCAAGTTATGTCCTAGAATTTGTATTGATAAAGCCACTGGATGGCGAAACGTCTACAATAAAGACACCCAGATGTTACACATGTGTCTTAATTTCATCAATAATATTAATGTGAAGTGCTAAACCTGCAGAGGTTATAACTTCAATTAAATAAGATATGTACTGTATACTTACTCTACTAAAAGATATACAAATCAGGATAGGAAAATTAATTACCAGTACAGCCTCTCCTCACTTAGGAACAGAACTCCGTTGTTAAGACCACGTTGGTAAATGAATTAATCGCTAAGTGAGGAGCATACTACAATGGTAGTGGATTTGTGTTAACTATCTTTGATATTGTTTTAGTGTCACCTTTGGACCATTTATAACATTTCTGGTATGTTTTTAAATATTTATACAGTGTAGGAGGTAGGTTACTGAAAGCAGTGAAGAGTTTTTACGAGGATAGCGAGGCTCAAGTTAGAGTATGTAGGAAAGAGGGAAATTATTTCCCAGTAAAAGTAGGCCTTAGACAGGGATGTGTGATGTCACCGTGGTTGTTTAATATATTTATAGATGGGGTTGTAAGAGAAGTAAATGCGAGGGTCTTGACAAGAGGCGTGGAGTTAAAAGATAAAGAATAACACAAAGTGGGAGTTGTCACAGTTGCTCTTTGCTGATGACACTGTGCTCTTGGGAGATTCTGAAGAGAAGTTGCAGAGATTGGTGGATGAATTTGGTAGGGTGTGCAAAAGAAAATTAAAAGTGAATACAGGAAAGAGTAAGGTTATGAGGATAACAAAAATATTAGGTGATGAAAGATTGGATATCAGATTGGAGGGAGAGAGTATGGAGGAGGTGAATGTATTCAGATATTTGGGAGTGGACATGTCAGCGGATGGGTCTATGAAGGATGAGGTGAATCATAGAACTGATGAGGGGAAAAGGGTGAGTGGTGCACTTAAGAGTCTGTGGAGACAAAGAACTTTGTCCTTGGAGGCAAAGAGGGGAATGTATGAGAGTATAGTTTTACCAACACTCTTATATGGGCGTGAAGCATGGGTGATGAATGTTGCAGCGAGGAGAAGGCTGGAGGCAGTGGAGATGTCATGTCTGAGGGCAATGTGTGGTGTGAATATAATGAAGAGAATTCGTAGTTTGGAAGTTAGGAGGAGGTGCGGGATTACCAAAACTATTGTCCAGAGGGCTGAGGAAGGGTTGTTGAGGTGGTTTGGACATGTAGAGAGAATGGAGCGAAACAGAATGACTTCAAGAGTGTATCAGTCTGTAGTGGAAGGAAGGCGGGGTAGGGGTCGGCCTAGGAAAGGTTGGAGGGAGGGGGTAAAGGAGGTTTTGTGTGCGAGGGGCTTGGACTTCCAGCAGGCGTTCTCGAGCGTGTTTGATAGGAGTGAATGGAGACAAATGGTTTTTAATACTTGACGTGCTGTTGGAGTGTGAGCAAAGTAACATTTATGAAGGGGTTCAGGGAAACCGGCAGGCCGGACTTGAGTCCTGGAGATGGGAAGTACAGTGCCTGCACTCTGAAGGAGGGGTGTTAATGTTGCAGTTTAAAAACTGTAGTGTAAAGCACCCTTCTGGCAAGACAGTGATGGAGTTCTCAGTAGTAGTAACCAGTTACCAGTAACCAGTGTACCAGTAGATGACTCACTACCAACCGTCTCTGCATGCCAAAGCTTGATCAAAAGTTTGTTGGTCCTTATCAAGTAGTTGAACATATCACTGGTAATAAGTATAAGGTTAGAGAGATTAGTACTGGTAAGTATAAAGAATCGCATTTAGATCATATGAAGTTAGTATGTGATGATAATGATGTATCAACCCAGACTAATGTGACAGACTCTGACAATCTTCCTGATCCTGTACTCTCTTCCTCTGATACTCAGTCAAACGATCAACCTGTATGTCGTTATTCCCTACGTACACGACAGGTATTGAGAAATCCTCAAGTATCATTTGTAACTTCCAATTCAGATTTGCCTCAAATACAGCATGAGTTAGCCAATGTAACAGAGTTTGATCCTCCCAGAGATGACACTCGTTCTGCATATGTCAATCTTACCCTAGCAGAGTTGGGGTTAAATGTAAATAACCTGTATAGATGAATAATTACAGTATCAACTTATCAGTATTCAAGAATTTTTTTTCGTGTTCACGTTTTCTCCGAATTCTGAGAGTTAACAGTCTAGATTTGAGTGCACCGAATCTGCCTTTCTGTTAAACACTCTTTCTTTGTATATATTCCTTCCTCAGAATCCGTAGATCACATGAATACAGATCGATCGATCAATTTTTTTTTTTATCACTTCTATTGTGTAATCTCAACGTTGAGTTTCATTCAATGAGTTTCATTCGTTGAGTTTCTTCGATGAGTTGTGCTATATTATACCTTGTATTGCATTATAGTTTCAGTTATGTAAGCTTCCATTCCAATGTTCTACTTATGTATGTTATAATGTTCAACTGTTGTGTACTTTGACATTGTATAGAATCAGCCCAAGCCGTACACCTGCCATCTCTAGTTTGTATTAGTTTTATGTTGGGACGACATACGTTAGCGTCGCCGAGCTCTCAGTAGTAGTAACCAGTTACCAGTAACCAGTGTACCAGTAGATGACTCGCTACCAACCGTCTCTGCGTGAATCACTGGCTGTATTCATATTGTTGCTGACCTAGCAGGATTTCAAGCGCCCCCTCGCCCATGGGCACTTCTCAGTCAGTCTAGTCAAGGGGCAGAGAGAGGCAGGTTCGGCTGTGGCGCCCTTCCACATACTTCAGTTACAATATACATGTACGTACTTCCAGCCTACGTGAGTATTTTTACCCAATCCACGTGTTTGAACCCCACATGATAGAGTGAATGATGGTGAAAGTTTTTCTTTTTTGGGCCACCCTGCCTTGGTGGGTATCTGCCAGTGTGATAAAAAAGTGTACTGTATACTGTAATAAACAGAACAGAAAATCAGCTCTAGTATACATTATGTATACTGGTCAGAGCCTGTTGCAAGTCCAAGGCGTCGGTAAATGAGTACAGTGGACCCCCGCATAACGATGGCATCACATAGCGATTATTTCGCATACCGCTTACTTTAATTGCAAAAATTTTGCCTCACATACCGCTTAAAAACCCGCTTACCGATTTTCTTCCGAGACGCGCTCACATGTTCCGCCGGTGGCATTGTTTACCAGCCAGCCTCCGCGGTAACATCCAAGCATACAATCGGAATATTTCGTATTATTACAGTGTTTTCGGTGCTTTTTCTGGAAAATAAGTGACCATGGGCCCCAAGAAAGCTTCTAGTGCCAACCCTACAGCAATAAGAACATAAGAACGAAGGAACACTGCAGAAGGCAGGTTGTATAATAAACCCCAATCAACCATCGCTACTATTGGTGGTACAGCTGCTGCTGCTGCTGCACTGTCAGCTGCTGCTGCTGCTGTAGCACCGTTGTTGGTGTGGCTTATTGAGAATACCAAGAAACAATTAACCCCAGAGGATTTGCCACCCAGGATAACCCAAAAAAGTCAGTGTCATCGAAGACTGTCTAACTTATTTCCATTGGGGTCCTTAATCTTGTCTCCCAGGATGCAACCCACACAAGTCGACTAACACCCAGGTGAACAGGGAAAAATGCCTGGAACTAGTGCTCATATTGGTGAATTTAAAGCCAGCAAAGGTTGGTTTGAGAGATTTAAGAATCGTAGTGGCATACACAGTGTGATAAGGCCTGTTCTGGAAGAAAATGCCAAACAGGACCTACAGTACTCAGGAGGAAAAGGCATTCCCAGGACACAGTGTCTCATCAGTCATTGCTGCATCTTCAATAAAGGTAAGTGTCATTTATTCTTCATTTAGTAGACTAGTACATGCACAATATATACTGTGCATGTACTACTCTACTATTGTGCATGTATCCTTCTCTTTGTGTGTGGGAAAATGTATATTTCATGTGGTAAAATTTTTTTTTTCATACTTTTGGGTGTCTTGCACGGATTAATTTTATTTCCATTATTTCTTATGGGGAAAATTCATTCACATAACGATTATTTCGCATAACAATTACCCCTCTTGCACGGATTAAAATCGTTAACCGGGGGTCCACTGTATGTCGCTAAGTGAGGAGAAGCTGTACTTACGTGTAACTAAAGATCTAAAGATCTAGACAGACTTAAATAGGACTTCTTATGGAGTTAACTACAATCATTAAGTACAAGAAGAAAGGTAGCTTATGTATAAATAGGCTAATCTCAGATAAGGCCTTCACAGGAAAGGAAACGGTACATGTATATCAGGAATAAAGATCGCACTTCTAGAAAACAGTGTACTGTATACTAAATATAAGTAAGGTTTAAAAGATTTATCAGTTATCTTACTGGTTCACAAGATAAAAAAAAAATGACAGTAATTCAGCTCAAGTGCAAAATGTTGCACAGGTTCCTATTTCTCATTCTTAGAATAGTAGTACAGTATTAGTTTCCTGCTCGTTAAAAAAACCTCAAGACAAAGAAAATGTTCTAAAGTCAATAAGAATGGCTCCTTTCCTTCACATACTATAGCAAAACTGCCTACTGAACTCTCAAAATTATCCTATAAAAGTTCTCATGTGTGCAATTAATCTGGGCAAATTTGCATACAATTAAACAAATTCCAATTTAAAAACAGACATTCCAGCTACTATGGCAACCTTGCCTCAGTCTACTAGTATCCCCAGGCCTCTCCTATATAATACTTACCCTCTATTCAGAATAAATCATTACACAAAAAATTGAAGATTTAACCTATTTTTTTTTTTTTTTTTTTTGGGGTAATGACTGGTTTTTGTTTAGGCCATCTCAACAACTAAAGCAGACGTAGTTAAAAAAAAAAAAAAAAAAAAAAAAAAAAAAAACAATAATATATGTGTGCGTGTGTGTGTGTATATATATATATATATATATATATTACACACACACACACACACACACACACACACACACACACACACACACACACACACACACACGTATACACACACTATAAAACAGAGGGAGGTGGGAGACAGATGGGCCCCTGCCCTTCCTTAAGAAAAATCATTAGTATAAATAATTTCTTATTTATTTTTTATTTGGACATGATACACAGTTGTACAAAGAAATACAGTGATTGGGTGTACATGCCAAAAGCCCCTTGTATGTAGAGCATTATGGGCAGGCTTAAAATTAACTTAAGATTAAATGAGCAATGATATACATATTCAGTGGCAAAAATTACACTAAACATATTACAACATGAAGTACAAATGAGCATTTCAAATAAGAAGCTTTATAGTTGTACAAATTTGTAGCATAAAAATGTATAATATAATCGAATCAAGATTGAGTAAAATCAATGATTTGTAGTGCAGAAACAGGTTATGTGATCATTAGACAAGTTACTGTGCATTCAAGAGAATGGAGTATTCTATTAGGTAATGTAGTAAAAAAAAAAGTTTGATAGGGTCACAGGTTATACATTTATGAGATTGTTATTCAGTATTTATTTAGTTGTGGTTGAGTAAGTGGTTTTTAAGAGTCTTGAATTCATAAACAGTATTTCTTTTATATTCACAGGTAAAGAATTCCAGATTTTTGGGCCTTTTATGTGAAATGAGTTTTTACATAGTGCGAGATGGACACGAGGAACATCAAAGAGTGATCTGTGCCTTGTGTTATGGTCATGTGTTCTGTTGAGGTTGGTAAGGAGAAGTTTGAGGGGAGGGTTTATATCTGAGTTTAGTGTTCTATGTTTAAGTGTTCTAATGTTTAAGTAGGCACAATAATAAGTATGGATGTTTTGTACGGCGAGTAAGTTTAGAGTTTTGAATATTGGTGGAGTATGCCGCCTGGAGTGGGAATTTATCATTCTGACTGCAGCCTTTTGTTGGGTAATTAATGGTCCGAGATGATTTATTGTTGTTGAGCCCCATGCACAAATTCCATAGGTGAGATAGGAGTAAATGAGCGAGTGATATAGGGCCAGGAGGGCTGACTGTGGAACATAGTACCGTATGTTCAACAGTACACCTACGACCTTTGAGTTTCCTTGGAAATTTATTGTACATGAGTTTGAAATTTGAGCCCATTATCAAGGTGGATTTCTAAGAATTTTCCCTCTGTGAACTTTGTGAGAGGTGAACCGTTTATCATTATGTTAAGAGGAACATCTGCAGTTCTGTTCCCAAAATGAATGTAGTAGGTTTTGTCAATATTGAGAGTAAGTTTGTTAATCATCATCCAGGTAGATATTTTCTGTAATTCAGTATTTACAGTATTGGCTAGTATGACTGGGCTTGGGCGAGAGAAGACGTACGTAGTGTCATCTGCAAATAGTGTGGGTCTTTCACTAATATAAACCATTTCTCTTTCACGAGTGCGTTTGACCTTGTGTTTGATTATAAAACAAATCCGAGACATGTTCTAGGGTGGTTTTCATGGTTTTATTGGCCGTTTCTTAGTATCGATTGATGGAATGGAAAATGATTTATATATACTACCTACCTACTCCCCTCACCCCAAACACAAACACACACAAAGGTGATCAGGCTGGGGAAAGAAGGTGGGGAACTCACAAGAAACGATCAACAGGCGAGTCAGGAGCTCAACACGAGATTCAAGGATGTATTTACAGAAGACATAGGAAGGGCTCTGGGAAGAGAGCACAGAGGGGAACACCAACAGGGAATATACCAACAGGTGTTCGATGACACACACAATCTAGGAGGGGTGCAGAAGGTGCTAAGTGACCCTGATACCTCAAAGGCGAAGGGACCGGACAACATCTCGCCGTCGGTCCTTAGAGAAAGAGCAGAGATGCTGTGTGTGCCACTAACCACAATCAACATCCCTTGAAACTGGGCAAATGTTGTCCATTTTTTAAGAACGGAGACAGAAACGAGGCCCTAAACTACAGACCAGTATCACTGACGTGAGAGTATGCGAAGTCATGAAGAAGATTACCAGGAGGAGAGTGATGCAGTACCTGGAACGGAAGAAGAGTATAAACAACAACCAGCACGGATTCATGGAAGGCAAATCCTGTGTCACAAACCTTCTGGCGTTTTATGATAAAGTAACTTAAGACACGAGAGAGAGGGGTGGGTCGATTGCATTTTTCTGGACTACAGGAAGGCCTTCGACAGTTCCTCACAAGAGATTAGTGCAGAAGCTGGAGGATCAGGCACATATTACAGGAAGGGCACTGCAATGGATCAGAGAATACCTAACGGAGGCAACAACGAGTCATGGTACATGATGAGGTATCACAGTGGGCACCTATGACAAATGGGGTCCCACAGGGGTCAGTCCTAGAACCAGTGCTATTTTTGGTACATGTGAATGACATGATGGAAAGGACAGACTCAGAAGTGTCCCTGTTCGCAGATGATGTAAAGTTAACGAGGAGAATTAAATCAGACGAAGATCAGGTAGGACTACAAAGAGACCTGGGTTGGCTGAACACGTGGTCCAGCAACTGGCTTCTTGAATTCAACCCCACCAAGTGCAAAGTCATGAGGATTGGGGAAGGGCAAAGACGACCACAGACAGAGTATAGGCTAGGTGGCCAAAGACTGCAAACCCCCCCTCAAGGAGAAAGATCTTGGGGCGAGCATAACACCGAGCACGTCTCCGGAGGCACACATCAACCAGGTAACTGCTGCAGCATATGGGCGCCTGGCAAACCTGAGAATAGCGTTCTGATGCCTTAGTAAGGAATCGTTAAGACACTGTACACTGTGTACATCGGGCCCATACTGGAGTATGCAGCACCAGTTTGGAACCTACACCTGGTCAAGCACATCAAGAAATTAGAGAAAGTACAGATTTACAACAAGGTTAGTTCTGGAGCTCAGGGGAATGTCCTACGAAAAAAGGTCGAGGGAAATCGGCCTGACGATACTGGAAGACAGGAGGGTCAGGGGGAGACACGATAACAACATACAAAATACTGCATGGAATAGATAAGGTGGACAGAGACAGGACGTTCCAGAGAGGGGACACAGAAACAAGGGGTCACAATTGGAAGCTGAAGACTCAGATGAGTCACAAGGATGTTTGGAAGTATTTTTTCAGTCAGAGTTGTCAGGAAGTGGAATAGTCCAGCAAGTGATGTAGTGGAGGCAGGAACCATACATAGCTTTAAGATGAGGTATGACAAAGCTCGGGAAGCACAGAGAGGGAGAGAGAGAGAGAGAGAGAGAGAGAGAGAGAGAGAGAGAGAGACAGACAGACAGACAGAGAGGACCTAGTAGCAATCAGTGAAGAGGCAGGGCCAGGAGCCGAGTCTCGACCCCTGTAACCACAATTAGGCGAGTACGTACGTACACGCACACACACTAACTCGCTCACTGTACAGACATTCTCTCGTGTCTATGCCAAAATTTACTGCTCACAGCACATGCGAGTGCTATGATTAAGACAGATCTACATCCGCGCCGCTAATCCCACTGATGTAGATCTACACGAGAGACAATGAAAGTCTTAAGGATGAATGTAAACACTGAGCAGTATTTCATCAAACAGGCACTCCTGTTAGGTAAGCCAGTTGCCAATCAGATTAACCCCTTGATAAGAAAAGACCTTATTCAGTCTTCCACAAATCAGACAAATATGTCTAAACTAAGTGCCTCACAAAATTAAAGCGGCAATCTCTTATTCGAGCTTAAAAGAGTAATCATGCTAACATCCCTAATGTCCATAGGGATACAGCACCAACTTATCGGCAACAGACTGTCCAGTACCTCTTAGTCCTGACTAAATTACAAGACTACCTTCTTGCCAAGATAGTTTTCCAAGCGGCATCGTGCATGCTCGCTTATATTGTTTACGATGGGGTTGTTGGTGGCGATTCCTTGATTCTGTGTAATTCTTAGCACATTGTTAATTAACCCTAGCTATGGCTAGCAATGAGCTCTGCAGCTCTAGAAAAAGTCTACAATTTACCACTTAGGGAGGGAGTGGTAGCACTGAAACATTCTCTGTAAGTGCAGTTATAAATTAAAAAGTTTCTTTTATGCTAATGTTTAAGTTCCTAGCAGACCAGGGTCATAGGTGTACCAATTAATTATTATTATATGATCTTGCTGGTCTGGCACAATCAATGCACGTGCCGGAATATCGGTGATGTACTTGTGCCAACATCAGCAACTACACAAATTCTCGTTACTTCTAGTACATCCTCTAAAATAGCCTCAATATATCACTTACAAATTCCACTAGTAGCACAGAATATCAAATGCACTATCAGTAACCACTATATGATAACAATAGCCTGTTGTTGTTGTTAACCTTTTCAGGGTTTCGGACGTACTAGTACGGTTTACGCACCAGGGTTTTCGACGTAGTAGTACACCTAAATTCTAGCGCCCTCAAATCTAGCGAGAAAGCTGGTAGGCCTACATATGAAAGAATGGGTCTATGTGGTCAGTGTGCGCAGTATAAAAAAAATCCTGGAGCACACAGTGCATAATGAGAAAAAAAAAAAAACTACCGTGTTTTTGGATTAAAACAGCAACTTTGCACTGTATTTTTTTTATGGTATTTATTGTTGTATTCTAGTTTTCCTGGTCTCATTTTATAGAATGGAAGACATTACAGAAATTGAGATGATTTTGACTGGTTTAACCATGAAAATTACCTTGAAATTGAGCTCAAAGTAGCAGAAATGTTCGATTTTTACCGAAGTTCAAAAGTAAACAAATCATGCTGTGTGTCCAATACACGTCAACTGGGGAGTCTAATATTCTTTCACAAGTGTGCTGATATTATTTATACCATTTCTATACTAATGCAGTAGTCTGCATAACAGTATATCTTCTATTTTTTTTTTTTTTTTTTTTTTTTTTTTTTTTTTTTTTTTTTTTTTTTTTTTTTTTTTTTTTTTGAGAATAAAAATTCCAAGTGGAAAGCAAAAGAAATGTAAGAGGGGCATGGGGATGTGACTAATGAACAGAGGAAATGTTATTTTAGTGCCAGGAATGTCTTTCTTGTTTATTCTGGATCCTATTCGGAAATTGGCTCTTTTGAAATTTGTGTGAAATTGGCAAAATTGCTAAATTCTGACCACTGTACATTGTACATTGCAGAGTCACTTGTTTGCACAGAACTGCTTAATGCCTCAAATGACGTAGTGCAAGTTTTAGCAGTAAAGGTCGAGAACCAAAACCTAGTCATTGTGGTAGTCTACAAGCCTCCGGATGCAACATCCCAGCAATTCCAGGAACAGCTGTTAAAAATTGACCACTGTCTGGAAAATCTTCCAGCTCCTGCACCCAACATCTTGCTCCTGGGGGATTTCAACTTAAGGCACCTAAAATGGAGGAATATAGCAAATAATATTGTTGCAGTAATAACACCAGGAGGCAGCTCTGATGAAAACTCACACTCACACGAGCTTTTAAATCTCTGCACAAAATTCAATTTAAACCAGCAAATAATAGAGCCTACTAGACTGGAGAATACACTAGACCTCATATTCACTAACAATGATGATCTGATAAGAAATGTCACCATATCAAAAACAATATACTCAGATCACAACATAATTGAGGTTCAGACATGTATGCGAGGAGCCCCAGACCGACAAAATGAGACTAGTCACGAGGGAGCATTCACCAAATTCAACTTCAATAACAAAAACATAAAGTGGGACCAAGTAAACCAAGTCCTAACCGATATAAGCTGGGAAGATATACTAAGCAACACAGACCCAAACTTATGCCTAGAACAGATTAACTCGGTGGCACTCGATGTATGCACAAGGCTTATTCCTCTAAGAAAAAGGAGGAGTAGATGTAAAATAGAAAGAGACAGGCGCTCCCTTTACAGGCGACGGAAAAGAATAACAGAGCGGCTAAAAGAGGTCAATATATCTGAAATGCGCAGGGAGACACTGGTCAGAGAAATAGCAAGCATCGAACTTAAGCTAAAAGAATCCTTTAGGAGTCAGGAATCGCGGGAAGAACTAAAAGCTATAAATGAAATCGAAAGAAACCCAAAGTATTTCTTCTCCTATGCCAAATCAAAATCGAGAACAACGCCCAGTATTGGGCCCCTACTTAAACAAGATGGGCCCTACACAGATGACAGCAAGGAAATGAGTGAGCTACTCAAGTCCCAATATGACTCAGTTTTTAGCAAGCCGCTAACCAGACTGAGAGTCGAAGATCAAAATTAATTTTTTATGAGAGAGCCACAAAATTTGATTAACACAAGCCTATCCAATGTTATCCTGACGCCAAATGACTTCGAACAGGCGATAAATGACATGCCCATGCACTCTGCCCCAGGGCCAGACTCATGGAACTCTGTGTTCATCAAGAACTGCAAGAAGCCCCTATCACGAGCCTTTTCCATCCTATGGAGAGGGAGCATGGACACGGGGGTCGTCCCTCAGTTACTAAAAACAGACATAGCCCCACTCCACAAAGGGGGCAGTAAAGCAACAGCAAAGAACTACAGACCAATAGCACTAACATCCCATATCATAAAAATCTTTGAAAGGGTCCTAAGAAGCAAGATCACCACCCATCTAGAAACCCATCAGTTACACAACCCAGGGCAACATGGGTTTAGAACAGGTCGCTCCTGTCTGTCTCAACTACTGGATCACTACGACAAGGTCCTAAATGCACTAGAAGACAAAAAGAATGCAGATGTAATATATACAGACTTTGCAAAAGCCTTCGACAAGTGTGACCATGGCGTAATAGCGCACAAAATGCGCGCTAAAGGAATAACAGGAAAAGTCGGTCGATGGATCTATAATTTCCTCACT
This sequence comes from Cherax quadricarinatus, assembly GCF_038502225.1. NCBI lineage: Eukaryota > Metazoa > Arthropoda > Malacostraca > Decapoda > Parastacidae > Cherax > Cherax quadricarinatus. Next base: position 22,663,212 of record NC_091326.1, on the reverse strand, counting down.
AACAGAACACAGAGAGTAGTCGTCAACAGAGTAAAGTCCGAGGCAGCTACAGTGAAAAGCTCTGTTCCACAAGGCACAGTACTAGCTCCCATCTTGTTCCTCATCCTCATATCCGACATAGACAAGGATGTCAGCCACAGCACCGTGTCTTCCTTTGCAGATGACACCCGAATCTGCATGACAGTGTCTTCCATTGCAGACACTGCAAGGCTCCAGGCGGACATCAACCAAATCTTTCAGTGGGCTGCAGAAAACAATATGAAGTTCAACGATGAGAAATTTCAATTACTCAGATATGGTAAACATGAGGAAATTAAATCTTCATCAGAGTACAAAACAAATTCTGGCCACAAAATAGAGCGAAACACCAACGTTAAAGACCTGGGAGTGATTATGTCGGAGGATCTCACCTTCAAGGACCATAACATTGTATCAATCGCATCTGCTAGAAAAATGACAGGATGGATAATGAGAACCTTCAAAACTAGGGAGGCCAAGCCCATGATGACACTCTTCAGGTCACTTGTTCTATCTAGGCTGGAATATTGCTGCACTCTAACAGCACCTTTCAAGGCAGGTGAAATTGCCGACCTAGAAAATGTACAGAGAACTTTCACGGCGCGCATAACGGAGATAAAACACCTCAATTACTGGGAGCGCTCGAGGTTTCTAAACCTGTATTCCCTGGAACGCAGGAGGGAGAGATACATGATTATATACACCTGGAAAATCCTAGAGGGACTAGTACCGAACTTGCACACGAAAATCACTCACTACGAAAGCAAAAGACTTGGCAGACGATGCACCATCCCCCCAATGAAAAGCAGGGGTGTCACTAGCACGTTAAGAGACCATACAATAAGTGTCAGGGGCCCGAGACTGTTCAACTGCCTCCCAGCACACATAAGGGGGATTACCAACAGACCCCTGGCAGTCTTCAAGCTGGCACTGGACAAGCACCTAAAGTCAGTTCCTGATCAGCCGGGCTGTGGCTCGTACGTTGGTTTGCGTGCAGCCAGCAGCAACAGCCTGGTTGATCAGGCTCTGATCCACCAGGAGGCCTGGTCACAGACCGGGCCGCGGGGGCGTTGACCCCCGAAACTCTCTCCAGGTAAACTCCAGGTAAACTGTATTGGATAGTTGAAATCGGTAAATGAGTAGTTTCTTGTACCCATTCAATAGAAAAAATGGAGTTCTAGCGAAATAGTTATATTTTTGTCGACTAGTACACTGGAATTGGCCGAAAATAGGGCTCAAAGTGGGCAAAATCGCCGATGTGTAAACATCGAGACCGCTCACTTCGCGAGAGCATAATTGCACAAGTTTTCCATCAAATTTCATACTTTTGGTGTCATTATGATCAGGAAAAGATTCTCTTATCCTTTCATAAGAAAAAATAATTTTTTTTTTTTGAAATTTGGGCAACCCTGAGAAAGTCTGGTAGAGGGCCTGTCGACCCTGAAAGGGTTAATGAAGTGTAAAAAAAATAAATGTATTTGAATTCCAGATAAGGATTAGTTTAAATCAAATTTAGGAATAGTAAAAGTTAAGGTAAAGTTTGAATTTACTGTCTAAGTATACATAATTTAAGCAACAATATTAAACTGAAATTTCACAGAATCATGGTTACCCTTCTATGTCATCTCTCCAATAAATATCAGACTAGTGTTCCACACCAGAAAGAAATACCCATCAATATCTACAGGAAGGCAGCAAAAGCTTTATCTCAGCCATTTCAGTACAGTGGACCCCTGGTTATTGTAATTAATCCATTTCAGAGTGACTAAAACCGAATTTGATGATACCCGAATTCATTTTCCCCATAAGAAATAGTAATGTAAATTCAATTAATCTGTTCCAGACACCCAAAAGTATTAAAAAAAATAATTTTTTTACATGAAATATACATTTACGTACAATGAAAATAACGAGACATGAAGAATAAACAATAACAACATGACACTTACCTTTACTGAACACTTGTTGATGTATGGAAGATGGGAGAGGATAGTGTTACTATTGTTCGGAAGGGTAATTCGCTTCCATAAAAACTTCAGGTACCAAGTTCTTTTCTGGAGTTACTTCCCTTCTTTGGTTTTTTTTTTAATGCCACTAGGACCAGCTTTAGAGTCACTGGACCCCTGTCGCTCAAAAAATCGTTCCAGAGAGCTCTGTTTCTGGCGTTTCTTTAAAATTTCCCTAAAATGGGACACGAGACTGTCATTGTACATGTTGCCAACACGGCCTGCACAAGCTTTGTCAAGGTAACATTCATCCATAAATGTTTGCACCTCACTCCACTTTGCACAAATGTCCTTAACCCTTTGACTGTCACAAGCCCCTTTCTTAAACTGTCAGTCTACATCGCAAAATTTTTTGAAAAAAATATTACGAAAGGAAGAATCTTTTCCCGATGGTAATGACACCAAAAGTACGAAATTTGGTCGAAAACTCACGGAATTACCCTCCCTCAAAAGTTAGCAGTCTCGGCAACATATATGCATCAGTGATTTCGCAGACTTTGAGCCTTGTTTATGGCCAATTCCACTGTTCCAGTTGACCAAACCCAACTATTTCTTTAGAACTCCATTTTTTTCTATCAATCGAGTACAAGAAACTGCCCATTTACCGATTTGAACTACCCAATAAAGTAGTCAGAAATTGGCAATTTGGCCAATTTCACACAAATTAAAAAAAGATGCCAATTTCAAAATAGGGTCCAGAATAAACAATGTAGACATTCTTGGCACTAAAATAACATCCTCTGTTCATAAGTCACATCTATAGGCCCCTCCTATATTACTACTGCTTTCAATTTTGATTTTTTATTCATACAAAAAATACAAAATTTACTGTTTATGCAGACTACTACATTACTGTAAAAATGGTATAAATAATATCAGTGCACTAGTGAAAGAATATTAGACTCCCCAGTTGACGTGTATTGGACGTGTGGTGTCATTTGCTTACTCTTGAACATTGGTAAAAATCTAACATTTCCGCTACTTTGAGCTCAATTTCAAAGTAGTTTTCATCGTGAAACTAATCAAAATCATCTCTATTTCTGCAATATGTTTTCCATTTTATCACGCGAGACCATGAAAACGAGAATACAACGATAAATACTACATGAAAATACACCTCAAAATCAGCATTTTAATCCAAAAAACAATGGTCAGTTTTTTTTTTCTCATGCACTGCGTGCTGCAGAGTTTTTTTTTTGTGGTGCACACTGATCACACTGACCCATTCTCTCACATGTGGGCCCACCAGCTTTCTCCTGCTCGATTTGAAGCCGCTAGAATTATTGAGTATTCATATGTTCGAAACACTGGCTCGTAAGACGTATACATACGACCAAAACAGTCGAAGGGTTAATCTTTGAAGAAGGCACCTTCTTCCATCTCTTCCTCGTCCTCTGAAGCAATTTCCTGAGCTGTGGTCTGTTGCTATTGCAGATGAAGGCCTTGCAGCTCTTCAGTGGTTAGCTCGTCCCTGTTGTCCTCCACCAATTCTTCCACATCCTTGCCACTCACCTCCACCCTCATGGAATTCTCCAATGCCACAATACTTTCCACAACTGCCATAGGCTTGTCAGGCTGAGCCCCAAACCTTTCAAAATTCCTCTTGGACACATTCTGGCCACAATTTTCTCCAAGTAGATTTCAAAGTACTGAAAGTCACTCCATCCTAAGGGTTACGCAATAGAGGATACTGAAGTGATCTTTCCAGGAGTCTCTTAGGGTCAATTCAGTGTCCGAGGCTATGTCAAAGCACCTATGAAACATTGCTTTGGTGTAGAGTTTTTTGAAGTTTGAAATGACCTGCTGGTCCATGGGCTGGAGGAAAGGAGTGGTATTAGGGGGAAAGAACTTCACTGTGATGAACTGAAACTCCTCCACAATTTGGTCATCCAAGTCTGGAGGATGAGCAGGAGCATTGTCCAGTACGAGGAGGCACCTTCAGCTTATTTTCCAAGAGGTATTTCTTCACACTCAGGCTAAACACTTCATTGAACCAATCGAGGAAAATTTCCCTCGTGACCCATGCTTTACTGTTTGCCTTCCACATCACACAATTTAATCTTGACACTTTCTTGAACACTGGAATTTTCATAGCGATACACCAGTAAAGGCGGCACTTCGAAATTTCCACTAGCATTACTACAGAATATGAAAGTTAGCCTGTCTTATAGGTTTGTGTCCTGGGAGGGCCTTTTCCTCCTGCATGATATAGGTCCTCTTTGGCATTTTCTTCCAAAAGAGGCCCGTTTCCTCACAACTGAACACTTGTTGGGGTTTGAATTGTTCAGCCTCTATGTACCCCTTGAATTCCTGAACATTTTTCAGCTGCATATTTATCAGAACTTGCAGCCTTGCCATGCCTTACCACACTATGCCACTATACTTCTTAAATCTCTCACACTAGCCTTCGCTGGCCTTAAATTCACTAACATCAGCACTAGTTCCAGGCATTTTCTTTACGTTCACTCGCATAGCGCTCTGAAAGTACTGTTATTTTACATTTGAAGGCATGTAAAAATAAAACGTAGATCTACGTTCAGAGTGCTACTCGAGTGAATGTAGATCTACGTTTAAGACAGTTTAAGAGTTAACAAGACCTACGATAACCTGTACAAAAAAGTAGCGATTAAAGAGAAGTGAATAATTACTGAACATCTAATCTACCATTATGTGCTTACTCCTTGTCAACTTGGTTCAAGACTTTAAAAAATAAAACACTAATGATGCAATCAAAAATGCTTGACAGTTTATGCAACATTTGAAAAAACAAGTATTGAACAGGGCTTTTTATTGATTTGTGTAATGCTTTTGATGTGGCTGACCATAATATTCTTCATAAACTTAACAATGAACTCAAAGAGCACCCCTACATATTTCGTTCTTCAAATACATGTGCATACAACTGAACAGTCACTAATAATACTTCTTGAACTATACATCTTACCAATTAAGTTACATTTTTCCCAAGGTAGCATCCTGGACCCCCTTCTTGTTCTCCTTTATATCAGTAACTAACAGATAGCCACCCAGCTGCTAGACTCCTCAGCTCGCCCATGAAGGACCTGGGATCAATCCCAGCACAGGTGAAATGTTGGGCATGTTTCCTTGAACCTGATGCCCCTGTTCACTTAAAGTAGGTACCTGGGTGTTAGTTCACTGTTGAGAGTCAACCTAGGGGATAAGATTAAAGGACCCCAAAATATAAACAGTCCCTGATGACACTGATGTCATTGGGTTATCCTGGGTGGCTAACCTTTCAGATTAAAAATCCAAACAATCTTAATCAACCAATATTCTCTGCTGATGACACTATAGTCATTGATAAACTAAAAACAAAAGATAATAAATAAACTGGCACTTAATGTAGAAAAGACATTCTATACAACTTTTGGGAATAAATCATGTCCAAAATTAGATAGCACAATAAATGAATTAAAAATAAAGAACAAATGGGAAAATCTGTATGCATTTGTAGACAAATTAAAATTTAATCCTCATATTCAGCTTTCGAAAATTCATTATGTTCTTCAATCTACACTACTAACATTTCTCCCATTTACCCTACCTCACTTAAGGAATTTGTGTCTGAGGTTCTACCTCAGATATTTCCTCAATCCAATTATTAATACAATCATCACAAAACCAAATTTTAGGTAACACCTAGACCTTGACTCAAGGCCCTATATTTTTTTTTTTTTATGTTAATACCACACATACTTCTGTTCGCTTCATGTCTTTAAACACTGAAATGCTGACATTGTAATAATCTATATAGAAACATTGCCACAATAAAGGCATAATTTGCATATGCCTTTTCTTTGATACTCCTGGCAAACCACTTCTGTATCTTCATACACTAGCCAGGTGCCTCGTGACTCAGTTGGTAGCTGTCTCAACTTGCAGACTGAGGGACCTAGGTTAAATCCCCAACAAGTGGAAACACTGAGCATGTTTCCCTATACCCAATGGAAGCAAGTCATTTGTCTAACTTTTTTGGGTTATGCTAAGTTCTCTACACACATGCCACTATGCATGATAATCTATATAACTATTTGTGCATACCTGAATAAACTTACTGTTTACCTAGAAGTAGATACATGGGTGTTTGGTAACTGGTGTGAGCCACATCCTGAGGGAAAGAATTAAAGGACCCCAGTGAAAGTAAAATGATCCTTGATGACATCCTGAATATTGAGTAATCCTGGGTTATTAATCCTCCTGGAGTTTACCTGGAGAGAGTTCCGGAGGTCAACGCCCCCGCGGCCCGGTCTGTGACCAGGCCTCATGGTGGATCAGAGCCTGATCAACCAGGCTGTTACTGTTGGCTGCGCACAAACCAACATGACAAATTCTCTCTAGTGTCTGGGGCCCAAGACTGTTCAACGGCCAACAGACTCCTGATTGTCTTCAATAAGGCGCTGGACAGGCACCTGAAGTCAGTACCTGACCAAGCGGGCTGTGGTTCATATGCGAGTTTGTGTGCAGCCAGCAGTAACAGCCTGGTTGATCAAACCATGCTCCACCATGAGGCCTGGTCTCAGATCGAGCCGTGGGGGCGTTGACCCCCAAAACCCTCTCCAAATAAACTCCAGGTAGGACAATTTCAACATGATAATTCATACTAAAGTCAATGGAAATTTATCTATCTAATATTTAGCTAAGTGATGCGTTATTTTTTGTACGACTCTTTACCATCAATATTGTAAAGTTGAGGATGGAAAACAACCAGACTGGATTCAAGGAAGAGTAGTACTAAAGTCCCTGGATCAAGAACCTTCAAAAATATCAAGGCAATCCCCTTTTGAAGGGACAGAAATAAGAGATAATAACTAAATGTTGCACCTCGGCGGATTTCGGTCAACAAAAGTTTTTAACTAATAATACTTACTGGGTTTTACACTAGATCTTATTATATTGTGTAAATGTAAAGATTACACAACTAAATAAAACCTACACACAAATAACACGAATATAACAGAAACTTATGACAACATTTTGGTCCAATATGAATCATTTACATGTCAACCTAAATAACGTAACCTAACTTAACCTTGCTCAGCCATCAAGCTTTTTCTTACATCCGCTGCGTCTTTGTTTACTTGGCTGTGATTGGCCAGCCAGCAGTACTAGACCTTGTCTGCCCTGCTGCCCCAGGGACGGGGAGGCCCAAACATGCAGTTTTCGCTAATATCTCCAAGAATATCTATATACCCAAGAAATAACTAATATATTGTGTAGATCCCACGTATAAAAAATGTCTTATTTCCATCTTGTATCATTCCAATATAATAGAAACAAAGGGAACAAATTCTCACAGCCTGAAAAAGTTGACCTCACCATCTAAGTCCAGGGTAGAGCCCGTCGTTCATTTAATTAATTAAAATAAAGAAATATTTCACTGCGGCGACCACCATCATAGTTTGAACTATCAGCTGATGGAAGTATCTGCTATTTATCTACTTGCTACTCAAAACTTAAAATTTTATTTTATTCCAGAAACCACCACAAATTAAAATAATACAATTTAACTTCACTAAAAAAATTTATTAACAAATCTCATGTATATACACTAAAGACAAAAAAATATATTATAAATAGCTCTTAGATATATAAGATAAGATAAGATTTCGTTCGGATTTTTAACCCCGGAGGGTTAGCCACCCAGGATAACCCAAGAAAGTCAGTGCGTCATCGAGGACTGTCTAACTTATTTCCATTGGGGTCCTTAATCTTGTCCCCCAGGATGCGACCCACACCAGTCGACTAACACCCAGGTACCTATTTGCTGCTAGGTGAACAGGACAACAGGTGTAAGGAAACGTGTCGAAATGTTTTCCACCCGCCGGGAATCGAACCCGGGACCTCCGTGTGTGAAGCGGGAGCTTTAGCCACCAGGCCACTAATATATATATATATATATATATATATATATATATATATATATGTATATATATATATATATATGTATATATATATATATATATATGTATATATATATATATATATGTATATATATATATATATATGTATATACCTGGACCTGGAGTTTACCTGGAGAGAGTTCCGGGGGTCAACGCCCCCGCGGCCCGGTCTGAGACCAGGCCTCCTGGTGGATCAGAGCCTGATCAACCAGGCTGTTGCTGCTGGCTGCACGCAAACCAACATACGAGCCACAGCCCGGCTGATCCGGAACTGATATAGATATATATAGATAGATAGATAGATAGAGATATATATATATATATATATATATATATATATATATATATATATATATATATATATATATATATATATATATATTATATATATATATATATATATTATATATATTATTTTAGAATGAGTCCTGTGCAACATTTGGGTATTTTTATCGTGGGAATGTTTCAGCAGTCACTAGCTTTATCAGTAAGTCACGTACACTGTACAATAGGATCTTCTAGTTACTAGTAGAAGTACACTAGTCCAAAGTGCAATTTTTTTTTTTTACCATTTCATACCAAAAATTTAGGTACGAGCACTGGTGTCGAACCTTGGTCCTGAGATTACTAGGTGGTCTGGTGGCTAAAAGCTCCCGCTTCACACACGGAGGGCCCGGGTTCGATTCCCGGCGGGTGGAAACATTTCGACACGTTTCCTTACACCTGTTGTCCTGTTCACCTAGCAGCAAATAGGTACCTGGGTGTTAGTCGACTGGTGTGGGTCGCATCCTGGGGGACAAGATTAAGGACCCCAATGGAAATAAGTTAGACAGTCTTCGATGACGCACTGACTTTCTTGGGTTATCCTGGGTGGCTAACCCTCCGGGGTTAAAAATCCGAATGAAATCTTATCTTATCCACCACTTTACCACTGAGCTACGGGACGTTAACCTTTCTACATCATTAGCTGCCATTTGCAACGTTACTCTTGAATATGATGTTATACAATATTAACATGTTGATAAGCAATTATTCCGAAACGTTTCACCTACACGGTTAAGCTTCTTCAGTCGAATACAAAGGCGGCAGCAAAAGTAGAGATGTAAAGAGTAGTTTTGAGGTGTCAGTCCTCCAGGCAGGTATCTCACCTTCCTTTGATCTATTACCTGGCATTCCCAGAGGCACTGTATATGGCCCCTACGGCTTTAGTTCTCACCTCATGAATGTAATAATAGCGCTCACTCGGTTGCTTCACTTCATCAAGGGAAGGTACCTTGATGCTGGTCACTGGCTTCCCATCCCTTCCTTGGATCAAACCTGATGATCTCCCAGTCTTCAGGTGAGGTATGACTCCCTCCCCCATACAAGTTTATCACTTTCCCATGATAATGACATGATGTTGCTTCACCTGACTTCATTCAGATTATTAACCTGGATACTAATAATCCTGGACTCCTGAAGGAAGAATCCTACACGCTGGTAAGCTCTTAAACTAAGGAATCCGACCCCTTTTTTTTTCCAAATCTTGAGTCGAGTCTGCTTTCCATTACCCCAGGTGCTGTATGACCCCCTACGGGTTTAGCGCTTCCCGTGAATATAATAGTAACCCATAACCAAGGCAACGTTCACGGTGCCTCCCCAGGTCTTCCTCAGTTACCACACACCAGCCTAGTAACTCCTGAGTTACTAACTACATACGTATATTACTAGATAATTGGGGCAACAGATAATTAGATATTTGCCCACATAAATTTTATTTTCAGAATATAGATCCTCGTTTCAAAATGGGTTGACATTATATACTTGTATAATCTAAGTTATAGTATTTGAATCCTAGGTTAAGTATAATAAAATTGTCTGAAGGCAAGATTATTAACTGTACCAACTTAATAAATAGTATCAGATGACTGTTCCTTCAGAATACCGTAAAATGCCACTACACTAGTTAACAGGACGAGTTTTGATCAAATAAATGGAAGTGTATCTGACCTTCAGTGTACAGCAGAGTTATGGCACACGTTAACTGATCCTGGTGTATCACGTCCCAACCCGAGTCTTCTACTGGTGAAGGGGCACGTGGAGGCCTCATATATATAAACAGTACACCGCCTGCGCATGCGCTGCAATGTTGTAGCGCATGTGTCGTACAACCAGTTTCCGGTACCTTAGTGGTACGTGATTCATACAGAGTACACTAGCAGCCTACTACGATGCGATTTATCCTTTACATTATAAAACTTTGTCACGTGATTAGCATCATTTGGTCAACTGGATAAAGGGATGAATACTTTGTCCTGTTCCCACAGGGCTGGATACTGTGACGCAGGATGGAATCCTGGCAAGCCGCAGTTCTGTTAATGATTCAAAAGTGGATAAAAAGGATTCAATGAAAAATATTTGAATTTCTTCTTGAAGCAATTCGAATATTCCACTTCAACTACCACCCAATCTTTTATCTGAAGAGGGTTTCGGGGGTCAACGCCCCCGCAGCTCGGGCTGAGACCAGGCTTTGTGGTAGATCATGGTCTGATCAATCAGGCTGCTATTGCTGGCCTCACGCAAACTGACGTACGAACCACAGTCCTGTTCGTCAGGTACCAACTTTATGTGCCTGTCCAGTGCCTTCTTCAAGACAGCCAGGGGTCTATTGGTAATCCCCTTTATGCATGCTGGGAGGCACTTGAACAGTCTTGGGCCCCTGGCACTTACTGTGTTTCTCTCAGTGTACTCGTGGTGCTCCTGCTTTTCATTGGGGGAATGTTGCATCTCCTGTCCAGTTTTTGGTACTAATCCCTCTAGGATTTTCCAAATGTATATTATCATGTATCTCTCCTGCATTCCAGGAAATACAAATCAAGGGATTTCAATCGTTCTCAGTAACTTAGGTGCCTTATTGTACTTATGTGTGCCGTGAAAGTTCTTTGTACACTCTCCAGGTCAGCAATGTCGCCAGCCTTGAAGGGGGCAGTTAGTGTACAGTAGTATTCCAGCCTAGAGAGAACAATCAATTTGAAGATAATCATCATGGGCTTGGCATCCCTAGTTTTGAAGGTTCTTATTATTCATCCTATCATTTTCCTAGCATATACGGTAGATACATTGTTGTGGTCTTTGAAGGCGACATCCTCTGACATTATCACTCACAGGTCCTTCACTTTACTTTTTCGTTCTATTGTATGGTTAGAATTTGTGATATACCCTGATACAGTTTTAATTTCGTCAAGTTTTCCATATCTGAGTAGTTGAAATTTATCTTCGTTGAAATTCATATTGTTTTGAGTGGCCCATTTAAAGATTTGGTTATTGTCCGCTTGGAGTCTCGTGGTGTTTTCCATGGAGGTCACTGTCATGGCAATTCGGGTGTCATCCGCAAAGGAAGACACAAAGCTATGACTTACATCTCTGTCTATGTCAGATATGAGGATGAGGAATAGGATGGGAGCGAGTACTGTGCCTTGTGGATCACAGTTTTTCACTGTAGTTGCAGAATTGAGACACTTATGCAACATATGAGAATCTTTATTGGAGAAACGTTTCGCCACACAGTGGCTTCATCATATGATGAAGCCACTGTGTGGCGAAACGTTTCTTCAAACAAGATTTCCATATGTTGCATAAGTGTCTTAATTCTTCAACTTGTCGGTTTTCAAAACTATTCATCACACTGCAGTTGCCTCAGACTTTGTTTACTATTAGTCTTTGTGTTCTGTTTGTCAGGAAGTTATAGATCCATCTACCCACTTTTCCCGTTATTCCTTTATCACGAATTTTGTGTGCTATTACAGTCTGTGGCCACACTTGTCGAAGACTTTTCCAAAGTCTGTGTATACTATATCTGCATTTGGTTATCCTCTATAGCATCCCGGACCTTGTCATAGTGGTCCAGTAGCTGGGACAGGCAGGAGCAACCTGTTCTAAACCCGTGTTGCTCTGGTTTGTGTAACTGATGGGTATTTAGGTAGTTGGTGATCTTGCTTCTTAGAACCGTTTCAAAGGTTTTTATGATATGGGATGTTAGTGCTATCGGCCTGTAGTTTTTTGCAATTGATTTACTGCCACCTTTGTAGAGTGGGGCTGTCTGTTGTTTTTAGTGAGTGTGGGATGACCCCTGTGTCCATGCTCCCTCTCTATGGAATGTTGAAGGCACGTGGCAGGGGCTTCTTGCAGTTCTTGATGAACACGAAGTTCCATGAGTCTGGGCCTGGGGCAAAGTGCATAGGTATGCCATTTATTGCCTTTTCAAATTCTTGTTGTGTTAGGAAAACATCAGAGATTTTTGAGATGACCAAATTTTGGGTCTCGTTCATAAAGAATTCATTTGGATTGTCGACCCTTACTCTGGGCAGCGGCTTGCTGAACACTGAGTCGTACTGGGACTTTAGTATCTCGCTCATTTTTTGGCTGTCATCTGTGCATGTCTGTGATTTTGAATAGTTTATAGACTAAAAGTACCTTGAAATTGAGCTCAAAGTAGTGGAAATGTTTGATTTTTGTTGATGTTTAACAGAATACAAATCACATCACACATCCAATACACGTCAACTGGTGAGTTTGATAAGCTTTCACAAATGCGCTGATATTATTTACACTGTTTTTACAATAATGCAGTAGTCTGCATAACAGTAAATCTTCTATTTCTGTGTTAATGAAAATTCAAAATGGAAAGCAAGCATAATATAAGAGGGGCCTAGAGAAGTAACTAATGAACAGAGAAAATGTTCATTTGAAATTGGCTTTCCTTGAATTTTGTATAAAATTGGCCAAATCACCAATTTTTTATCACTTTATTGGGAGGTTGAAATTGGTAAATGGGCAGTTTCTTGTAGTCAATCAATAGAAGAAAAGGATTCTAGCGAAGTAGCTATGAGTTTGGTTGACTGGAACAGTGGAATTGACCAAAAATAAGGCTCAAAGTGGGCGAAATCGACGATGCATAAATATCGCCAGACTGCTAACTTTATGAGAAAGTAATTCTGTTAATTTTCCATCAAATTTCGTACTTTTGGTTTCATTACCATTAAGAAAAGATTCTTTATCATTTCATAAGAAAAAAATTAATTTCTTTAAATTCTTCGACACTGAGTAAATTTGTAAGCAGGAGTCTCGACAGTGAAAGGGAGGTTTTTTTTTTTTTTTTTTTTTTTGTGTGTGTGTGTGTGTGTGTGTGTGTGTGTGTGTGTGTGCTTGAAAGACAGAAAGTAGTGAAAGAATATTACATAGTAAATGACAGACACATTAACAAAAAACATCCATTTTGGAGAAATTTTAGGCCTGTCAGCATACATAAGAGGGGTTACCAACAGACCCCTGACTGTCTTCAAGAAGGCACTTGACAGGTACCTAAAGCCAGTACCTGACCAACCGAGCTGTGGTTCGTACGTCAGTTTTCCTGCAGCTGGAAGTAACAGCCTGGTTGATCACACCCTGATCCACCATGAGGCCTGGTCTCAGACCGAGCCACAGGGGCGTTGACCCCCGAAACCCTCTCCAGGTAAGCAGGGGCCCAATACTGGATATTGGGTTTCCCTTAGATTTGGCATAAAAGAAGTATTTTTTTAATTTATTTTATGGCTTTTAGTTCTTCCTGCGATTCTTGTCTCCTGTAAGATTCCGTCAGCTTAAGTTTGATATTTGCTATTTCATTGACTAGTGCTTCCCTTCGTATTTCAGATATATTGACCCCTCTCAGCAGCTCTGTGATTCTTCGCCTTCGTCTGTATAGGGAGCGTCTCTCTCTTTCTAGTTTATATCGTCTCTTTCTTTTTCTTAATGGAATGTGTCTTGAGCAGATCGCAAGAACCACAGAGTTAATTTTTTCTAGGCAAAGGTTCAGATCCGTGTTGCTTAATAATAATATAATAACAATAATAATAATAATTATTATAGGAATGGCATTCAAATTAAGAATAACCTAGCTATTATGAAAAAGTAAGCCTGAATAGGAAAAATTCACACAGGCACATTAACTGACACTGCGAGTATTTCCTGAATGTTCTGGAAGATACTGCGACACCGTTGACAAATGAGGTATTTTTTTCCCCCCTCTATTTCATTATAAATCTTTTCATGGAACATTGCTTCCATCAGGAAGCGGTTGCCTGACTCACATCATATTAGTGCAGCCAAGAATATTGATATCATCTGTTTGCAGGAATGTAGACTGAAAGATGGAGCACCTACACTAAAGTTGCCTGGATATGCAGCTTATAACTTAAGGTCAACCAACTGTTGTGTGATGTATGTTAGAAAGAACTTGCCACATTCACTCCTTGCCCTGCAGAGTCGAGTAACCATGCAGTATCATGGTGTCACAGTATATGCAGGCGATTTTTCCATAACCATTTTTAATCTCTATGCCCCAGCGAACCAGCTTCGACCTGATGCTTTACCAGATCGCATCAACAGTGAACCTACCCTCATTCTTGGAGACTTTAATGGCACACATAAGAATATTGGTGGGTCTATAACAAACACCAATGGAACTAGTGAAATTGCTAAATGAGCATGATAATGTTCGAATTGTGGGCACTACTGAGCCTACTCACTTATATGGTGGCATACTAGATCTGTGTCTTGGATTTAATACATCATATACGATGCATGACTCTGTCATAGTTGATGATCTTCTATCTGATCACTTCCCAAGACTAACAACTGTCAATCTTGATCATATCTCCAGCAATCAAGAAGCTAAATTCAGAAGGAGGAAACTTATTCTCAACCAAGAACAGAGACAACTTTATTAACCACTTGGATCAATGGTATAAGAATTACGAGCCCATTGGCACACAAAAAATTAATGATGATTTAGTTGCCACTATTGAGACTCCTCACAGATCAAGTGGGCAGGAAAAGAAAACAAACCTTCCACTATAAATGACAATAAATATCAATGTAAATACTATAATGATCCAGAGCTACGCAATCTAACACATGCAGCAGTTAGGAGGATTGGTAAAGCATACCGTGAATGTAGAACCCCAGACCTGCTCAGAACGTTCCAAGCTGCACTAACAAATGCAAGGAATAGAAAGCAAGAACTTAGGCAACAGGAATGGGAACAATTTGTTAGTGGGTTAAATAGGTCTACCCCTTTAAGTGTGGCTTGGTAAGACACATATGCAACAGTAAGGTAACTGTTGCATGTGTCTTACCTAACAACCTGTCGGTATTATATACCATTTTTATATTCACTCTGTCAGACACTGCAACACAGAACAGAAAACAACTTGGACAACTTCAACTAGTGAGAATGGTTGGATTTGAGAGGGACGTGACCTCCCAACGACTACATTCTTACCTCTACTAGTGACCTACATCTCACCTCCTGGCGGTATATAAGGCTCGATCCTGTCACTTCAACTCCATATTGTTTCAGACTAGGGAACAATACTCTTTTCCAGACTGAGGGACTGACCACCTCAAAACTTCAAGGGTGATAGACTGATTACATCGTCTTCACTTCTCTTCTATCAACTTTTCTGTAATCGACTGAAGAAGCCTACTGTGTATGCGAAACGTTTCGAAATAAAAATACCTAACTGTTACATATGTGTCTTACCTAACAACCTGTCGGTATTTTATACCATTTTTATATGATAATCCTTTGTTGGCACTGTATAATACCAGTTACATTGAGGGAGTTCTTCCTACTTCCTGGACCAATAGTCTCATTGTGCCTATTCCTAAGCCCCAGCAGCCTGTTACATTTAGGCCGATATCCTTAACTAGTTGTTTTTGTAAAACTTTTGAAAGAATGATAACAGACTACTTCAGAATCAGACACCAACTTTCCCCTTACCTTTATGGGTTCATGAAAGGAAAAAGTGTGCAGAGCTGTATTTCCACCTTTCTCACTACGCACACCTCTACTAGTTTTACCACATTTCTTGATCTAAAATCTGCATTTGATATCGAGAACAGAACCGTTATACTACATGAACTAGCCAAAATGAATATTGGTGGTAGCTTACTCTGCTGGATAACAGGATACCTGTCAAATAGAGCATCCTCTGTCCTAAAGAAATGTCTCTAGGTACACCGCAGGGAAGAGTTCTTAGTCCTATGTTAGTTAATGTTCTAATAGTAGGTTGGTAGACAGCAACCACCCAGGGAGGTACTACCGTCCTGCCAAGTGAGTGTAAAACGAGAGCCTGTAATTGTTTTACATGATGATTGCTGGTGTCTTTTGTCTGTCTCATAAATATGCAAGATTACAGATACGTCTTGCTACTTCTACTTACACTTAGGTCACACTACACATACATGTACACGTTTATTTACACACACTCATCTGAGTTTTCCTTAATTTTATCTTAATAGTTCTTGGTCTTATTACTTTTCCTTTTATATCCATGGGGAAGTGGAATAAGAATCTTTCCTCCGTAAGCCATGCGTGTTGTAGAAGTCAACTAAAATGCCGGGAACAATGGGCAAGTAACCCCTTTTCCTGTAATAATTACTAAAAAAAAAGTTTTGAATCAAGTGTGAGAGTATTTGTGGTTGGGGATTTCAATGCTAAAGTGGGTAAAAATGTTGTGGAGGGAGTAATAGGTAAATTTGAGGTGCCAGGGGTAAATGAAAATGGGGAGCCTTTAATTGAGCTATGTGTAGAAAGAGGTTTGGTTATAAGTAATACATATTTTATGAAAAAGAGGATAAATAAGTATACAAGGTATGATGTAGCACGTAATGAAAGTAGTTTGTTAGATTATATATTGGTGGATAAAAGGTTGATGGGTAGGCTCCAGGATGTACACGTTTAAAGAGTGGCAACTGATATATCGGATCACTATCTAGTTGTAGCTACAGTTAGAGTAAGAGGTAGATGGGAAAAGAGGAAAATGGCAACAACAAGTAAGAGGGAGGTGAAAGTGTATAAACTAAGGGAGGAGGAAGTTCGGGTGAAATATAAGCAACTATTGGCAGAAAGGTGGGCTGGTGCAAGTATGAGTAGTGGGGGGGTTGAAGAGGGTTGGAATAGTTTTAAAAATGCAGTATTAGAATGTGGGGCAGAAGTTTGTGGTTATAGGAGGGTGGGGGCAGGAGGAAAGAGGAGTGATTGGTGGAATGATGAAGTAAAGGGTGTGATAAAAGAGAAAAAGTTAGCTTATGGGAGGTTTTTACAAAGCAGAAGTGTTATAAGAAGAGTAGAGCATATGGAGAGTAAAAGAAAGGTGAAGAGAGTGGTGAGAGAGTGCAAAAGAAGAGCAGATGATAGAGTGGGAGAGGCACTGTCAAGAAATTTTAATGAAAACAAGAAAAAAAATTGGAGTGAGTTTAACAAGTTAATAAAGCCTAGGGAATGAATGGATTTGTCAGTTAAAAACAGAGTAGGAGAGTTAGTAGAT
The DNA here is from genome assembly GCF_038502225.1 of Cherax quadricarinatus. Taxonomy (NCBI): domain Eukaryota; kingdom Metazoa; phylum Arthropoda; class Malacostraca; order Decapoda; family Parastacidae; genus Cherax; species Cherax quadricarinatus. Next base: position 22,645,917 of record NC_091326.1, on the reverse strand, counting down.
GGGGAGATGGAGGTATTAGGTAGATGGCGAGAATATTTTGAGGAACTTTTAAATGTTAACGAAGAAAGGGAGGCGGTAATTCCATGCACTGTCCAGGGAGGTATACCATCTTTTAGGAGTTAAGAAGAGCAGAATGTGAGTGTGGGGGAGGTGCGTGAGGCATTACGTAGAATGAAAGGGGGTAAAGCAGCTGGAACTGACGGGATTATGGCAGAAATGTTAAAAGCAGGGGGGGATATAGTGTTGGAGTGGTTGGTATTGTTGTTTAATAAATGTACGAAAGAGGAAGGTACTTAGGGATTGGCGGAGAGCATGTATAGTCCCTTTATATAAAGGGAAGGGGGACAAAAGAGATTGTAAAAATTATAGGGGAATAAGTTTACTGAGTATACCAGGAAAAGTGTACGGTAGGGTTATTATTGAAAGAATTAGAGGTAAGACAGAATGTAGAACTGCGGATGAGCAAGGAGGCTTCAGAGTGGGTAGGGGATGTGTAGATCAAGTGTTTACATTGAAGCATATATGTGAACAGTATTTAGATAAAGGTAGGGAAGTTTTTATTGCATTTATGGATTTAGAAAAGGCATATGATCAGGCTCTGATCCACCAGGAGGTCTGGTCACAGACCGGGCGGCGGGGGCGTTGACCCCCGAAACTCTCTCCAGGTAAACTACAGGTAATATGATAGAGTGGATAGAGGAGCAATGTGGCAGATGTTGCAAGTATATGGAATAGGTAGTAAATTACTAAATGCTGTAAAGAGTTTTTATGAGGATAGTGAGGCTCAGGTTAGGGTGTGTAGAAGAGAGGGAGACTACTTCCCAGTAAAAGTAGGTCTTAGACAGGAATGTGTAATGTCACCATGGTTGTTTAATATATTTATAGATGGGGTTGTAAAAGAAGTAAATGCTAGGGTGTTCAGGAGAGAGGTGGGATTAAATTATGGGGAATCAAATTCAAAATGTGAAGTGACACAGTTACTTTTTGCTGATGATACGGTGCTTATGGGAGATTCTAAAGAAAAATTGCAAAGGTTAGTGGATGAGTTTGGGAGTGTGTGTAAAGGTAGAAAGTTGAAAGTGAACATAGAAAAGAGTAAGGTGATGAGGGTATCAAGTGATTTAAATAAAGAAAAATTGGATATCAAATTGAGGAGGAGGAGTATGGAAGAAGTGAATGTTTTCAGATATTTGGGAGTTGACGTGTCGGCGGATGGATTTATGAAGGATGAGGTTAATCATAGAATTGATGAAGGAAAAAAGGTGAGTGGTGCATTGAGGTATATGTGGAGACAAAAAACGTTATCTATGGAGGCAAAGAAGGGAATGCATGAAAGTATAGTAGTACCAACACTCTTATATGGGTGTGAAGCTTGGGTGGTAAATGCAGCAGCGAGGAGGCGTTTGGAGGCAGTGGAGATGTCTTGTCTAAGGGCAATGTGTGGTGTAAATATTATGCAGAAAATTCGGAGTGTGGAAATTAGGAGAAGGTGTGGAGTTAATAAAAGTATTAGTCAGAGGGCTGAAGAGGGGTTGAGGTGGTTTAGTCATTTAGAGAGAATGGATCAAAGTAGAATGACATGGAGTGTGTATAAATCTGTAGGAGAAGGAAGGCGGGGTAGGGGTCGTCCTTGAAAAGGTTGGAGGGAGGGGGTAAAGGATGTTTTGTGGGCGAGGGGCTTGGACTTCCAGCAAGCGTGCGTGAGTGTATTAGGAGTGAATGGAGGCGAATGGTATTTGGGACCTGACGAGCTGTTGGAGTGTGAGCAGGGTAATATTTATTGAAGGGATTCAGGGAAACTGATTATTTTATATAGCCGGACTTCAGTCCTGGAAATGGGAAGCACAATGCCTGCATTTTAAAGGAGGTTCTTGGGATATTGGCAGTTTGGAGTGATATGTTGTGTATTTTTATACGCATATACTTCTAAACTTACAGATATCTTGGCGTAGATGTACCTTTTAACAAATACACTATACCACAACTAAATGAGAAATACAAAGATAAGCTAAATGCTCTCAAAGCTGTTGCTGGCTACAACCCCAACTATGGTGCTAATGTGAGAATCGTGAGAATGATGTACATAGTCTATACACAAATAACCCGCACATAGAAGAGAGGGGCTTAAGACGACGTTTCGGTCCGACTTGGACCATTTACAAAGTCACACTAACCAGAAGTAGAGCAGGACGGGTATATATAGGCAGGAAGAGGTAGTGGTAGTAGTAGTAGTAGTAGTAGTAGTAGTAGTAGTAGTAGTAGTAGTAGTAATAGTAGTGGTAGTAGTAGTGACGGAGATGGAAGAAAGTAGTAATGGGGAAGTAAGGAGGAGGAGCCAGTCAAATACAAAGAAAGGGGAGCACTGCAAGGGAGCTAGGTGCCCACAAGGGAGCTAGGTGCCCACAAGGGAGCTAGGTGCCCACAAGGGAGCTAGGTGCCCACAAGGGAGCTAGGTGCCCACAGAGGGAGAGCAAGAACACAGAGGGGGGGGAGAGGAAATAATGAAATAAATAATGAAGGAACAGAAACACAAGACAGAAGAAAGAAAGACAACCCGGAAGAGAAAAAAAAGAGGAAATGGGAAGAGGGAGAAGAAGAAAAAAGGAGGAATCAGGTTAAGTCACGGGTGTTCTGAAGTTTGGAGCATTTTACAGTGTAGTGGGAGAGGAAGGCATCTACAGAGACGAAGCCAGGACTAAGATTCATACAAGGAAAGTTGTGTATTAGGGAGGATTCAACAAGACGGCGACTGTTAAAGTTGGAAGTAGGGAAGACAGTTTTAGCAGAAGACCAGTCAATAGGATGGCTGTGATCTCTGACGTGACAGAACAGAGCATTGTTAGTGTCGGCAAGCCTAACACTATTTTTGTGCTCCCTAAGTCTGTCAGAAAGAGATCGACCAGTTTCTCCAAAGTATTGAAGAGGACAGGAGGAGCAAGAAATAGAGCAGACACCAGGAACATCTGTAGAGGGAGGAGAGGTATGAACGAGATTAGTGCGAAGAGTGTTAGTCTGGCGGAAGGTAAGCTTGATGTCTAAGGGACGGAGAGAATTGTTGAGATTAGAAAGACCGGAAATGTAGGGAAGGCAGAGGACAGAAGAGTTCCCAGGAGTAGAGAGTTTGGGAGAAAAGAAATTACGTTTAGCACGTGAGAGGGCAGAGTCTATGAAATGGGAAGGGTAAGCAAGACGGGAAAACGAATTATGAAGAGTGGAAATTTCTGCTGGAAGGAACTGAGGATCACAGATGCGGAGGGCACGGAGAAAGAGGGAGATAAGAACACTTTTCTTGACAAAGGAAGCATAATAGGAAAAGTAGGGAATGTACATGCCACTGTGCATAGGTTTACGGGTTATTTGTGTATCGTTCCAGTCACGGTATTGTGCCTTTTTTTGTTATACATAGCCTATGTTAGGTCCTTGATTGATTATGCTGCTTCCATGTTGATATTAGCTAGAGAAAGTTCTCTCCGACCTTTGGAGTTAATGAAAAATGAAGCTCTCAGAATTATTCTTGGCTGTCCCAAATCTACAAAGGCTCTTAATATGAGGAAGGAGCTTTGTATTTCTAGTATCAGTGATAAGGTTATTGAGATTAACAGTGTACTCGGTATTAGAATGTTAAGAAATAAACCAGACACTGTCACTATGAATCTTACTAAATGTCTAGAAGTAAATACACACAGATCTAAATTGATTGTGAAAACATGCAATTATATTAAGTTTTATAACCTGCATGAACTGTATCACTGTAGACAACAAAAGCATTTTACCCCTCCATGGAAGATGTGTTCATTTAATATCACATACCTGCAAGCCCCTCCCAAGAAGCTGACTACTATAAATCCCTTCCTTAAATCACTTGTTAGAGCAACAGGAGTCTTCTGGCAGGGCTGCATCTGCTCTTGTTGCCACCTCCCTAGTTAAGAATTAACTAGGGAGGTGGCAACAAGAGCAATTAACAACTGGGCGTCTACATTGCAAACTGAACTATTTGCAATCCTAATGGCGTTAAAGCTAACTTATGACACTGAGCTTGACTCTATCATCAATACTGATTCTATGTCATCACTAAAGGCTCTTGACTCATATAATGACTCCAACAACATGCTCATTGGAGAAGACAGGTATAGATACTCAAAAATCTGGGACAAAGGAATTAATGTACAATTCCTATGGATCCCATCACACATTGGATTACTCCTTCATGATAAAGTTGATATGCAGAAGAGTACCCAGAAGGAGAATGTAGAATATAACTTTGGCATATCTGTGTCTAGCATTAGGAATAATGTTAGGAGAGAAGTAAATAATGAAAATTATTGTTATAGAAATGCAGTTAGAAGCCTGAGTAGATCTATAACCCACTATGATAACATGAACGTAGGACAAACTATGTTTATGGAGCAACTTGCAATGTGAACAGACTGACTGATGTTATAGTGGCCAGGCTTAGGCTTGGTTACAAGTACTTCTGGCAGTTTGGGAGACACACAGATGATGATCAAACTAAATGTAAATTATATGATCAGGCATATGGTCACTGTCTTGAACACTATGTGCTTAATTGTCCACTTATTGAGGAATACAGAGATAGACAGTATAATAACCTATGTGACATGTCAAGATATCTTATTAATGAAATTAAGATATACTAAGACATGTCAAGATATCTTATTAATGAAAATAAGATATACTAAGCAAATTTCCTAAATTTGCTTGTAACAGATAAGTGAACTGTAGATATGTAGATATAAACCCATGTGTATTCATGTTAACCCTTTTGGGGCCTAGTTCCTGGGCTTTTTGTGTATCCATATGCTCTTGCTCTACCGTCCACAGGATGGATATGGGGTGCACAATAAACTAGCTACTTAAGATAAGATAAGATTTCTTCGGATTTTTAACCCCTGAGGGTTAGCCACCCAGTATACCCCAAGAAAGTCAGTGCGTCATCGAGGACTGTCTTATTTCCATTGTGGTCCTCAATCATGTCCCCAGGATGCGACCCACACCAGTCGACTAACACCCAGGTACCTATTTGCCGCTAGGTGAACAGGACAACAGGTGTAAGGAAACGCGTCGAAATGTTTCTACCCCGTCGGGAATCGAACCCGGGCCCTCCGTGTGTGAAGCAAGAGCTTTAGCCACCAGGCAAAAATCTAATCTCTATTTCATCAGTTAGAAGGATGTAAATGAAGGTATGTAATGATCCAGTATTGTAACTTTTTACGCCACAAGACCTGTTCCGGGCGGTTAAAAGCTTATCTTCTAGTATTTACCTCCTGCTATCTGCAAGCTGTGAGGTCTACCCGCACCCGCCCCCATGTTGGGTGTGTGGATTGACATCCTGCTTGTCTTCCCGGAAAGTTTGAGACTGACCGGTGTCTCCACACTACCATTCTCTGAAAACTTACCCTACTCCTCCTGTTGCTGTCTTTGCAACACCGCACAGCTACTAATGACGCACTGAGAAGTGTGGCTTGTCTTGCATTGTTAAAATCGCCTGTCTGCGATTGTTTTGTGTGTGTATCAGATCTAAATGGATTGTGAAAACGTGCAATTGCATTAAGTTTTATAACCTGCATGAACTGTATCACTGTAGGCAACAAGAGCATTTCACCCCTCCATGGAAGATGTGTTCATTTAATATCACATACCTACAAGTCCCTCCCAAGAAGCTCATTGCTAGTAATCCCTTCCTTAAATCTCTTGTTAGAGCAACTGCTCAAGAAGAAATTTTTCGCCTAGCTGGTAGTAATAAGTTATCACAAGTTATATACACTGATGGATCTAAACAGGAGTCTTCTGGCAGGGCTGCATCTGCTCTTGTTGCCACCTCCCTAGTTAAGAACGATAATAAATTTGTTGAGTTAGGCATAAGAATTAACAACTGGGCGTCTACACTGCAAACTGAATTGTTCGCAATCCTAATGGCGCTAAAGCTAACCTATGACACTGAGCTTGACTCTATCATCATTACTGATTCTATGTCATCATTGAAGGCTCTTGGCTCATATAATGACTCCAACAACATGCTCATTGGGGAAGCCAGGTATAGATACTCAAAAATTAGGGACAAAGGAATTAATGTACAATTGCTATGGATCCCATCACACATTGGATTACTCCTTCATGATAAAGTTGATATGTTAGCCAAGAAGAGTATCGAGAAGGAGAATGTAGAATATAACTTTGGTATAACTGTGTCTAGCATTAGGAATAATATTAGGAGAGAAGTAAATAATGAAGATGATTGTTATAGGAATGCAGTTAGAAGCCTGAGTAGATCTATAACCCACTATGATAACATGAACGTAGATAAGTATGTTTATGGAGCAACTTGCAATGTGAACAGACTGACTGATGTTGTAGTGGCCAGGCTTAGGCTTGGTTACAAGTACTTCTGGCAGTTTGGGAGACACACAGATGATGATCAAACTAAATGTAAATTATGTGATCAGGCATATGGTCACTCTCTTGAACACTATGTGCTTAATTGTCCACTTATTGAGGAATACAGAGACAGACAGTATAATAACCTATGTGACATGTCAAGATATCTTATTAATGAAAATAAGATACCAGATATACTAAGCAAATTTCCTAAATTTGCTTGTAACAGATAAGTGAACTATAGATATGTAGATATAAATCCATATGTATTCCTGTTAACCCTTTGGGGCCTAGTTCCTAGGCCTTTTGTGTATCCACATGCTCTCGCGCTACCGTCCACGGGATGGATATGGGGTGCACAATAAACTAGCCACTTCGGTGGCAAAATCTAAAAAAAATCTTTGTGTGTGTGTATATATATATATATATATATATATATATATATATATATATATATATATATATATATATATATATATATATATATATATATATATATATAGGTAGAGTCGTTCCCTTGAATGGATCTACCTGGACTTCCTACTCATTTCTGCCTAGGCATATAATACCTACAATGTTATCTGCTACTGTATGTATGTAGTTAAGATACATTGACGTCCAAATTTTTCTTTCACTACCTCATCTCTTTCATGTATCTACATACAGATATATTATGAAATCCAAATTCCTTTACTCCTCTCTTCTCTCTATCTCCTCATCCAAATTTCTCTTTCCCAATGTCTCCTCTGTATAATTATTCTTGCTCCTGCTCTGAGATGATAGATACGTCTCCATAAAAATGTTATGTCTGCTGTGTATGAGATAGGTTATCTCTGGGGATGGTAATTCATGAGTAATAGTAACTCGAGTTCTGCTGGAAGCAAGTCTTTGAAGCTACCGTAGGTGATGAACCTGATGACCCTCGTTCACCTACTGAAGTCTCCCAGCTCAGGCTAATATATTTTAACACCTGGTATGAGCCCCGGGATAATAATAATAATAATAATAATAATAATAATAATAATAATAATAATAATAATAATAATAATAATAATAATAATAATAATAATAATAATAATAATATCTTCATTTAGTACAAGTACATGTACAAAGTATACAGGTCTAGCTGACATCAGTGACATACTACTGTATGGAAAGCCCCTTGTTAGTCAGTTTTGTCCCAGGATGCGACCCACACCAGTCGATTAACACCCAGTTACTCATTATACTGATGGGTGAACAGGGACTGCAGGTGTCTTATGGAAACACGCCCCTAATGTTTTCCAGCCGTACCGGAGGAGATTCAAATACCGGAGGTGAGTGTGTTAGGTGAGTGCGGTAGTGATGGAGCTACGGGGCACCATGTGATGGAATATGACAGAGAAACACAGCTTTCGTTCTCACTTTGTAGCAGTAATGTAGAATAGGGAAGCAACACACTGAACAGTCGGGCCATGGTTCATACATTGGATTACGTGCGGCCAGCAGTAACAGCCTGGTTGATCAGGCCCTGATCCACCACTAGGTCTGGTCATAGACCTGGGCGCGGGGGCGTTGACCCCCGGAACACCCTCCAGGTATGTCACTCCACTCACATATTAAGTTCATATTTAAGTTTCATATAATTTTACAATGGTTTTATATAGTAAATTATATAGAATTTAACCTGTGATATATATGTAAATAATACAACGCCGGTTGTCATCTTATTGCTAAAACGTTTCGTCCACCAGCAACTGTCAATACTGATAGTCCTTAGTTGACCTTAAGAGGACAGGGTTTCGGAGGTCAACGCCCCCTCGGCTGGGTCTGGTGGGCGAAACGTCTTCACAACACAATGACAACCTGCATAGTGTGTCTTATTTACACAGTGAGGTACTCTGTACCATTGTATTATCTTAACCTAGGATAACCCAGCACTGTCAACACTGCGCTTTGCTTTCATTTAGGTCTTAACTATGATAAGGAAAAAGACAGTAATGTACGGTTCAGAACGTTATTAAAGGAAACGTATTGTCGTGAATGGCTTGTTCAGACCCGAGGATGACACGAGTGGCGACACCTTTCATCCGATAAATGTACTCAACTGTACGTGTCTTTTTCCACATCTTGTCGGTATAACGATAATAATAATAATAATAATAATAATAATAATCTTTATTTCTACAAGTACATGTACAAGGTATACAGTCCTAGCTGACATCAATAACATACTACTATATAGAAAGCTGCTTGTTATGCTGAACATTTCGGGGAAATTAGGTCAGTTTTGTCCCAGGATGCGACCCACACCAGTCCACTAACACCCAGGTATTTATTTTACTGCTAGGTAAACATTGGACAGCAGGTGTCTTAAGGAAGCACATCCTTATCTTTCCACCAGTACCGGGGATCGAGCCACGGACCTCAGTGTGTGAGCTGAGTTAGAACTTGGGTTACGGGCCACATTATCTTCGTAACTGTGATGTCGGTGACAAAAAGTATTTGGTACTGGTTATTTTATGAGTATAATGTTTCACACTGGTTAGTTAAGTGCAGTAATATTGCTTTATTTACGTTTGTGAGTTTATAATGTCAATTGAGGAACTTGTGGGTGCCTGCTGATACGTTTTCGCCTGGCCAGGGGTGTGGCGTGCCAACCCCGCCTGGCCAGGGGTGTGGCGTGCCAACCCCGCCTGGCCAGGGGTGTGGCGTGCCAACCCCGCCTGGCCAGGGGTGTGGCGTGCTAACCCCGCCTGGCCAGGGGTGTGGCGTGCCAACCCCGCCTGGCCAGGGGTGTGGCGTGCTAACCCCGTCTGGCCAGGGGTGTGGCGTGCTAACCCCGTCTGGCCAGGGGTGTGGCGTGCTAACCCCGTCTGGCCAGGGGTGTGGCGTGCTAACCCCGTCTGGCCAGGGGAGTGGCGTGCCAGCCCCGTCTGGCCAGGGGAGTGGCGTGCCAACCCCGCCTGGCCAGGGGTGTGGCGTGCCAACCCCGCCTGGCCAGGGGTGTGGCGTGCTAACCCCGTCTGGCCAGGGGTGTGGCGTGCCAGCCCCGTCTGGCCAGGGGAGTGGCGTGCCAACCCCGTCTGGCCAGGGGAGTGGTGTGCCAACCCCGCCTGGCCAGGGGTGTGGCGTGCCAACCCCGCCTGGCCAGGGGAGTGGCGTGCCAACCCCGCCTGGCCAGGGGAGTGGCGTGCCAACCCCGTCTGGCCAGGGGAGTGGCGTGCCAACCCCGCCTGGCCAGGGGTGTGGCGTGCCAACCCCGCCTGGCCATGGGTGTGGCGTGCCAACCCCGCCTGGCCAGGGGTGTGGCGTGCCAACCCCGCCTGGCCAGGGGTGTGGCGTGCCAACCCCGCCTGGCCAGGGGTGTGGCGTGCCAACCCCGCCTGGCCAGGGGTGTGGCGTGCCAACCCCGCCTGGCCAGGGGTGTGGCGTGTCAACCCCGTCTGGCCAGGGGTGTGGTGTGCCAACCCCGTCTGGCCAGGGGTGTGGCGTGCCAACCTCGTCTGGCCAGGGGTGTGGCGTGCCAACCCCGCCTGGCCAGGAGTGTGGCGTGCCAACCGCACCTGGCCAGGAGTGTGGCGTGCCAACCATGCCTGGTCAGGGGTGTGGCGTGTCAAACACACCTGGCCAGGAGTGTGGCGTGCCACCCACACCTGGCCAGGAGTGTGGCGTGCCAACCCCGTCTGGCCAGGAGTGTGGCGTGCCAACCCCGTCTAGCCAGTGGTTTGGCGTACCAACCACGCCTGACCAGGGATGGGGCATACCAATCACGCCTGGCCAGGGGTGTGGCGTACCAACCACGCCTGGCCAGGGGTGTGGCGTGCCAACCCCGCCTAGCCAGGGGTGTGGCGTACCAACCACTCCTGGCCAGGGGTGTGGTGTGCCAACCCCGCCTGGCCAGGAGCGGGGCGTACCAACCACGCCTGGCTAGGGGTGTGGCGTGCCAACCACACCTGGCCAGGGGTGTAGTGTGCCAACCCCGCCTGGCCAGGAGTGGGGCGTACCAACCACGCCTGGCCAGGGGTGTGGTGTGCCAACCCCGCCTGGCCAGGGGTGTGGCGTGCCAACCCCGCCTAGCCAGGGGTGTGGTGTGCCAACCCCGCCTGGCCAGGGGTGTGGCGTACCAACCACGCCTGGCCAGGGGTGTAGTGTGCCAACCCCGCCTGGCCAGGAGTGGGGCGTACCAACCACGCCTAGCCAGGGGTGTGGTGTGCCAACCCCGCCTGGCCAGGAGTGGGGCGTACCAACCACGCCTGGCCAGGGGTGGGGCGTACCAACCACGCCTGGCCAGGGGTGGGGCGTACCAACCACGCCTAGCCAGGGGTGTAGTGTGCCAACCCCGCCTGGCCAGGAGTGGGGCGTACCAACCACGCCTAGCCAGGGGTGGGGCGTACCAACCACGCCTGGCCAGGGGTGGGGCGTACCAACCACGCCTGGCCAGGGGTGGGGCGTACCAACCACGCCTGGCCAGGGGTGTAGTGTGCCAACCCCGCCTGGCCAGGAGTGGGGCGTACCAACCACGCCTAGCCAGGGGTGTGGTGTGCCAACCCCGCCTGGCCAGGAGTGGGGCGTACCAACCACGCCTGGCCAGGGGTGGGGCGTACCAACCACGCCTGGCCAGGGGTGTGGCGTACCAACCACGCCTGGCCAGGGGTGGGGCGTACCAACCACGCCTGGCCAGGGGTGGGGAGTACCAACCACGTCTGGCCAGGGGTGGGGCGTACCAACCACGCCTGGCCAGGGGTGGGGCGTACCAACCACGCCTGGCCAGGGGTGGGGCGTACCAACCACGCCTGGCCAGGGGTGGGGCGTACCAACCCCGCCTGGCCAGGGGTGTGGCGTACCAACCACTCCTGGCCAGGGGTGGGGCGTACCAACCACGCCTGGCCAGGGGTGTGGCGTACCAACCACGCCTGGCCAGGGGTGTGGCGTACCAACCACGCCTGGCCAGGGGTGGGGCGTACCAACCACGCCTGGCAAGGGGTGGGGCGTACCAACCACGCCTGGCCAGGGGTGGGGCGTACCAACCACGCCTGGCCAGGGGTGGGGCGTACCAACCACGCCTGGCCAGGGGTGGGGCGTACCAACCACGCCTGGCCAGGGGTGGGGCGTACCAACCACGCCTGGCCAGGGGTGTGGCGTACCAACCACGCCTGGCCAGGGGTGGGGCGTACCAACCACGCCTGGCCAGGGGTGGGGCGTACCAACCACGCCTGGCCAGGGGTGGGGCGTACCAACCACGCCTGGCCAGGGGTGGGGCGTACCAACCACGCCTGGCCAGGGGTGTGGCGTACCAACCACGCCTGGCCAGGGGTGGGGCGTACCAACCACGCCTGGCCAGGGGTGGGGCGTACCAACCACGCCTGGCCAGGGGTGTGGCGTGCCAACCCCGCCTAGCCAGGGGTGTGGTGTGCCAACCCCGCCTGGCCAGGGGTGTGGCGTGCCAACCCCGCCTAGCCAGGGGTGTGGTGTGCCAACCCCGCCTAGCCAGGGGTGTGGCGTACCAACCACGCCTGGCCAGGGGTGTGGTGTGCCAACCCCGCCTGGCCAGGGGTGTGGCGTGCCAACCCCGCCTAGCCAGGGGTGTGGTGTGCCAACCCCGCCTGGCCAGGGGTGGGGCGTACCAACCACGCCTGGCCAGGGGTGTGGCGTACCAACCACGCCTGGCCAGGGGTGTGGCGTACCAACCACAGCAACATTCATTCATTCATTAGAGATTTGCCGGTACTTCCGTGCCGGGTGTTCTCCAGATGGCGACCCAGCGAGCCATGGCAACATTACTCACGTCACTCCTCACACAACAATTATTGTTTATTGTATGATTTTTCGTTGAAACTTTGTAAATGTTTATAGTGTATATATATAAGATTACAACATAAAAATTCTTTGATGTTACTTGATCTGTAATAATCTTGAAAATTAATATGTTGCAATTGTGGCAACATACACGTAATGTGCAGTAATTTCTATATTTGTTTATATACTGTTGTTTATCAAATACTAGATAAGCGATATTGTGCGGTTACCCTTATCTACCTGATGTTTTGTGAAGCTGTGTGGTAACTGTGTTAACCTAATGTTCTCTGTGGAAAAGTTATTTATAGGATACAAAGTATATATGTGGCTGGAGACAGTGTTCATGACAGTACATACACTGAGTACAAGATACAAAGTATATATGTGGCTGGAGACAGTGTTTATGACAGTACATACACTGAGTACAAGATACAAAGTATATATGTGGCTGGAGACAGTGTTCATGACAGTACATACACTGAGTACAAGATACAAAGTATATTTGTGGCTGGAGACAGTGTTCATGACAGTACATACACTGAGTACAAGATACAAAGTATATTTGTGGCTGGAGACAGTGTTCATGACAGTACATACACTGAGTACAAGATACAAAGTATATTTGTGGCTGGAGACAGTGTTCATGACAGTACATACACTGAGTACAAGATACAAAGTATATATGTGGCTGGAGACAGTGTTTATGACAGTACATACACTGAGTACAAGATACAAAGTATGTATGTGGCTGGAGACAGTGTTTATGACAGTACATACACTGAGTACAAGATACAAAGTATATTTGTGGCTGGAGACAGTGTTCATGACAGTACATACACTGAGTACAAGATACAAAGTATATTTGTGGCTGGAGACAGTGTTCATGACAGTACATACACTGAGTACAAGATACAAAGTATATTTGTGGCTGGAGACAGTGTTCATGACAGTACATACACTGAGTACAAGATACAAAGTATATTTGTGGCTGGAGACAGTGTTTATGACAGTACATACACTGAGTACAAGATACAAAGTATGTATGTGGCTGGAGACAGTGTTTATGACAGTACATACACTGAGTACAAGATACAAAGTATGTATGTGGCTGGAGACAGTGTTTATGACAGTACATACACTGAGTACAAGATACAAAGTATGTATGTGGCTGGAGACAGTGTTCATGACAGTACATACACTGAGTACAAGATACAAAGTATATTTGTGGCTGGAGACAGTGTTTATGACAGTACATACACTGAGTACAAGATACAAAGTATGTATGTGGCTGGAGACAGTGTTCATGACAGTACATACACTGAGTACAAGATACAAAGTATATGTGTGGCTGGAGACAGTGTTCATAACACTACATACACTAAGAGGCTAACTTCTCAGTGTATGTTAGGTAAGGTTTGTCAGGAAATAGGAAACAGTTTCCTGGCGTGGGTTTTGTAATTTTCTCAGTGTATATATGTTGAGAGTTCACTTTGTTTTCTGTTTTAAGGATTAAAGTATTCTTGTTGGGTGGTGAACAAGCTACATTAGTCGATAGACTTAAACGAGTACGTAACTTTATTCAGGTGCAATTACAAAATTACTGGATGACTACAATTGCTTTACATAATAATATGTGTAAATTACCTAGGATCACTCCCTCGAAAATCATGAACTCCATATCACAGGATTCCATGACTCAGGATGGACGTAGGTTGTTGTATAATGACGCTTTTCAGATTAGCTAAAAATATTAATACAATACGCATATAAGCGGAAACCTCTCCTAAGATGTTAAAGTTAACTTTAATTAAGTCAGAATTAGAAAAAAAATCAATTCCACAAGAGTATGATTAGACAACAATTGAATGTTTATTGAGGCTAAGATTCGCTGGCCAGGAGATTCGTCATGCATCAGTGAGGCGAGCGAATCAAGTCTCAGTAAATATTAGACGCTGCAAGTGAATCCACCGACCTGAAGCTCATCTCCATGCTGTGTGGTTTCCACCAAGTTATGTTCAACGCTGCGAAATGGTAGTGTTTTGTTGTTGAGAAACAACAGTGTAACTTGACACGCTAAGACATAATCTTAGCCAGATAATGACTAGTTATATGGGTAAGCTTGTGCCAGCCTCACGGAGCTAGTATTGGTAATGGTATACAATGATGATGATGAGTTCATGAGTAAGACTCACAACACTTAGGTATCTTTATTATGTAAACGTTACACCTGCCCAGTAAGCTTTCATTAGTTTGTTATAGATAACAAGAAAAAGGCACAATACCGTGACTAGAACGATACACAAATAACCCGCACGTAAAAGAGAGGAGCTTACGACGACGTTTCGGCCCGACTTGTACCATTTACAAAGTTACACTAACGAAAAGGAGAGCAGGATGGGTATATATAGGCAGGAGGTGGTGGTAGTAGTAGTAGTAGTAGAAGTAGTAGTAGCAGTGGTAATAGTGGAGGTGGAAGTAAGTAGTAGTGGGGAGGTAGTAAGAGGAGGAGGAGCCAGTCAAATCTTCAGAACACCCGTGACTTAACCTGATTCCTCCTTTTTCTTCTTCTCCTTCGTCCCCTTTCCTCTTTCCTTTTTCTCTTTTGGGTTGTCTTTCTTCTGCCCTGTGTACTTGTTCCTTCTTTATTTATTTATCCCCCCCCCTCGGTGTTCTTGCTCTTACCCTCTGTGGGCACCAGCTCCCTTGCAGTTCTCCTCTTTCTTAGTATTTGACTGGTTCCTCCTCTTACTGCCTCCCCTGTACTACTTCCTTCCACCTCCACTACTACCACTACTACCACTACTACTACTACTACTACTACTACCACTACTACTACTACTACTACTACTACTACTACTACTACTACTACTACTACTACTACTACTACTACTACTACTACTACTACTACTACTACCACTACTACTGCTACTACTACTACTACCACTACTACTACTACTACTACTACTACTACTACCACCTCCTGTCTATATATACCCATCCTGCTCTCCTTTTTGTTAGTGTGACTTTGTAAATGGTCCAAGTCGGACCGAAACGTCGTTGTAAGCTCCTCTCTTCTCAAGACACAGTCGCTCCTCACCTCAAGAAGTGTTCCATCGATCCCCGTCGGGGAGGGGAACCTATAATCATCGTACCAGCGCCTGTCTTACTCCTTCATGATGCTTGCAAACCGTGTAAGGATCAAACCCAACAGTGGAGTAATAAATGACTCTACTAAACTTGCCCTTGATGCCGCTGTAAAGACTTGCCTACAGGTTAAATTTACAGCCATCCACTCGACGAAAGACTCATTCATCGTCGTCTGTACTGACGATTATGAAGCCTTGAAGCTGATAGCCGACACCTCTATGAAAACCCTCAGAGACCGACAGTTCACCATCTCCCCTACACCTTTTTTGCTGGCGAAACGTTCCGTTTTCGTCAAACGGCTGGACAAACTCGTCACTTCTTTATCGACTGAGGACCTCAAGACCTCTATCGAGGAACAAAATACCTGGGCGTCGATTGAACATATCATCAAAATCCCCAACACCTCTACAATGATCAAGCTAACCTTCTCCAACATCGATATGGCTACTAGAGCACTGTCTGACGGCCTAGCTATCTCCTATCATATCCATCCAAGTCACATAGAACCCGAACGTTTCGCCCACATCTCGCCATGCTGGACCTGCTACTCCTATCACCACTCAACGCCTGACTGTCCTCTGAAAGGGAAGAAGTACTGCACAAACTGCGGTAAAGACGGCCATGACTTCAAGGAATGTTCTACTACCACTACCTCTCTCCTACCTGTCTCAACTGCAAGGGTACTCGCCACACCCTTGCAGCAAAATGCCCTCTACGTAAAGAAGTCCTGTCTAAGAAAATCATTGAAAAAACCAAGAAGAACAACCCTAAATCGCCAACATACGCCGCCATTGCAAAAATTCAATCAGATACCACCTACCCCTTCAAGCTACACAACAATCATCTCCACCCAGCCAGTCCCTCTCTGCTCTTCCTGACGCTGCTCCATCCAAGGTGCTATACTGTATGATGTATGCACACTTCACTAATGCTGCAAACCCTGGCTCATTCAACATAACAATCACTGAACTGTTTCGCCTAAACAACATGCCAAACTTCAACTTTCCAGACTCACCACCATCACAAGACCTCCTCAAGCTAATCCCAGACATTCAATCCCTGGTCCTACTCGTATCTCTGACCAAGACTCTACTCCAGACCCAACACCACCGTCTACTGCCACCTTTCACCACCCACCACCAGCCCAACAAACCACAACCGACCAACACTCCCTGCCTCCTCTCAACACAGTCACAGAAGACGAAATAGAACCAGAACATTATGAACAACCCTCTGACGACGACGAAGTAGTAGTCGAAGAAATAATCGAAGAAGAAACCACAGGCAACCGTTACCTAAGCCAAGCCTTTAATGGGTCTCTAACCTTCTACACCACTCCCAACCTCCCAACTGAAATGAGCGCAGCTGATATGCTCCACTTAATGAAAGAAGGAGCTGTTAAGTACACTTGCACCAAACCTCACCAAATTCCTTTTGAAAACGTACTATCTTACCTCGTGACGAATCTGAACTGCTCCAACCTCAGAATGTAACTATTCCACATGTCCAAGAGAGACTTCAAAAGACTCAAGAGTGGCTCCATCACCAGCGAAGTGTAGCCAAACACACAACACACTTCCGCAACACACAACCTGAGCCTCCCGACTCCTGACGTCTAAACCAGCTCTTCACCTCAGTCTGAAGCATATCAGCCAGCGAGCACTGTCTGCAGTCTTCTCTCTCCTCTATGCCATCAACATGCCCTCTCTACACTGTCTCGCAGTGCCACGCAGCTGGGTTTAGCCCTGGCTATTTCATCTACAACTCAAGACCTTCCTCTCACCGACTATTCTTCGTCTGTCCACACTTCCCCACTCACCCACCGGAGTCCCAACAGAAGAGCCTGCTATGTGTATTCTCAATGTCTGTCCCCACGATCGACTTAGCTGCTGGGTTAAGCCCTGGCTCTATTTCTACAACTAAGAACACTCCTCTCCAGCGCTATTCTTCGCCTGTCCCGTCTTCCCCGCTCATCCCATTGGGAGCTTACCTGAACTTGTTCTTTCGTTCGTTCCTCTCTTCTACGTGCGGGTTATTTGTGTATAGCTTGTTATAGCTCTGGACAGTGGAAATATAGAGGTAATTTTGAGGTGATCAGTCCCTCAGTCTGTTTCACCTGAAAATTACCTCTCTACTTCTAGCTTGCTCATGTCTTATTCCCAGAACCGGTATGCAGGTTGATATAAGAATACAGGATCACTGATAAAACCTTAGTAATGGATACCGACGAGTGATAAGGAGAGACGTCAACAAACATTAGAACTTGCTTAAAAAAAAACATTCTTTCCTTGAATCTTCACAGAATTTATGATATGTACCCTAAGGGCAGAATTTCTCTCAACATATATATGCTTTGAGTCTTTATTTTAATCACTGTTTTAGGGATTAAAGTATTCTTGTGACTTTTTTTTGTGTTATCCTAGGTAAGTTGCACATGTTGCTATGTATGTATGATAATTGCACTTATGTGTACCAGTACATAAATAAACTTACTAACAGGTTACCGTTCAGCCTTAATGACCCTAGTGTAGTCGATAGGTTATAAACCTATCGATTACGCTATAACTTCCTAACAAACAGAACACAAAGAGTAATAGTAACCACAGTAAAGACTGAGGCGGCTACAGTGAAAAGCTGTGTTCCACAAGGCACAGTATTCGTTCCCATCCTGTTCCTCATCGTCATATCTGACAGACAGAGATGTTAGTTAGTTTAATATGTTTATTATGCACCCCATACCCATCCTGTGGGTGGTAGTCATAAGATTACAGAGGTACATAATTGGTCCAGGGACTGGACTCCAAAGTTATGATAGCTGAATAAGTTACAAAGGTAATGAACTCCAGGTAGATCTGGTCACAATCATGGCAAGTTACAAAGGTATTGAATCAGCCTCACTCCTATACATGGTTACAATAATGAACAAATTACAAAGTAATGAACCACTGATACGTCCACACCCTGTCACAATTGTAATGAGTTATAAATACAAATATTAAGTGGGTCATACACCCACACGAGCGCACACACACACACACACACACACACACACACACACACACACACACACACACACACACACACACACACACACACATGAGAACAATGTTCCGATACCTTTGTAAGGAATCGTTCAAGACACTGTACACCGTGTACATCAGGCCCATACTGGAGTATGCAGCACCTGTTTGGAACCCGCACTTTATCAAGCACGTCAAGAAATTAGAGAAAGTGCAAAGGTTTGCGATAAGGTTAGTTCCAGAGCTAAGGGGAATGTCCTATGAAGAAAGGTTAAGGGAAATCGGCCTGACGACACTGGAGGACAGGAGGGTCAGGGAAGACATGATAACGACATATAAAACACTGCGCGGAATAGACAAGGTGGACAAAGACAGGATGTTCCAGGGAGGGGACACAGAAACAAGAGGTCACAATTGGAAGTTGAAGACTCAGATGAGTCAAAGGGATGTTAGGAAGTATTTCTTCAGTCATAGAGTTGTCAGGCAGTGGAATAGCCTAGAAAGTGACGTAGTGGAGGCAGGAACCATACATAGTTTTAAGACAAGGTTTGATAAAACTCATTGAGCAGGGAGAGAGAGGACCCAGTAGTTAGTTAGTTTAGTTTAATGTTTATTATGCACCCCATACCCATCCTGTGGGCGGTAGTCAAAAGATTACAGAGGTACATAATTGGTCCAGGGACTGGACTCCAAAGTTTTGACAGCTGAGCAAGTTACAGAGGTAATGAACTCACAATTTACAAAGGTAATGAACTCACAATTTACAAAGGTAATGAACTCACAATTTACAAAGGTAATGAACTCCAGGTAAGTCTGGTCACAATCATGACAAGTTACAAAGGTATTTACAGATTACAGAGGTACGTAATGGGTCCAGGGACTGGGCCCCCAAAGTTTTGATAGCTGAACTAGGTACAAAGGTAATGAGCTCACAAGTTACAAAGGTAATGAATTCTGTAGAATGGTTACTTACGTTTATACTTTGGCTACAATCATGAACAAATTATAGAGTAATGAGCAATTCACACTTCCACACCCAGTAGCAACCAGTGAAGAAGCAGGGCCAGGAGCTAGGACTCGACCCCTGCAACCACAAATAGGTGAGTACAAATAGGTGAGTACACACACACACACACACCTCATAACAAACTCCACCCACACCACAGCCCCCAATAGGTCCCCACCAGGGCTCCCACTCCCCGAACCCCAATATTCGCCTAGGACTACAGTGATAGAAAAGAAGCTGAAGGTTTGGTACACAAACGCGGACGGAATAACGAATAAATATGAGGAGTGGCATGAAAGAATCAGCGAGAAATCCCCAGACATCATGGCAGTCACAGAAACGAAACTTGCTGAGACAATAACAGACGCAAGCTTCCCACTGGGATATCAGATCCTGAGGAAAGATAGAAGGAATAGAGGGGCTGCACTGCTCATAAAAACCGATGGGGATTTGAGGAAATGGAAAGCATGAACATGATTGGAGAAAGGGACTACATAGTAGATACAATTCAGTCTGGGGAACATAAAGTAGTCATTGGAGTGATGTATAACCCACCACAGAACTGCAGGAGGCCAAGAGAGGAGTACGAAGAAAACAACAGAGCGATGGTGGACACACTAGCTGAGGTGGCAAGAAGAGCTCACTCTAACAGAGCAAGGTTTCTGGTAATGGGTGATTTCAACCACAGGGAGATTGACTGAGAAAACCTGGAGCATCATGGGGGTCCTGAAACATGGAGAGCCAAGATGATGGATGTGGTACTTGAAAACCTCATGCATCAACATGTCAGGGACACTACCAGAGAGAGAGGGGAGGAT
The DNA here is from genome assembly GCF_038502225.1 of Cherax quadricarinatus. Classification (NCBI taxonomy): domain Eukaryota; kingdom Metazoa; phylum Arthropoda; class Malacostraca; order Decapoda; family Parastacidae; genus Cherax; species Cherax quadricarinatus. The sequence goes on along the minus strand of NC_091326.1, from coordinate 22,625,752 downwards.
GAGCCAGCAAGACTGGATCTTGTGTTCACCCTGAGCAGTTCAGACATTGAGGACATCACTTACGAGAGGCCCCTTGGAGCTAGCGATCACGTGGTTCTGAGTTTTGATTATATAGTAGAGTTACAAGTGGGGAGGGTAACAGGAATTGAATGGGAAAAGCCAAGCTATAAAAGGGAGGACTACACAGGTATGAGGAACTTCCTGCAGGAGGTTCAGTGGGACAGAGAACTGCTAGGAAAAATCAGTAAACAAGATGATGGAATATGTAACAACAAAATGCAAGGAGGCAAAGGGAAGGTTTGTTCCCAAGGGCAATAGAAATAGTAATAGGAAGACCAAAGAGAGTCCTTGGTTTACCCGAAGGTGTAGAGAGGCAAAAACTAAGTGCACCAGAGAATGGAAAAGGTACAGGAGGCAAAGGACCCAGGAAAATAAGGAGATTAGTAGAAGTGCCAGAAAAAAGTATGCACAGATAAGGAGGGAGGCCCAGCGACAGTACGAAAACGACATAGCATCGAAAGTCAAATCTGACCCGAAACTGCTGTATAGCCACATTAGGAGGAAGACAACAGTCAAAGACCAGGTGATCAGGCTGAGGAAAGAAGGTGGGGAACTCACAAGAAACGATCAAGAGGTATGTGAGGAGCTCAACATGAGATTTAAGAAAGTATTTACAGTGGAGATAGGAAGGCCTCTAGGGGAACAGAACAGAGGGGGACACCAGCAAGGAATATACCAACAAGTGTTGGATGATATACATACAAATGAGGAGGAGGTGAAGAAGCTGCTAAGGAAGATTGATACCTCAAAGGCAATGGGACCGGACATCTCCCCATGGGTCCTTAGAGAGGGAGCGGATATGCTGTGTGTGCCACTTACCACAATCTTCAATATGTCCCTGGAAACTGTGCAACTACCTGAGGTATGGAAGACGGCATATGTAGTTCCCATTTTTAAAAAAGGAGGCAGAAAAGAGGCACTAAACTATAGACCTGTGTCATTGACGTGTATAGTATGGAAAGTTATGGAGAAGATTATCAGGAGAGTGCTGGAGCACCTGGAATGGAACAAGAGTTGAAACGCCAACCAGCATGGATTCATGGAAGGCAAATCCTGTGTCACAAACGCTCTGGAGTTTTACGATAAAGTAGCAGAAGTAAGACACGAGAGAGAGGGGTGGGTTGATTGCATCTTCTTGGACTGCAAGAAGGCCTTTGACACAGTTCCTCACAAGAGATTAGTGCAGAAGCTAGATGATCAGGCGCATATAACAGGAAGGGCACTGCAATAGATCAGAGAATACCTGACAGGGAGGCAACAACGAGTCATGGTACGTAATGAGGTATCACAGTGGGCACCTGTGACGAGCGGGGTTCCACAGGGGCTGGTCCTAGGACCAGTGCTATTTTCGGTATATGTGAATGACATGATGGAAGAGTTAGACTCAGAAGTGTCCCTGTTCACAGATGATGTGAAGTAATGAGGAGAATTAAATCAGATGAGGATCAGGCAGGACTTCAAAGAGACCTGGACAGACTGGACACCTGGTCCAGCAACTGGCTTCTCGAATTTAACCCCGCCAAATGCAAAGTCATGAAGATCGGGGAAGGGCACAGAAGACTGCAGACGGAGTATAGGCTAGGTGGCCAAAGACTGCAAACCTCGCTCAAGGAGAAAGATCTTGGGGTGAGTATAACACCGAGCATGTCTCCTGAAGAACACATCAACCAGATAACTGCTGCAGCATATGGGTGCCTGGCAAACCTGAGAACAGCGTTCCGATACCTTAGTAAGGAATCGTTCAAGACACTGTACACCGTGTACATCAGGCCCATACTGGAGTATGCAGCACCTGTTTGGAACCCGCACTTAATCAAGCACGTCAAGAAATTAGAGAAAATGCAAAGGTTTGCGACAAGGTTAGTTCCAGAGCTAAGGGGGATGTCCTGTGAAGAAAGGTTAAGGGAAATCGGCCTGACGACACTGGAGGACAGGAGGGTCAGGGGAGACATGATAACGACATATAAAATACTGCGAAGAATAGACAAGGTGAACAAAGACAGGATGTTCCAGGGAGGGGACACAGAAACAAGAGGTCACAATCGGAAGTTGAAGAGTCAGATGAGTCAAAGGGATGTTAGAAAGTATTTCTTCAGTCATAGAGTTGTCAGGCAGTGGAATAGCCTAGAAAGTGACGTAGTTTAGGCGGGAACCATACATAGTTTTAAGACGAGGTTTGATAAAGCTCATGAAGCAGGGAGAGAGAGGACCCAGTAGCAATCAGTGAAGAGGCGGGGCCAGGAACTAAGACCCGACCCCCGCAACCACAAATAGGTGAGTACACGTGGTAATGCTTTATTTGAAGCTAGCAAAGTCAGGGCATTTCTCGAAAATGGTCTCTAATATACCACTGTGGATAAAAAAGCTTGCCATTTCTTGAACATTTCTGAGTGAGTTTTCTCTAAATTCATTAATTTTATCGCACTCCAGTACATAATGACGCAGGGTGTGACAATAGTCCATCTGGCAAAGTTTACATTTCGTTTGGTCTACATCTGGTGGTGGTGATTTAACCTGCCAAAGATACTTGTAACCCAGCCGGAGTCGGGCAGTAGTGACATCCAAGAGTCTGCTTATTTTGTTGGATGCACCATAGACATGTGGCTCCTCCTGCATGATAGAATGATGATAGATGGACTCACTGGTGTCAATGTCTCTTAAGTCTTAAGTCAATAAAGTTCAATTGAAGTTCTTTTCGTATTATTGTTTTCAAACTGCTAACTGACAACCCAAGATCGTTATCTACTCGCTGTTTGAAAGCATACAGCTTAGCCAATTTATCAGTTTTATCATGCATCTGAAGACCAATGTGAGATGGAATCCACAGCATGTGCACTCTGACTCCACTGTCCACAATCTTACCATACCTATGTCTGGCTTCTGACACAAGCATGCCACAATTTATACTTAATGAGTTGAGAGCATTTATGGATGACAGAGAATCAGTTACAATTAAAGTGTCAACCTTAGATACATGGACGCATTTGAGTGCAAGGAGTATGGCAAACAGTTCTGTTTGAAGGGTAGAGGCCCAGTTATTGATGTGTGCTCCAATTTGTTTATGAGAGCCATCACTCTGTATGACAACAACAGCACTACCAGCTGCACCAGTGGACTGGTGAACAGAACCATCAACGTAAATAATTTGTGAAAGAGTGTGTGCTGTGTGACTAAGTTATCATAGTCACACAGCACACACTCTTCACAAATTATTTACAGCATCATGTTTGGCTTCAAGACGAAGCTTTGGTTGTGATTTAAGAAGAGTTTTGGGGGGAAATGGAGGAATGGTAGTTTGGAATGGGGTAATGTCCCATGGAAGAGGGAAGTGCCTCTGTTGCCTAACTTGACATAGATCATGTAGCTGGTTCATGCAGAGGTCGGTTCCAGTTTTTTCGATCCATCTGGAAGAATGTTCACCAGTGCTGAGGAAAGTTTGGAGGGCTTCTGTGCAGGGGTTTGAATGGGCTAACGTAAGCATATTGACCCCAATAAGGATATTTCTTTCAGTAACACGATCTCTAATGCTTGGAATATTAAGTTCTTTCCGCATATTTAAAATTTTGGCAGTACGAGGGCATCCTAGGATGATCCTCATTGCTTCGTTTTGCAGTTTTTCCAGCCCTCCAAGCTTCCAGTCAGACACGAGTGGAAGTAGTGGCACCGCATAATCAACCAATGATCTAATACAAGCAAGATACATCATTTTCACAATTTTAACATTAGCACCATACCTGGGGTGAAACCCTGCCACAACTCTAAGTGTTCTCAGTCTTTCTTTGTATTGGCGACAAAGTCTCGTTACAACAGGTCCAAGTAGTGGGACCTCAAAGCCTAGATACCTGTATCTGCTTACATATCCTAGAAGAGACCCATCATGCAACTGGATCTGACGAACTGTGCTTATCTGTCAGGAGGACGCCTGTTGAGTATCTTTGTTTTATCAGTAGAGATTATCAAACCCAGGTCCTGACACGAGGCTAGTACATGATTAAGAGCGCTTTGGGCGGTGGAGAATCCGGTGGTGTGAATCATTATATCATCAGCAAAACTAATCATATAATGATGGGGCTGGCTAGGCATAACATTGAGTTAGGCATTAATTAGAATATTGAATAGGGTGGGACTGAGCACACCTCCCTGTGGGGTTCCTAATTCAAAATCTTTAGTTACACTTCTATGTCCCTGGAACAACACAGACGACTTTCTGTTGGACAGGAAGCCTTTAATCCAGCGGAGAAGCCATCCTCCAACATCCATTCTGGCAAGTTCGCTAATGATTACATGTCGGTTGGCTACATCAAAAGCGGATTTAGGGTCAAGGAAGGTAGTGTATGAGCTGTCAGTGTGCAGGGTGAGAAAGGTGGCTATGCAATGATGCACGCTCCTTCCATGCATGAAGCCATGCAACCGGGGAGACAAAAATTGCTTAATTCTGTGCATGAGACGATTAAGAATCATCCTTTCGAATGTTTTACACAAGCAGCTAGTAAGGGATATTGGGCGAAATGAGTTTTGTTGATTGGGCTTCGGAATGGGAATAATGAGGCTGTTGGTCCATGATTTAGGGAGCTCCCCAGTGACATAACTCATGTTATATAATTCAAGTAAAGGATTACATGGTACTCGACACAGCAATCTGAATATGTTGTAAGTAATACCATCCTCACCAGGCGATGTGGAGTTGCCCTTAGTGCTGCATCAGGTTCATAATTAGTGAAAGGAATGTTGCAGTCATCTGCCTTGCTGAGCATAAAGCAAACAAGTCTCTCCCTTGCATCATATTTGTCCTTTAATTTCGCCTGTGTGGTACTGGGAAGATTGTCATAGCTAGATGTAGCAGCGCAAGCACTAACTCATTCGCCCTATGTAAGGGATGAGGGTGCGCGATCTGCCCAGTTCTGTTACCCTTAATTCTATTTATGTCCCTCCATGTCCGGCTAAGTGGGGTGTGAGTATTGAGACCGTTGACAAATTGTTCCTAGTCTGTTTACCGCAGCTCTGTCACACGCTCTCTGGCAGCAGCAAGGGCAGTTTGGAAGAGGCTCAGCATTGCAGGGGTACGATGGTTTCTATAGGCTAGGCCTAGTCTGCGAGCAGTACGTTTCAGTGTACGAAGTTTAGAATCATTGTAATAGGTATAACTAGGGATGCCAAGCCCACGCTGATTCTCTTCAAATCGCTTGTTCTCTCTAGGCTTGAATATTGTTGTATACTAACGGCCTCTTTCAAGGCAGGCAAAATTGCACACTTTCACTGCACACATAAGTACAATAAAGCACCCAAATTACTGGGAACGGTTGAAATCCCTAGATTTGTATTCCCTGAAATGCAGGCAAGAAAGATGCAACATTCCCCCTATGAAAAGCAAGGGCACCACCAGTACGCTAAGAGACAGCACAATAAGTGTCAGGGGCCCAAGACTATTCAACTGCTTCCCAACATACGTAAGGGGGATTACCAAAAGACCCTTAACTGTTTTCAAAAAGGCACTGGACAGGCACTTAAAGCAGTACCTGACCAGCCGGGCTGTGGTTCGTAGGTTGGTTTGCGTGCGGACAGCAGTAACAGCCTGGTTGGTGAGGCCCTGATCCACCACAAGCCTTGGTTGCAGACCGGGCCGCGGGGGCGTTGATCCCTGAAACCTTTTCCAGGTATAACCAACCAGTCATTAACCGTCACGATACTTGCTGGCTAGACAAGTACTGTGACGAACAATACACACATAACCTGCACATAGGAGAGAGGAGCTTATGACGACGTTTCGGTCTGACTTGGACCATTTACAAAGTCACACTAACATAAACGGAGGTTAGGTTAGGTAAGGTCCGTCAGGAAACAGGACAAGTGTTTCCTGACGCGGATCTTGGTCAGATAATGACCCGCCTTTGGAGCTTTTGGTCATCTGACCGAGGCCTTCCGCTGGCTTACAGGTCTACCCCTTTAAAAATTATGGTCATTTTTAGTCCAACAAAAACGGAAAGGAGGCAGTGTATATATATAGGCCAGCAGAGAGTGACTGTACACTTAGCTAACTTTCACAGACGGCTGCTTTGAAAGTTAGACGTAGGGTAGACAGTTTGAGCAGAAGACCAGTCAATAGGATGACTGTGGTCTCTAACATGACAGAAAAGAGCATTGCTGATGTCGGCAAACCTAATACTTCTTTTGTTCTCCCTGAGTCTGTCAGAAAGAGAACGGCCAGTTTCACCAGAGTACTGAAGATGACAAGAGGAACAGCAAATAGAATAGACACCAGGAGAATCTATAGAGGAAGAAGAAGTATGAACTAGATTGGTACGAAGTGTGTTAGTCTGGAAAGACTGGAAATATAGGGAAGGCAGAGGACAGGAGAGTTCCCGGGAGTAAAGAGTTTGAGAGAGAAGAAAGTTCGTTTATAACGTGAGAACTTGAGAAGGCAGAGTTTATGAAATGGGAAGGGTAGCCAAGACGAGAAAATGAATTACGAAGAGTGGAAATTTCCGATTCATGAAACTGAGGCTCACAAATGCGGAGAGCATGGAGAAAGAGAGAAATAATAAGAACACTTTTTGACAAAGGAAGCATGATAAGAAAAGTAGTGAATGTACATGCCACTGTGCATAGGCTTGCGATACACGGAAAAACAAAATCTATATTTGAGCGGTGGACATGAACATCAAGGAAACAAGGAATTGGATTCCCATTCAGTTTTAAACTTAATAGAAGTACCAAGATTATTAAGGGCATTGAGAAATGGTTGAAAGAGACGAGTCATGAGGCCAAAGCGCAAAGATGTCATCTACATAGCGGAGCCAGAGTGAAGGACGCAAATCAGTAATTACCTGGAGTTTACCTGGAGAGGGTTTCCCCGCGGCTCGGTCTGAGACCAGGCCTCATGGTGGATCAGGGTCTGATCAACCAGGCTATTACTCCTGGGCGCACGCAAGCTGACGTACGAACCACAGCCCGGTTGGTCAGGTACTGACTTTAGATGCCTGTCCAGTGCCTTCTTGAAGACAGTCAGGGGTCTATTGGTAATCCCCCTTATGTATGCTGGGAGGCAATTGAACAGTCTTGGGCCCCTGACACTTACTGTGTTCTCTCTCAGTGTACTCGTGGCGCTCCTACTTTTCATCGGGGGAATGTTGCATCTCCTGCCGAGCCTTTTGCTTTCATAGGGAGTGATTTTCGTGTACAGGTTTGGTACCAATCCCTCCAGAACCTTCCAAGTGTATATTATTATGTATCTCTCACGCCTGCGTTCGAGGGAATACAGATCAAGGACTTTCAACCGTTCCCAGCAGTTTAGGTGCCTTATTGTACTTATGTGTGCCGTGAAAGTTCTTTGTATACTCTCCAGGTCTGCAATGTTGCCAGCTTTGAAGGGGGCCGTTAGTGTACAACAGTATTCCAGCCTAAAGAGCACAAACAATTTGAAGAGAATCATCATGGGTTTGGCGTCCTATCATTTTCCTAATGGATGAGGTAGATTCATTGTTGTGGTCTTTGAAGGTGAGATCCTCTGACATTATCACTCCCAAGTCCTTCACATTAATTTTCCGCTCTATTGTATGGTTAGAATTTGTGGTATACCCTGACATTTTTAATTTCTTCAAGTTTTCCATATCTGAGTAGTTGAAATTTCTCTTCGTTGAACTTCATATTGTTTTGAGTGGCCCATTCTAAGATTTGGTTGATGTTCGCTTGGAGTCTCGCAGTGTCTTCGATGGAGGTCACTGCCATGGTGATCCGGGTGTCATCTGCAAAGGAAGACACGGAGCTATGGCATACATCTCTGTCAATGTCAGAAATGAGGATGAGGAATAGAATGGGAGCTAGTACTGTGCCTTGTGGAACAGAGCTTTTTACCGTAGCTGCCTCAGACTTTACTCTGTTTACTATTACTCTTCGTGTTCTATTTGTCAGGAAATTGTAGATCCATCTACCAACTTTTCCAGTTATTCCTTTATCCCGCATTTTGTGTGCTATTACACCGTGGTCACACTTGTCAAAAGCTTTTACAAAGTCTGTGTATACTACATCTGTATTTTGTTTATCCTCTACAGCATCCAGGACCTTGTCATAGTGGTCCAGTAGCTGGGACAGGCAAGAGCAACCTGTTCTAAACCCGTGTTGCCCTGGGTTGTGTAATTGATGGGTATCTAGGTGGTTGGCGATCTTGCTTCTTAAAACCCTCTTAAAGATTTTTATGATATGGGATGTTAGTGCTATCGGCCTGCAGTTCTTTGCAATTGCTTTACTGCCACCTTTGTTGTTTTTAGTGTGTGTGGGATGACCCCTGTGTCCATGCTTCATCTCCATAAAATGCTGAAGGCACGCGATAGGGGCTTCTTGCAATTCTTGATGAACACGGAGTTCCACGAGTCTGGGCCTGGGGCAGAGTGCATGGGACTGTCATTAATTGCCTCTTCAAAGTCTTGTGGAGTTAGAATAATATCCGAAAGTTTTGGGATGACCAAATTTTGGGTTTCGTTCATAAAGAATTCATTTGGATTGTCAACCCTTAGAGTGGACAGTGGCTCGCTGAACACTGAGTCATACTGGGACTTTAGTATCTCACTCATTTCTTGGCTATCATCTGTGTATGCCCCATCCCACCTAAGCAGAGGCCCAATACTGGATGTTGTTTTTCCCTTAGGTTGGGCATAAGAGAAGAAGTATTTTTTTCAATTTCCTTTATGGCTTTTAGTTCTTCTTGTGATTTTTGTCTCTTATAAGATTCCTTCAGCTTAGGTTCGATATTTGCAATTTCATTGACTAGTGCCTCCCTTCTTATTTCAAATATATTGACCCCACTCAGCAGCTCTGTGACTCTTCGCCTTCGTCTGTATAGAGAGAATCTCTCTCTTTCTAGTTTACATCTTTCTTTTTCTTAATGGAATGTGTCTTGAGCAGATCTCAAGAACCACAGAATTCAATTTTTTTTCAAGGCAAATGTTCGGGTCCGTGTTGTTTAGGATATCTTCCCAGCTTGTTTCATTTAGGACATGGTTTACTTGATCCCACTGTATGTTTTTGTTATTGAAATTGAATTTCGTGAAGAGACCTTCATGACTGCTCACATTTTGCTGGTCCGGAGCCCTGTGCATACATGTCTGTACCTCTATTATGTTGTGATCTGAGTGTATTGTCTTTGATACAGTTATATTACGTATCAGATCATCATTGTTAGTAAAAATGAGGTCCAGCGTATTTTCTAGTCTTGTAGGCTCAACTATTTGTTGGTTTAAGGTGAATTTGTTGCAGAGACTTAATAGTTCGTGTGTGTGTGTGAATTTTCATCTGAGCTGCCTCCCGGGGTGATCTCTGCTAAAACATTGTTTGCTATACTCTTCCATTTTAGGTGTCTCAAGTTGAAATCTCCTAGTATGTTTGGGCAGGAGTTGGAAGATTTTCCAGATAGTGGTCAATTTTCTCAAGCTGCTCTTGGAATTGCTGGGAAGTTGCATCTGGAGGCTTGTATACTACCACAATGACAAGGTTTTGGTTTTCGATCTTTACCGCCAAAACTTCAACTACATCATTTGAGGTGTTTAGTAGTTCTGTGCAAATGAGCGACTCTGTGACATACAGGCCAACCTCCCCTTTGTTGCCTGTTTAGTCTGTCGCATCGGAATAGGTTATAACCTGGGATCCACATTTCGTTGTCATAATGATCCTTTATGTGGGTCTCTGTGAATACTGCAATCATTGCATTTGACTCCGTGAGCAATCCTTTGATGTAAGAAATTTTGTTGTTTTTTAACGGCTTTAGACCTTGTATGTTTGCAAAGACAAATGTAGTATTCGTGTAATTTAGGGGGGTTTATTTGCTGGCTCTAGTGTCCGTTGCTCTGGGGTACAGGCCAATGTCCGTGCCTCTGCTCCAGAAGTGTTTTCAGGTGGTGTAGGATTATTGTCATTTCTTGCAAAGTTTTTTTTCCTCCTGGCCCTAAAACACCTCTGTCCCTGGAGAGGTTGTGGCTCCTCTTTTTTGTTTTCCATAGTCTGGCTGGTCTGTGTCTTCTGATCCCCTTTAGATGATGTGCCTGGCAGTATGCATTGTAGCATTTTCTTTCATGGATTGATGAGTTACACATTTCTGGGGGAAATAAGTTACAAGAAGGGAAGTTGCACTCTCCTGTTGTCATGTGGGTGCGGTATTTTTTGGGATGGTCAAAGGTACATGTCCCACCTGTTTTACCAGATATACCGTGCCTGCAGATACACAAGGCATAGTATTTGCATAGATTGTATTTCTGTTTGCTAGGATTTGTTGTAGCTGCATTCACTGCTGGTGCATTTATTTTTCCTGTTTCCTCAATATCTTTTACCCCTGTATGGACATCAGTGCCTCCATCTCCAGCAGTATCTCTATTTTGAACCTCTGTGGACTGAATAACGTTGTCTTCAGTGTCCTCCAGGACAACACTAGTACCCTCACAAGTGCTATCTTCTAAGACATCACTAGGACCCTCTGGAGCACTTTCCTCCAGGACAACACTAGCACCCTCAGCACTGCCGTCCAGGACAGCACTAGCACCCTCAGCACTGTCCAAGACAACCCCGTCCCTGCCATTCATCTTTTTTTCCCAGCTGTCATACCATGCTGACATGTCTTTCAAGAAGGATGCTTTATTGGTGTTCTTGTCTTTTAATATAGATGTCATTTCCTGAAACAGGTGTATCTCGTTTGGGCAGACCCAAAAACATCTCTCTGAGTTTCTGCCAAGTGTGGTCACTGGTTTAAAATCCCTGCATATACTATGGGATCACTGACCACACAGATGGCAAGCAATCCAGGCCTGTCTTCGTCCCTTACCCTTTCTGCAGACTACACAGATCTTCATGGTGGTGGTCATCTTACAATACTATACAACTCCCCTAGCTAGCTAGTCTATAATTCCCCGAAGTATTTATTTTTTTGTAACAATTCTTCCAATTTGGCTTTATTTCCAACGAAACCATTTGAATCCGCCCGAATCCAGTGAATCCGGTAGAATCCATCTAGTGGATCACTGTATATCTTTTTCCTAATAATCACCTTAACAGTAGATCTGTCTATCTGTATTGTAATTATTTGTTGTAGTTACTGTTTGAGTGTTTGATAGGGCGCGTAGAGCCCCGTCAGTTAGTGAAACCAGTCAGAGGATACATTGTTATCAACAAATCTGTTTGAATCCGGTCGTTGGATGAATCCGGGCAGATCCGGATTAGGCTCACTGCTGATTTTGGACTAGCTCATGAAAAGGACTAATGGAAAAAAATTAAACAGAGTAATATGTACACAAATAACCAGCACATAAAAGAGAGAAGCTTACGACGACGTTTCGGTCCGACTTGGATCATTTACAAAGTCACACAGTGTGACTTTGTAAATGGTCCAAGTCGGACCGAAACGTCGTCGTAAGCTTCTCTCTTTTATGTGCGGGTTATTTGTGTATCGTTCCAGTCACGGTATTGTGCCTTTTTTGTTATTTAGAGAAATATGTGTTCAGTTTGATACAGAAGGTATAACTTGCGTGGGCGCCGATGGCTTCAGTATATGAAGATTACTGGAGGAATAATGATTTTCGTTGTGTATATTGCGACCGCTGCTAACTACAGGGTTACTTACTTACTTACCACACACTGTATACGTCACTCCATCACAATAAGTACTAACAACTATACCCTGTTTATCATATTTCTACAAAACTGTTCACTTTTCGTATTTCCTCGAGATTTTGCACCTCTTCGTATTTCAACATGAATAGGAAGAAGTCTCGAAGTATTCCATATAAAGATTAGCAAGAACAGGAGACAGAGGAGAGTCCATAGTGACACCGAAGGCTTGAGAATAATATTTACCTTGGTAGGAAAAAGAATCTGAGTTTGCACATATCTCTCCATAAGTATTACACTGTTAACAAGACCACTTGTCTGTAATTCCATTTTAAGGAATAAAGGTCACTTTAAAACTATTTGTATCAAATTACCGTATTTTCTGGCATATAAGGCGCACCTTTCCCCCAAAAAAAAGTCTTGGAAAATCAGCCTACGTTTTATATACTCAAGGTCAGGGTCAAGGGTAGGCATTGGGTTAGGTTTTAGCAGTTGTTTACCAACGTTGCGTCACAACTGTCCGTAAATATCGTCTTATATGTCTCATATTTCAGTGCGCCTTATATGCCGGAAGATACGGTAATGTATCCTGTATACTTGGTGCAATATTTTGTATAACAAAGTATACATGTATACGTATAAAAGATGGGATGAAAGAGGTTGAATAGTGAAACAGTCACCAGAACTCTCTGTTTCATTAATGTATTTTTAATTCCAGGTTGTGGATACTCACACCTGCACCTCGAGGCTATGGGTGCCCACACCTGCACCTCGAGGCTATGGGTGCCCACACCTGCACCTCGAGGCTATGGGTGCCCACACCTGCACCTCGAGGCTATGGGTGCCCACACCTGCACCTCGAGGCTATGGGTACTCACACCTGCACCTCGAGGCTATGGGTGCACACACCTGCACCTCGAGGCTATGGGTGCCCACACCTGCACCTCGAGGCTGTGGGAGCCCACACCTGCACCTCGAGGTTGTGCGTGCCCACACCTGCACCTCGAGGTTGTGGGTGCCCACACCTGCATCTCGAGGCTATGGGTGCACACACCTGCACCTCGAGGCTATGGGTGCCCACACCTGCACCTCGAAACTATGGGTGCCCACACCTGCACCTCGAGGCTGTGGGAGCCCACACCTGCACCTCGAGGTTGTGCGTGCCCACACCTGCACCTCGAGGTTGTGGGTGCCCACACCTGCACCTCGGGGTTGTGGGTGCTCACATCTCCACCTCGAGGTTGTGGGTGCCCACACCTGCACCTCAAAGTTGTGGGTGCCCACATTTCCACCTCGAGGTTGTGGATACCTACACCTGCACCTCGAGGTTGTGGGTGTCCACACCTGCACCTCGAGGTTGTGGGTGCTCACATCTCCACCTCGAGGTTGTGGGCGTCCACCCCTGCACCTCGAGGTTGTGGGTGTTCACACCTGCACCATGAGGTTGTAGGTGCCCACACCTGAACCTCGAGGTTGTGAGTGCCCACACCCGCACTTCGAGGTTGTGGGTGCCCACACCTGCACCTCAAGCTTGTGGGTGCCCACACCTGCACCTCGGGGTTGTGGGTGCCCACACCTGCACCTCGACGTTGTGGGTGCTCACACCAGCACCTCGAGGTTGTGGGTGCCCACACCTGCACCTCGAGGTTGTAGGTGCCCACACCTGCACCTCGAGGTTGTGAGTGCCCACACCTGCACATCGAGGTTGTGAGTCCTCACATCTGCACCTCGAGGTTGTTGGTGCCAACACCTGCACCTCGAGGTTGTGGGTGCTCACACCTGCACCTCGAGGTTGTGGGTGCCCACACCTGCACCTCGAGGTTGTGGGTGCCCACAGCTGCACCTCGAGGTTGTGAGTGCTCACACCTGCACCTCGAGGTTGTGGGTGCTCACACCTGCACCTCGAGGTTGCGGGTGCCCACACCTGCACCTCGAGGTTGTGGATATTCACACCTGCACCTCGAGGTTGTGGGTGCTCACACCTGCACCTCGAGGTTGTGGGTGCTCACACCTGCACCTCGAGGTTGTGGGTACTCGCACCTGCACCTGAAGGTTGTGGGTGCTCACACCTGCACCTCGAGGGTGTGGGTGCTCACACCTGCACCTCGAGGTTGTGGGTGCTCACACCTTCACCTCGAGGTTGTGGATGCTCACACCTGCACCTCGAGGTTGTGGGTACTCACACCTGCACCTCGAGGTTGTGGATGCTCAAACCTGCACCTCGAGGTTGTGGATGCTCACACCTGCACCTCGAGGTTGTGGATGCTCACTCCTGCACCTCGAGGTTGTGGATACTCACACCTGCACCTCGAAGTTGTGGGTACTCACACCTGCACCTCAAGGTTGTGGATGCTCACACCTGCACCTCGAGGTTGTGGATGCTCACACCTGCACCTCGAGATTGTGGGTACTCACACCTTCTTCTCGAGGTTGTGTATGCTCACACCTGCACCTCGAGGTTGTGGGTGCTCACACCTGCACCTCGAGGTTGTGGGTGCTCACACCTGCACCTCGAGGTTGTGGGTGCTCACACCTTCACCTCGAGGTTGTGGATGCTCACACCTGCACCTCGAGGTTGTGGGTACTCACACCTGCACCTCGAGGTTGTGGATGCTCAAACCTGCACCTCGAGGTTGTGGATGCTCACACCTGCACCTCGAGGTTGTGGATGCTCACTCCTGCACCTCGAGGTTGTGGATACTCACACCTGCACCTCGAAGTTGTGGGTACTCACACCTGCACCTCAAGGTTGTGGATGCTCACACCTGCACCTCGAGGTTGTGGATGCTCACACCTGCACCTCGAGATTGTGGGTACTCACACCTTCTTCTCGAGGTTGTGTATGCTCACACCTGCACCTCGAGGTTGTGGGTGCTCACACCTGCACCTCGAGGTTGTGGGTGCTCACACCTGCACCTCGAGGTTGTGGGTACTCACACCTGCACCTCGAGGTTGTGGGTTTTGCACTTCTATCTGAGGGTATAATTCCCAGCCTCGTTCATTACCACTGAAGAAGATAAGATAAGATTTTGTTCGGATTTTTAACCCCGGAGGGTTAGCCACCCAGTATAACCCAGGAAAGTCAGTGCGTCATCGAGGTCTGTCTTATTTCCATTGTGATCCTCAATCTAGTCCCCCAAGATGCGACCCACACCAGTCGACTAACACCCAGGTATCTATTTGCTGCTAGGGGAACATGACAACAGGTGTAAGGAAACACGTCGAAATGTTTCTACCCCGCCGGGAATCGAACCCGGGCCCTCCGTGTGTGAAGCGAGAGCTTTAGTCACCAGGCCACCGGGGCGACATCACTGAACACTACCACTCCAGAAGAACCATTAATGCCAGGGAAGGTAAAATATTCTCCGAGGAAAACTAGAACATCAATGAGGGTGTGAGAAATCACCTGCAGGAAGTTTACAGGGTATTACTGAATTGACTCAAGAAATCGTAATGACACGATTGCAAATAAACCAGGGGTATGGTTTATTACTGAATTATTACATGCAAGCAATTTGGGTGAGGTAAGAGGAACTTAGTCACAGCAGGTTGTTGAACTGCTACTCCCTCAATGCCCACTCCCTACCACTCCCTACCACTCCCTACCACTCCCTACCACTCTCTACCACTCCCTACCACTCCCTACCACTCTCTACCACTCCCTACCACTCCCTACCACTCTCTACCACTCCCTACCACTCCCTACCACTCTCTACCACTCCCTACCACTCCCTACCACTCTCTACCACTCCCTACCACTCCCACAAAAATCTAGACCTATCATTAAATTAATCATTACAATATTAAACATTAACACCAATAAAGTTAAATTATAAATTAACGTGGACTGTATATGATATTAGGAGCTTACTGTTAGAAATGGTTAATGAGAATATTTTTGCAGAGACTTGGGAAGGTTTTCTCCTAACCATATCATTAGAACGATAAATTTTATACACATTGACGTATCATTTGTCACAGGAAGACAATGCTGATGGAACACATCCTATCGCTACCACTACAACTAGAATTTACGATGGCCATAGCAAAAACTGCTGTACATTATAGGTAAGCGTCACTTAGTTAAGGTGTGTTACTGGGAAGGATTGGAGTCCTCTATTTTGCCGTCCTTGTTGCAGAATTGTAAGGGTTTTCCATACTAATTATCCCAACTCTTCAGCAGGAATGTGTCAGCAATTTCTGAATTAAGGATTGAGGCCGATATAAACCAAATGACCTTCGAGGACTCCTGATTATAATGCACAATTCAGACCAGTGTTCACACATTAAATTCATTATGGCGTCTCTCCTCTCCGCGTCACTCACCGGATCTTCCACGCTCCCCTTCACCTAAAATTTCTCGAAGGGTCTCAATAGCATCATATTTTGATACGCAATTATTATATTATTCATTTATACGTTCTACCTTTATGAAAATTATGTAAACAATTTTCCACAGAGGGTATGATACCATGGGTAGTGTGATACCATGGGTAGTGTGATACCATGGGTAGTGTGATACCGTGGGTAGTGTGATACCATGGGTAGTGTGATACCATGGGTAGTGTGATACCATGGGTAGTGTGATACCATGGGTAGTGTGATACCATGCGTAGTGTGATACCATGGGTAGTGTGATACCATGGGTAGTGTGATACCATGGGTAGTGTGATACCATGGGTAGTGTGATACCATGGGTAGTGTGATACCCTGGGTAGTGTGATACCATGGGTAGTGTGATACCATGGGTAGTGTGATATCATGGGTAGTGTGACCATGGGTAGTGTGATACCATGGGTAGTGTGATACCATGGGTAGTGTGATACCATGGGTAGTGTGATACCATGGGTAGTGTGATACCATGGGTAGTGTGATACCATGGGTAGTGTGATACCATGGGTAGTTTGACCATGGGTAGTGTGATACCATGGGTATTGTGACCATGGGTAGTGTGATACCATGGGTAGTGTGATACCATGGGTAGTGTGATACCATGGGTAGTGTGATACCATGGGTAGTGTGATACCATGGGTAGTGTGATACCATGGGTAGTGTGATACCATGGGTAGTGTGATACCATGGGTAGTGTGACCATGGGTAGCGTGATACCATGGGTAGTGTGATACCATGGGTAGTGTGATACCATGGGTAGTGTGATACCATGGGTAGTGTGATACCATGGGTAGTGTGATACCATGGGTAGTGTGACCATGGGTAGTGTGATACCATGGGTAGTGTGATACCATGGGTAGTGTGACCATGGGTAGTGTGATACCATGGGTAGTGTGATACCATGGGTAGTGTGATACCATGGGTAGTGTGATACCATGGGTAGTGTGATACCATGGGTAGTGTGACCATGGGTAGTGTGATACCATGGGTAGTGTGATACCATGGGTAGTGTGACCATGGGTAGTGTGATACCATGGGTAGTGTGATACCATGGGTAGTGTGATACCATGGGTAGTGTGATACCATGGGTAGTGTGACCATGGGTAGTGTGACCATGGGTAGTCTGATACCTCTCAGATGATGGTAGTTAAGATGTGATACCATGGGAAGTGTGGTACCTCTCAGATGATGGTAGTTAAGATGTGATACCATGGGTAGTGTGGGACCTCTCAGATGATGGTAGTTAAGATGTGATACCATGGGTAGTGTGGGACCTCTCAGATGATGGTAGTTAAGATGTGATACCATGGGTAGTGTGGTACCTCTCAGATGATGGTAGTTAAGATGTGATACCATGGGTAGTGAGGGACCTCTCAGATGATGGTAGTTAAGATGTGATACCATGGGTAGTGTGGGACCTCTCAGATGATTGTAGTTAAGATGTGACACCATGGGTAGTGTGATACCTCTCAGATGATGGTAGTTAAGATGTGATACCATGGGTAGTGTGGTACCTCTCAGATGATGGTAGTTAAGATGTGATACCATGGGTAGTGTGGGACCTCTCAGATGATGGTAGTTAAGATGTGATACCATGGGTAGTGTGGTACCTCTCAGATGATGGTAGTTAAGATGTGATACCATGGGTAGTGTGGGACCTCTCAGATGATGGTAGTTAAAATGTGATACCATGGGTAGTGTGGGACCTCTCAGATGATGGTGGTTAAGATGTGATACCATGGGTAGCGTGGGACCTCTCAGATGATGGTAGTTAAGATGTGATACCATGGGTAGTGTGGGACCTCTCAGATGATGGTAGTTAAGATGTGATACCATGGGAAGTGTGGGACCTCTCAGATGATGGTAGTTAAGATGTGATACCATGGGTAGTGTGGGACCTCTCAGATGATGGTAGTTAAGATGTGATACCATGGGTAGTGTGAGACCTCTCAGATGATGGTAGTTAAAATGTGATACCATGGGTAGTGTGGGACCTCTCAGATGATGGTAGGTAAGATGTGATACCATGGGTAGTGTGGTACCTCTCAGATGATGGTAGTTAAGATGTGATACCATGGGTAGTGTGGGACCTCTCAGATGATGGTAGTTAAGATGTGATACCATGGGTAGTGTGGGACCTCTCAGATGATGGTAGTTAAGATGTGATACCATTGGTAGTGTGGGACCTCTCAGATGATGGTAGTTAAGATGTGATACCATGGGTAATGTGGTACCTCTCAGATGATGGTAGTTAAGATGTGATACCATGGGTAGTGTGGGACCTCTCAGATGATGGTAGTTAAGATGTGATACCATGGGTAGTGTAGGATCTCTCAGATGATGGTAGGTAAGATGTGATACCATGGGTAGTGTGGGACCTCTCAGATGATGGTAGTTAAGATGTGATACCATGGGTAGTGTGGGACCTCTCAGATGATGGTAGTTAAGATGTGATACCATGGGTAGTGTGGGACCTCTCAGATGATGGTAGTTAAGATGTGATACCATAAGTAGTGTAGTACCTCTCAGATGATGGTAGTTAAGATGTGATACCATGGGTAGAGTGGTACCTCTCAGATGATGGTAGTTAAGATGTGATACCATGGGTAGTGTGGGACCTCTCAGATGATGGTAGTTAAGATGTGATACCATGGGTAGTGTGGGACCTCTCAGATGATGGTAGTTAAGATGTGATACCATGGGTAGTGTGGTACCTCTCAGATGATGGTAGTTAAGATGTGATACCATGGGTAGTGTGGAACCTCTCAGATGATGGTAGTTAAGATGTGATACCATGGGTAGTGTGGTACCTTTCAGATGATGGTAGTTAAGATGTGATACCATGGGTAGTGCGGGACCTCTCAGATGATGGTAGTTAAGATGTGATACCATGGGTAGTGTGGGACCTCTCAGATGATGGTAGTTAAGATGTGATACCATGGGTAGTGTGGGACCTCTCAGATGATGGTAGTTAAGATGTGATACCATGGGTAGTGTGGGACCTCTCAGATGATGATAGTTCAGATGTGATACCATGGGTAGTGTGGGACCTCTCAGATGATGATAGTTAAGATGTGATACCATGGGTAGTGTGGTACCTCTCAGATGATGGTAGTTAAGATGTGATACCATGGGTAGTGTGGGACCTCTCAGATGATGGTAGTTAAGATGTGATATCATGGGTAGTGTGGGACCTCTCAGATGATGGTAGTTAAGATGTGATACCATGGGTAGTGTGGGACCTCTCAGATGATGGTAGTTAAGATGTGATACCATGGGTAGTGTGGGACCTCTCAGATGATGGTAGTTAAGATGTGATACCATGGGTAGTGTGGGACCTCTCAGATGATGGTAGTTAAGATGTGATACCATGGGTAGTGTGGGACCTCTCAGATGATGGTAGTTAAGATGTGATACCATGGGTAGTTTGGGACCTCTCAGATGATGGTAGTTAAGATGTGATACCATGGGTAGTGTGGGACCTCTCAGATGATGGTAGTTAAGATGTGATACCATGGGTAGTGTAGGACCTCTAAGATGATGGTAGTTAAGATGTGATACCATGGGTAGTGTGGGACCTCTCAGATGATGGTAGTTAAGATGTGATGCCATGGGTAATGTGGGACCTCTCAGATGATGGTAGTTAAGATGTGATACCATGGGTAGTGTGGGACCTCTCAGATGATGGTAGTTAAGATGTGATACCATGGGTAGTGTGGTACCTCTCAGATGATGCTAGTTAAGATGTGATACCATGGGTAGTGTTGTACCTCTCAGATGATGGTAGTTAAGATGTGATACCATGGGTAGTATGGGGCCTCTCAGATGATGGTAGTTAAGATGTGATACCATGGGTAGTGTGGGACCTCTCAGATGATGGTAGTTAAGATGTGATACCATGGGTAGTGTGGGACCTCTCAGATGATGGTAGTTAAGATGTGATACCATGGGTAGTGTGGGACCTCTCAGATGATGGTAGGTAAGATGTGATACCATGGTTAGTGTGGGACCTATCAGATGATGGTAGTTAAGATGTGATACCATGGGTAGTGTGGGACCTCTCAGATGATGGTAGTTAAGATGCTATACCATGGGTAGTGTGGGACCTCTCAGATGATGGTAGTTAAGTTGCGATACCATGGGTAGTGTGGGACCTCTCAGATGATGGTAGTTAAGATTTGATACCATGGGTAGTGTGGGACCTCTCAGATGATGGTAGTTAAGATGCGATACCATGGGTAGTGTGGGACCTCTCAGATGATGGTAGGTAAGATATGATACCATGGGTAGTGTGGGACATCTCAGATGATGGCAGTTAAGATGTGATACCATGGGTAGTGTGGGACCTCTCAGATGATGGTAGGTAAGATGTGATACCATGGGTAGTGTGGGACCTCTCAGATGATGGTAGTTAAGATGTGATACCATGGGTAGTGTGGGACCTCTCAGATGATGGTAGTTAAGATGTGATACCATAAGTAGTGTGGGACCTCTCAGAAGATGGTAGTTAAGATGTGATACCATGGGTAGTTTGGGGCCTCTCAGATGATGGTAGTTAAGGTGTGATACCATGGGTAGTGTGGGACCTCTCAGATGATGGTAGTTAAGATGTGATACCATGGGTAGTGTGGGACCTCTCAGATGATGATAGTTAAGATGTGATACCATGGGTAGTGTGGGACCTCACAGATGATGGTAGTTAAGATGTGATACCATGGGTAGTGTGGGACCTGCCAGATGATGGTAGTTAAGATGTGATACCATGGGTGGTGTGGGACCTCTCAGATGATGGTAGTTAAGACGTGATACCATGGGTAGTGTGGGACCTCTCAGATGATGGTAGTTAAGATGTGATACGATGGGTAGTGTGGGACCTCTCAGATGATGGTAGTTAAGATGTGATACCATGGGTAGTGTGGGACCTCTCAGATGATGGTAGTTAAGATGTGATACCATGGGTAGTTTGGGACCTCTCAGATGATGGTAGTTAAGATGTGATACCATGGGTAGTGTGGGACCTCTCAGATGATGGTAGTTAAGCTGTGATACCATGGGTAGTGTGGGACCTCTCAGATGATGGTAGTTAAGATGTGATACCATGGGTAGTGTGGGACCTCTCAGATGATGGTAGTTAAGATGTGATACCATGGGTAGTGTGGGACCTCTCAGATGATGGTAGTTAAGATGTGATACCATGGGTAGTGTGGGACCTCTCAGATGATGGTAGGTAAGATGTGATACCATGGTTAGTGTGGGACCTATCAGATGATGGTAGTTAAGATGTGATACCATGGGTAGTGTGGGACCTCTCAGATGATGGTAGTTAAGATGCTATACCATGGGTAGTGTGGGACCTCTCAGATGATAGTAGTTAAGGTGCGATACCATGGGTAGTGTGGGACCTCTCAGATGATGGTAGTTAAGATGTGATACCATGGGTAGTTTGGGGCCTCTCAGATGATGGTAGTTAAGGTGTGATACCATGGGTAGTGTGGGACCTCTCAGATGATGGTAGTTAAGATGTGATACCATGGGTAGTGTGGGACCTCT
This sequence comes from Cherax quadricarinatus, assembly GCF_038502225.1. NCBI lineage: Eukaryota > Metazoa > Arthropoda > Malacostraca > Decapoda > Parastacidae > Cherax > Cherax quadricarinatus. The sequence continues at coordinate 22,604,164 of NC_091326.1, read as the reverse complement.
CAGATGATGGTAGTTAAGATGTGATACCATGGGTAGTGTGGGACCTCTCAGATGATGGTAGTTAAGATGTGATACCATGGGTAGTGTGTGACCTGCCAGATGATGGTAGTTAAGATGTGATACCATGGGTGGTGTGGGACCTCTCAGATGATGGTAGTTAAGACGTGATACCATGGGTAGTGTGGGACCTCTCAGATGATGGTAGTTAAGATGTGATACGATGGGTAGTGTGGGACCTCTCAGATGATGGTAGTTAAGATGTGATACCATGGGTAGTGTGGGACCTCTCAGATGATGGTAGTTAAGATGTGATACCATGGGTAGTTTGGGACCTCTCAGATGATGGTAGTTAAGATGTGATACCATGGGTAGTGTGGGACCTCTCAGATGATGGTAGTTAAGCTGTGATACCATGGGTAGTGTGGGACCTCTCAGATGATGGTAGTTAAGATGTGATACCATGGGTAGTGTGGGACCTCTCAGATGATGGTAGTTAAGATGTGATACCATGGGTAGTGTGGGACCTCTCAGATGATGGTAGTTAAGATGTGATACCATGGGTAGTGTGGGACCTCTCAGATGATGGTAGGTAAGATGTGATACCATGGTTAGTGTGGGACCTATCAGATGATGGTAGTTAAGATGTGATACCATGGGTAGTGTGGGACCTCTCAGATGATGGTAGTTAAGATGCTATACCATGGGTAGTGTGGGACCTCTCAGATGATGGTAGTTAAGGTGCGATACCATGGGTAGTGTGGGACCTCTCAGATGATGGTAGTTAAGATGTGATACCATGGGTAGTGTGGGACCTCTCAGATGATGGTAGTTAAGATGCGATACCATGGGTAGTGTGGGACCTCTCAGATGATGGTAGGTAAGATATGATACCATGGGTAGTGTGGGACCTCTCAGATGATGGCAGTTAAGATGTGATACCATGGGTAGTGTGGGACCTCTCAGATGATGGTAGGTAAGATGTGATACCATGGGTAGTGTGGGACCTCTCAGATGATGGTAGTTAAGATGTGATACCATGGGTAGTGTGGGACCTCTCAGATGATGGTAGTTAAGATGTGATACCATGGGTAGTGTGGGACCTCTCAGATGATGGTAGTTAAGATGTGATACCATGGGTAGTGTGGGACCTCTCAGATGATGGTAGTTAAGATGTGATACCATGGGTAGTGTGGGACCTGCCAGATGATGGTAGTTAAGATGTGATACCATGGGTGGTGTGGGACCTCTCAGATGATGGTAGTTAAGATGTGATACCATGGGTAGTGTGGGACCTGCCAGATGATGGTAGTTAAGATGTGATACCATGGGTAGTGTGGGACCTCTCAGATGATGGTAGTTAAGATGTGATACCATGGGTAGTGTGGTACCTCTCAGATGATGGTAGTTAAGATGTGATACCATGGGTAGTGTGGGACCTGCCAGATGATGGTAGTTAAGATGTGATACCATGGGTGGTGTGGGACCTCTCAGATGGTGGTAGTTAAGATGTGATACCATGGGTAGTGTGGGACCTGCCAAATGATGGTAGTTAAGATGTGATACCATGGGTAGTGTGGGACCTCTCAGATGATGGTAGTTAAGATGTGATACCATGGGTAGTGTGGTACCTCTCAGATGATGGTAGTTAAGATGTGATACCATGGGTAGTGTGGTACCTCTCAGATGATGGTAGTTAAGATGTGTTACCATGGGTAGTGTGGGACCTCTGAAGCACCTTCAGACAAACAGCCTGGTTGATCAGGCTCTGATCCACCAGGAGGCCTGGTCACAGACCGGGCCGCGGGGGCGTTGACCCCCGGAACTCTCTCCTGGTAAACTCCAGGTAAAACCATACTGAAACATCTCACCACCACATTGTTAATAATGTCTGAAATCTTAAGCGTAGCCAATTTTTTTCATCACCTAGATCAGTGGTTCCCAAACTTTTTCAGCTTGTTACCCAATTTAACATGCCACATAAAGCATGTTACCCCTTTCACAAAATGTTGTTATTATTGATATATATGGCTAAATTAAAACACTTGAGATATTTTCTTTTATTTATTGTATTTGAACATTGTGCATCTCTAATGACTATTACCAAAGATGTCAAGAACATCAGTGGGATGGATGGAGTTGGATACTTGAAGCTAGTTTAGGAATTCTTGGCTTCATACCAGCTTATGTCTACCTCGGCTGATGCTCACAGATAAACTGACAGTGTGAAATAAAGGCAGCCTCAGGAAGTGAGTGACGCGTACTGGACAGGTCGATCTGGGCTACTGAGTGACTTTTGTCCTGAAGCATACTTGTCAAAATACTTTTGGGTTTCCACACACTTAGCTATATATTTCTTCTTTTCTAATACTGTATATTAGTTTTTGATGTTTATTGTTATTTGGTTTAACTTTATTACTTACTTATAATAGGTTTACTTTACAACTTTATATACTAAGACAAAGTTAACAATAATCCTCATACCGGGTACCGCATTGTTTTCTTGATTTTCAGAATTCATAACTTTTTTTCTGTCACCCCTCCATTACCCCCCAAAAATGGTTAAATTACCCCCAGGGGGTAATTTACCCCCAGTTTGGGGACCACTGACCTAGATAAATAAACTGAATTTTGTAGTAATAAATTTATGTGAATTTTAGCTTCATGTTTTATTGTGTAAATTAACTGTGCGATGTAACTGCAATATATGAAATTATTGTAATATTTGTAATAATGTAACTATGATCAGTGGGGCTGTAATATTTTTATTTGTGTAACCGCTCACAGGACGATTACACGTCACACAAGTAATATCTGGGGCGATGCAACTAGCCCAACAATATTGGTTATGATGAACTTAATAATTCTCTCTCTCTCTCTCTCTCTCTCTCTCTCTCTCTCTCTCTCTCTCTCTCTGTTCCTGAAGTAGTTAATCCCAAATTAATTTGGTTCTTGAAAAATCAGTCGGAGGATCGGTCTGCACATTACAGTGTGGAGAGCGATCACCAGCACAACACTTATGGGCACCAAATACAACGTTCAGTATCATGCTAGAAGACAAAGTGATACTAGAGTCACCTTACTTGTGAAACATCTATGTCAAGGTAGAAAAACATATTATACTACAAACTGCATTCTAACACTCCCACAGGTCTGAAGTACCGACTACCAGCATCATACACTCCCACAGGTCTGAAGCACCGACTACCAGCATCATACACTCCCACAGGTCTGAAGCACCGACTACCAGCATCATACACTCCCACAGGTCTGAAGCACCGACTACCAGCATCATACACTCCCACAGGTCTGAAGCATCGACTACCAGCATCATACACTCCCACAGGTCTGAAGCACCGACTACCAGCATCATACACTCCCACAGGTCTGAAGCACCGACTACCAGCATCATACACTCCCACAGGTCTGAAGCACCGACTACCAGCATCATACATTCCCACAGGTCTGAAGCACCGACTACCAGCATCATACACTCCCACACGTCTGAAGTACCGACTACCAGCATCATACACTCCCACAGGTCTGAAGTACCGACTACCAGCATCATACACTCCCACAGGTCTGAAGTACCGACTACCAGCATCATACACTCCCACAGGTCTGAAGTACCGACTACCAGCATCATACACTCCCACAGGTCTGAAGCACCGACTACCAGCATCATACACTCCCACAGGTCTGAACCACCGACTACCAGCATCATACACTCCCACAGGTCTGAAGTACCGACTACCAGCATCATACACTCCCACAGGTCTGAAGTACCGACTACCAGCATCATACACTCCCACAGGTCTGAAGCACCGACTACCAGCATCATACACTCCCACAGGTCTGAAGTACCGACTACCAGCATCATACACTCCCACAGGTCTGAAGCACCGACTACCAGCATCATACACTCCCACAGGTCTGAAGTACCGACTACCAGCATCATACACTCCCACAGGTCTGAAGTACCAACTACCAGCATCATACACTCCCACAGGTCTGAAGTACCGACTACCAGCATCATACACTCCCACAGGTCTGAAGCACCGACTACCAGCATCATACACTCCCACAGGTCTGAACCACCGACTACCAGCATCATACACTCCCACATGTCTGAAGCACCGACTACCAGCATCATACACTCCCACAGGTCTGAAGTACCGACTACCAGCATCATACACTCCCACAGGTCTGAAGCACCGACTACCAGCATCATACACTCCCACAGGTCTGAAGCACCGACTACCAGCATCATACACTCCCACAGGTCTGAAGCACCGACTACCAGCATCATACACTCCCACAGGTCTGAAGTACCGACTACCAGCATCATACACTCCCACAGGTCTGAAGTACCGACTACCAGCATCATACACTCCCACAGGTCTGAAGCACCGACTACCAGCATCATACACTCCCACAGGTCTGAAGCACCGACTACCAGCATCATACACTCCCACAGGTCTGAAGTACCGACTACCAGCATCATACACTCCCACAGGTCTGAAGCACCGACTACCAGCATCATACACTCCCACAGGTCTGAAGCACCGACTACCAGCATCATACACTCCCACAGGTCTGAAGCACCGACTACCAGCATCATACACTCCCACAGGTCTGAAGCACCGACTACCAGCATCATACACTCCCACAGGTCTGAAGCACCGACTACCAGCATCATACACTCCCACAGGTCTGAACCACCGACTACCAGCATCATACACTCCCACAGGTCTGAACCACCGACTACCAGCATCATACACTCCCACAGGTCTGAAGCACCGACTACCAGCATCATACACTCCCACAGGTCTGAAGCACCGACTACCAGCATCATACACTCCCACAGGTCTGTAGTACCGACTACCAGCATCATACACTCCCACAGGTCTGTAGTACCGACTACCAGCATCATACACTCCCACAGGTCTGAAGCACCGACTACCAGCATCATACACTCCCACAGGTCTGTAGTACCGACTACCAGCATCATACACTCCCACAGGTCTGAAGCACCGACTACCAGCATCATACACTCCCACAGGTCTGTAGTACCGACTACCAGCATCATACACTCCCACAGGTCTGAAGCACCGACTACCAGCATCATACACTCCCACAGGTCTGTAGTACCGACTACCAGCATCATACACTCCCACAGGTCTGAAGCACCGACTACCAGCATCATACACTCCCACAGGTCTGAAGCACCGACTACCAGCATCATACACTCCCACAGGTCTGTAGTACCGACTACCAGCATCATACACTCCCACAGGTCTGTAGTACCGACTACCAGCATCATACACTCCCACAGGTCTGTAGTACCGACTACCAGCATCATACACTCCCACAGGTCTGTAGTACCGACTACCAGCATCATACACTCCCACAGGTCTGTAGTACCGACTACCAGCATCATACACTCCCACAGGTCTGTAGTACCGACTACCAGCATCATACACTCCCACAGGTCTGAACCACCGACTACCAGCATCATACACTCCCACAGGTCTGTAGTACCGACTACCAGCATCATACACTCCCACAGGTCTGAACCACCGACTACCAGCATCATACACTCCCACAGGTCTGTAGTACCGACTACCAGCATCATACACTCCCACAGGTCTGAACCACCGACTACCAGCATCATACACTCCCACAGGTCTGTAGTACCGACTACCAGCATCATACACTCCCACAGGTCTGTAGTACCGACTACCAGCATCATACACTCCCACAGGTCTGAAGTACCGACTACCAGCATCATACACTCCCACAGGTCTGAAGTACCGACTACCAGCATCATACACTCCCACAGGTCTGTAGTACCGACTACCAGCATCATACACTCCCACAGGTTCGAAGCACCGACTACCTGCATCATACACTCCCACAGGTCTGAAGTACCGACTACCAGCATCATACACTCCCACAGGTCAGAAGCACCGACTACCAGCATCATACACTTCCACAGGTTCGAAGCACCTACTACCAGCATCATATACTCCCACAGGTTCGAAGCGCCTACTACCTGCATCATACACTCCCACAGGTCAGAAGCACCGACTACCAGCGTCATACACTCCCACAGGTTCGAAGCACCTACTACCAGCATCATACACTCCCACAGGTTCGAAGCACCTACTACCAGCATCATACACTCCCACAGGTCTGAAGCACCGACTACCAGCATCATACACTCCCACAGGTCTGAAGTACCGACTACCAGCATCATACACTCCCACAGGTCTGAAGTACCGACTACCAGCATCATACACTCCCACAGGTCTGAAGTACCGACTACCAGCATCATACACTCCCACAGGTCTGAAGTACCGACTACCAGCATCATACACTCCCAAAGGTCTGAAGCACCGACTACCAGCATCATACACTCCCATAGTTCTGAAGTACCGACTACCAGCATCATACGCTCCCACAGGTCAGAAGCACCGACTACCAGCATCATACACTCCCACAGGTCTGAAGCACCGACTACCAGCATCATACACTCCCACAGGTTTGAAGCACCGACTACCAGCATCATACACTCCCACAGGTTCGAAGCACCTACTACCAGCATCATACACTCCCACAGGTCTGAAGCACCGACTACCAGCATCATACACTCCCACAGGTCTGAAGTACCGACTACCAGCATCATACACTCCCACAGGTCTGAAGTACCGACTACCAGCATCATACACTCCCACAGGTCTGAAGTACCGACTACCAGCATCATACACTCCCACAGGTCTGAAGTACCGACTACCAGCATCATACACTCCCACAGGTCTGAAGCACCGACTACCAGCATCATACACTCCCACAGGTCAGAAGCACCGACTACCAGCATCATACACTCCCACAGGTCTGAAGCACCGACTACCAGCATCATACACTCCCACAGGTCTGAAGTACCGACTACCAGCATCATACACTCCCACAGGTCTGAAGCACCGACTACCAGCATCATACACTCCCACAGGTCTGAAGCACCGACTACCAGCATCATACACTCCCACAGGTCTGAAGCACCGACTACCAGCATCATACACTCCCACAGGTCTGAAGCACCGACTACCAGCATCATACACTCCCACAGGTCTGAAGCACCGACTACCAGCATCATACACTCCCACAGGTCTGAACCACCGACTACCAGCATCATACACTCCCACAGGTCTGAACCACCGACTACCAGCATCATACACTCCCACAGGTCTGAAGCACCGACTACCAGCATCATACACTCCCACAGGTCTGAAGCACCGACTACCAGCATCATACACTCCCACAGGTCTGTAGTACCGACTACCAGCATCATACACTCCCACAGGTCTGTAGTACCGACTACCAGCATCATACACTCCCACAGGTCTGAAGCACCGACTACCAGCATCATACACTCCCACAGGTCTGTAGTACCGACTACCAGCATCATACACTCCCACAGGTCTGAAGCACCGACTACCAGCATCATACACTCCCACAGGTCTGTAGTACCGACTACCAGCATCATACACTCCCACAGGTCTGAAGCACCGACTACCAGCATCATACACTCCCACAGGTCTGTAGTACCGACTACCAGCATCATACACTCCCACAGGTCTGAAGCACCGACTACCAGCATCATACACTCCCACAGGTCTGAAGCACCGACTACCAGCATCATACACTCCCACAGGTCTGTAGTACCGACTACCAGCATCATACACTCCCACAGGTCTGTAGTACCGACTACCAGCATCATACACTCCCACAGGTCTGTAGTACCGACTACCAGCATCATACACTCCCACAGGTCTGTAGTACCGACTACCAGCATCATACACTCCCACAGGTCTGTAGTACCGACTACCAGCATCATACACTCCCACAGGTCTGTAGTACCGACTACCAGCATCATACACTCCCACAGGTCTGAACCACCGACTACCAGCATCATACACTCCCACAGGTCTGTAGTACCGACTACCAGCATCATACACTCCCACAGGTCTGAACCACCGACTACCAGCATCATACACTCCCACAGGTCTGTAGTACCGACTACCAGCATCATACACTCCCACAGGTCTGAACCACCGACTACCAGCATCATACACTCCCACAGGTCTGTAGTACCGACTACCAGCATCATACACTCCCACAGGTCTGTAGTACCGACTACCAGCATCATACACTCCCACAGGTCTGAAGTACCGACTACCAGCATCATACACTCCCACAGGTCTGAAGTACCGACTACCAGCATCATACACTCCCACAGGTCTGTAGTACCGACTACCAGCATCATACACTCCCACAGGTTCGAAGCACCGACTACCTGCATCATACACTCCCACAGGTCTGAAGTACCGACTACCAGCATCATACACTCCCACAGGTCAGAAGCACCGACTACCAGCATCATACACTTCCACAGGTTCGAAGCACCTACTACCAGCATCATATACTCCCACAGGTTCGAAGCGCCTACTACCTGCATCATACACTCCCACAGGTCAGAAGCACCGACTACCAGCGTCATACACTCCCACAGGTTCGAAGCACCTACTACCAGCATCATACACTCCCACAGGTTCGAAGCACCTACTACCAGCATCATACACTCCCACAGGTCTGAAGCACCGACTACCAGCATCATACACTCCCACAGGTCTGAAGTACCGACTACCAGCATCATACACTCCCACAGGTCTGAAGTACCGACTACCAGCATCATACACTCCCACAGGTCTGAAGTACCGACTACCAGCATCATACACTCCCACAGGTCTGAAGTACCGACTACCAGCATCATACACTCCCAAAGGTCTGAAGCACCGACTACCAGCATCATACACTCCCATAGTTCTGAAGTACCGACTACCAGCATCATACGCTCCCACAGGTCAGAAGCACCGACTACCAGCATCATACACTCCCACAGGTCTGAAGCACCGACTACCAGCATCATACACTCCCACAGGTTTGAAGCACCGACTACCAGCATCATACACTCCCACAGGTTCGAAGCACCTACTACCAGCATCATACACTCCCACAGGTCTGAAGCACCGACTACCAGCATCATACACTCCCACAGGTCTGAAGTACCGACTACCAGCATCATACACTCCCACAGGTCTGAAGTACCGACTACCAGCATCATACACTCCCACAGGTCTGAAGTACCGACTACCAGCATCATACACTCCCACAGGTCTGAAGTACCGACTACCAGCATCATACACTCCCACAGGTCTGAAGCACCGACTACCAGCATCATACACTCCCACAGGTCAGAAGCACCGACTACCAGCATCATACACTCCCACAGGTCTGAAGCACCGACTACCAGCATCATACACTCCCACAGGTTTGAAGCACCGACTACCAGCATCATACACTCCCACAGGTCTGAAGTACCGACTACCAGCATCATACACTCCCACAGGTCTGAAGCACCGACTACCAGCATCATACACTCCCACAAGTCTGAAGTACCGACTACCAGCATCATACACTCCCACAGGTCTGAAGTACCGACTACCAGCATCATACACTCCCACAGGTCTGAAGCACCGACTACCAGCATCATACACTCCCACAGGTCTGAAGCACCGACTACCAGCATCATACACTCCCACAGGTTTGAAGCACCGACTACCAGCATCATACACTCCCACAGGTCAGAAGCACCGACTACCAGCATCATACACTCCCACAGGTCAAAAGCACCGACTACCAGCATCATACACTCCCACAGGTTTGAAGCGCCGACTACCAGCATCATACACTCCCACAGGTCAGAAGCACCGACTATCAGCATCATACACTCCCACATGTCTGAAGCACCGACTACCAGCATCATACACTCCCACAGGTCTGAAGTACCGACTACCAGCATCATACAGTCCCACAGGTCAGAAGCACCGACTACCAGTATCATACACTCCCACAGGTCAGAAACGCCGACTACCAGCATCATACACTCCCACAGGTCTGGAGCACAGACTACCAGCATCATACACTCCCACAGGTCAGAAACACCGACTACCTGCATCATACACTCCCACAGATTTGACGTACCGACTACCAGCATCATACACTCCCACAGGTTTGAAGCGCCTACTACCAGCATCATACACTCCCACAGGTTTGAAGCACCGACTACCTGCATCATACACTCCCACAGGTTTGAAGCGCCTACTACCAGAATCATACAGTCCCACAGGTCTGAAGCACCGACTACCAGCATCATACACTCCCACAGGTCTGAAGCACCGACTACCAGCATCATACACTCCCACAGGTCAGAAGCACCGACTACCAGCATCATACACTCCCACAGGTCTGAAGCACCGACTACCAGCATCATACACTCCCACATGTCTGAAGTACCGACTACCAGCATCATACACTCCCACAGGTCTGAAGCACCGACTACCAGCATTATACACTCCCACAGGTCTGAAGCACCGACTACCAGCATCATACACTCCCACAGGTCTGAAGTACCGACTACCAGCATTATACACTCCCACAGGTCTGAAGTACCGACTACCAGCATCATACACTCCCACAGGTCAGAAGCACCGACTACCAGCATCATACACTCCCACAGGTCTGAAGTACCGACTAACAGCATCATACACTCCCACAGGTCAGAAGCACCGACTACCAGCATCATACACTCCCACAGGTTTGAAACACCGACTACCGGCATCATACACTCCCACAGGTTTCAAGCACCGATTACCTGCATCATCATTCTAGCAGATGCGATTGATACAATGTTATGGTCCTTGAAGGTGAGATCCTCCTACATGATCACTCCCAGGTCTTTGACGTTGGTGTTTCGCTCTATTTTGTGGCCAGAATTTGTTTTGTACTCTGATGAAGATTTAATTTCCTCGTGTTTACCATATCTGAGTAATTGAAATTTCTCATCGTTGAACTTCATATTGTTTTCTGCAGCCCACTGAAAGATTTGGTTGATGTCCGCCTGGAGCCTTGCAGTGTCTGCAATGGAAGACACTGTCATGCAGATTCGGGTGTCATCTGCAAAGGAAGACACGGTGCTGTGGCTGACATCCTTGTCTATGTCGGATATGAGGATGAGGAACAAGATGGGAGCGAGTACTGTGCCTTGTGGAACAGAGCTTTTCACCGTAGCTACCTCGGACTTTACTCTGTTGACGACTACTCTCTGTGTTCTGTTAGTGAGGAAATTATAGATCCATCGACCGACTTTTCCTGTTATTCCTTTAGCACGCATTTTGTGCGCTATTACGCCATGGTCACACTTGTCGAAGGCTTTTGCAAAGTCTGTATATATTACATCTGCATTCTTTTTGTCTTCTAGTGCATTTAGGACCTTGTCGTAGTGATCCAATAGTTGAGACAGACAGGAGCGACCTGTTCTAAACCCATGTTGCCCTGGGTTGTGTAACTGATGGGTTTCTAGATGGGTGGTGATCTTGCTTCTTAGGACCCTTTCAAAGATTTTTATATGGGATGTTAGTGCTATTGGTCTGTAGTTCTTTGCTGTTGCTTTACTGCCCCCTTTGTGGAGTGGGGCTATGTCTGTTGTTTTTAGTAACTGAGAAAGCGTATTACACTGTTTGTATGACAACATTGTTTGATTTAAGGTGTGGCTATGATGGGGCAGTGATGGAAACGTACGTTTACATAGATATGCGTGTGTATGTATATATGTGTGTGCATATGTACGGAAATATACATAGATGTATTTATAAATGTATACACGTTTGTGCGAGGGTATGTTTGAACAGGAGAATATAGTGGGTGGGTGAGAAGTGGCAGATGCAGTTTAATATAGACAAATGCAAAGTTCTAAATGTTGGACAGGACAATAACCATGCCACATATAAACTAAATAATGTAGATCTTAATATTACGGATTGCGAAAAAGATTTAGGAGTTCTGGTTAGCAGTAATCTGAAACCAAGACAACAGTGCATAAGTGTTCGCAATAAAGCTAATAGAATCCTTGGCTTCATATCAAGAAGCATAAATAATAGGAGTCCTCAGGTTGTTCTTCAACTCTATACATCCTTGGTTAGGCCTCATTTAGATTATGCTGCACAGTTTTGGTCACCGTATTACAGAATGGATATAAATTCTCTGGAAAATGTACAAAGGAGGATGACAAAGTTGATCCCATGTATCAGATAGATGAGATAAGATTAATTGCAAGTGCAGGAAACATAGATATTATTGCTATAACAGAGACCTGGCTCAATCTGAAAGATAGAGAGATGCCCTCTGAATGTCACATACAAGGCTATAAATTATTCCACACTGACAGGGTCAACAGGAAAGGTGGTGGAGTAGCGATGTATGTCAGAGACAATTTAAATTGTTGTGTTAGACAAGATATTAAATTAGAAGCGTCAGCCACTGAATCTGTTTGGTTACAGCTTCTCGAGGGCCGAGAAAAACTAATTTTGGGTGTGATTTACAGGGCCCCAAATCTTGATAGGGAGTGCAGTAAACTTCTATGGGACGAAATTCGTAAGGCATCTACATACGAAAATGTTGTGCTAATGGGAGATTTCAACTATAGACAGATTGACTGGAGCAATTTGACAGGAAATTTAGAGTCAGGTGACTTTCTTGATACGATCCAGGATTGTTTTTTAAAACAGTTTGTGACAGAGCCAACTAGGGGAAATAACCTCCTTGACTTGGTTCTTGCCAGTAGGGAAACACTAATTAATAATCTTGAGGTTAATGATGAGCTTGGGGAAAGTGATCACAAATCACTCAGTTTTAATATATCATGGAATTCCCCTAATAATGGCAATCAAGTCTCCGTCCCTGACTTTCGCTTGGCTGATTTCATAGGACTGAAAAATTACTTAGGTGGGCTGAACTGGAATGACCTGACTAAGGGTCAGGTAGGTGGTGACGGTTGCCGATATGATGCTTTCCAGGGCATAGTTCTAGCTGCTCAGTCAAATTATGTTCCAAATAGGGAAATCAGATCAAACAAAAATGATCCTAAATGGATGAACAATAGATTAAAATATCTGATTGGTCAAAAGAGAGGCATATATAGGCAAATCAAAAGAGGAGAGGGGCAATTGAGAAATCGATATATTCAGTTAAAGAGAGAAATAAAAAAGGGAATTAGAAAAGCAAAAAGAGATTATGAGGTTAAAGTTGCAAGAGAATCGAAGACTAACCCAAAAGGATTCTTTCAGGTATACAGAAGTAAGATCAGGGACAAGATAGGCCCACTCAAAAGTTCCTCGGGTCAGCTCACTGACAGTGATAAGGAAATGTGTAGAATTTTTAACACATACTTCCTCTCAGTTTTTACACAGGAGGATACCAGCGATATTCCAGTAATGAAAAATTATGTAGAACAGGACGATAATAAACTGTGCACTATTAGGGTCACAAGTGACATGGTCCTTAGGCAAATAGATAAATTAAAACCTAACAAATCCCCAGGCCCTGATGAACTGTATGCAAGGGTTCTAAAGGAATGTAAAGAGGAGCTTAGCACACCTTTGGCTAATCTTTTCAACATATCACTACAAACTGGCATGGTGCCAGATAAGTGGAAAATGGCAAATGTGATACCTATTTTCAAAACAGGTGACAGGTCCTTAGCTTCGAACTATAGACCAATAAGCCTGACCTCCATAGTGGGAAAATTTATGGAATCAATAATTGCCGAGGCAGTTCGTAGCCACCTTGAAAAGCATAAATTAATCAACGAATCTCAGCATGGTTTTACAAAGGGGCGTTCCTGCCTTACGAATTTATTAACTTTTTTCACTAAGGTATTTGAGGAGGTAGATCATGGTAATGAATATGATATTGTGTATATGGACTTCAGTAAGGCTTTTGACAGGGTCCCACATCAGAGACTGTTGAGGAAAATTAAAGCACATGGAATAGGAGGAGAAATTTTTTCCTGGATAGAGGCATGGTTGACAAATAGGCAGCAGAGAGTTTGCATAAATGGGGAGAAATCAGAGTGGGGAAGTGTCACGAGCGGTGTTCCACAGGGGTCAGTGTTGGGCCCCCTGCTGTTCACAATCTACATAAACGACATAGATGAGGGCATAAAGAGCGACATCGGCAAGTTTGCCGATGACACCAAAATAGGCCGTCGAATTCATTCTGACGAGGACATTCGAGCACTCCAGGAAGATTTGAATAGACTGATGCAGTGGTCGGAGAAGTGGCAGATGCAGTTTAATATAGACAAATGCAAAGTTCTAAATGTTGGACAGGACAATAACCATGCCACATATAAACTAAATAATGTAGATCTTAATATTACGGATTGCGAAAAAGATTTAGGAGTTCTGGTTAGCAGTAATCTGAAACCAAGACAACAGTGCATAAGTGTTCGCAATAAAGCTAATAGAATCCTTGGCTTCATATCAAGAAGCATAAATAATAGGAGTCCTCAGGTTGTTCTTCAACTCTATACATCCTTGGTTAGGCCTCATTTAGATTATGCTGCACAGTTTTGGTCACCGTATTACAGAATGGATATAAATTCTCTGGAAAATGTACAAAGGAGGATGACAAAGTTGATCCCATGTATCAGAAACCTTCCCTATGAGGATAGACTAAGGGCCCTGAAACTGCACTCTCTAGAAAGACGTAGAATTAGGGGGGATATGATTGAGGTGTATAAATGGAAGACAGGAATAAATAAAGGGGATGTAAATAGTGTGCTGAAAATATCTAGCCTAGACAGGACTCGCAGCAATGGTTTTAAGTTGGAAAAATTCAGATTCAGGAAGGATATAGGAAAGTACTGGTTTGGTAATAGAGTTGTGGATGAGTGGAACAAACTCCCAAGTACCGTTATAGAGGCTAGAACGTTGTGTAGCTTTAAAAATAGGTTGGATAAATACATGAGTAGATGTGGGTGGGTGTGAGTTAGACGTGATAGCTTGTGCTACCAGGTCGGTTGCCGTGTTCCTCCCTTAAGTCAATGTGACCTGACCTGACTAGGTTGGGTGCATTGGCTTAAGCCGGTAGGAGACTTGGACCTGCCTCGCATGGGCCAGTAGGCCTTCTGCAGTGTTCCTTCGTTCTTATGTTCTTATGTTCTTATGTTCCCTATGAGGATAGACTAAGGGCCCTGAATCTGCACTCTCTAGAAAGACGTAGAATTAGGGGGGATGTGATTGAGGTGTATAAATGGAAGACAGGAATAAATAAAGGGGATGTAAATTGTGTGCTGAAAATATCTAGCCTAGACAGGACTCGCAGCAATGGTTTTAAGTTGGAGAAATTCAGATTCAGGAAGGATATAGGAAAGTACTGGTTTGGTAATAGAGTTGTGGATGAGTGGAACAAACTCCCGAGTACAGTTATAGAGGCCAGAGCGTTTTGTAGCTTTAAAAATAGGTTGGATAAATACATGAGTGGATGTGGGTGGGTGTGAGTTGGACCTGATAGCTTGTGCTACCAGGTCGGTTGCCGTGTTCCTCCCTTAAGTCAATGTGACCTGACCTGACTAGGTTGGGTGCATTGGCTTAAGCCGGTAGGAGACTTGGACCTGCCTCGCATGGGCCAGTAGGCCTTCTGCAGTGTTTCTTCGTTCTTATGTTCTTATGTTATGTGACAGAGTGTAGCATATTAGTCATAAGATGTTTACCAAATATACATTAAGGTGAGGAGTATCAGTTGTTCATAATTTTATCTCTAGTGAAAATTGAACTAAATATAAGCTGATCTACAGGATTGTTTTTGGATTTAGTGTATAATTATTACAAATGTCTGTAACGTGACTATTGGCATAATATATGTTGCAAGTGTAATGCCTGTTGAGGTGTATGTGTTTTTCGCTGTACTTAGTAGTTAACATTATTGTGTCATGTAGGTACTGAATTTAGGTGTTTTATTCTACATTGTCTGTGTAAAAAGGTGCCCCTTGTTTTAGATCGTTGAATTAGCGTCTATTACTTTTAGGTTTATGGGAGATAACAGGAAGCACACTTTACCCGGAAGGGAGGTCGGTGTGCGAACGTAATTATCTAGATTCCATACGAAGAATACCTAAATTGGATATGATCGTCAGTAGCGAGTTGTGAATGGTGTTGTGTAGGATGTAATGGCAATCGAGTCAGTACACATATCCTTGTAATCAAAAGTGTAAAATTGAGTATGTTGTATAATCAATGTATGAGGGGACAACGTCATAATCGTGAGGTGTGTGTTGGTGTGTCGTGTATATATTAAAACAGGGGTTCCAACCAGGGGTGCTCGCACCCCCTGGGGGTGCGAGACATCATTCCAGGGGGTGCGAGAAGGGTCCGTCTTAATAACAGGAAATTGATTCATTTATTACTTATCAATATTCAATAATCATAGTAAAATTACCATTATCTTTATTTTCATCTCTTTATTTCAGATTATCATCATAACCCTTCACCATGTCGAAGAAAAGGAAATGGAATGATGACTACGTTCGTTTTGGTTTCACTTGCAACGGAAAGACTGAGGATCTGCAAAAGCCTCAGTGCATAATCTGTGGAATTGTTTTCTCCAACGCTAATTTGAAGCCATCTAAGCTGCAAGAACACTTCAACAACCAACATGGTGGGGCCAATGTTGCGGGCCATGATTTCACGTCGTTGCAAGCTAAAAGAGCCCGTTTTGATTCTCGAGCAACCCTTCCAAAATTAGGGTTTATATGTGTTGACAAACCACTGCTGATGACTTCATGCCAAGTGGAATACAAAGTAGCAAAGACTAAGAAACCTCATACTATTGCAGAAGAGCTTATCAAACCATGTGCATTAGAAATGGCTACAACTATTCTCGGAAATGAAGCAAGAAAGAAGCTTGAATTAGTGCCACTGTCAAATAATGTTATTCGAAGCCGAATTGACGACTTGAGTTTAGATATTTTGGAACAAGTTATCTCACATATGAAGGCTAATCCCTTGAAAATCTCCCTTCGGTTGGACGAAACTACTGATGTTTCTAATTGCATTCAACTTATTGCACTGGTGAGGTATGTTCATGATGGTGCCATAAAGGAGAACTTCCTTTTCTGTGAACAACTGAAAACAACCACCAAAGCAAAAGATGTGTTTCAGTTTATGAAAGACTTCTTTGCAAAATATGAAATGGATATCCAAATTATTGGATCTGTGTGTACTGATGGCGCTCCTGCTATGCTGGGAAATAAATATAGATTTTTTGCACTGATGAAACAGAAGATTCCATACTTGCAAGGTACTCACTGTTTCCTTCATCGTCATACTTTGGCATCAAAAACCTTGCCTCCAAAATTGAAGAACGTCCTTGATACTTCAGTAAAGACCATCAATTGGATTGGAGGTCGTGCTCAAAATCACCGCCTTTTTAAGTCACTTTGTGAAGATCTTGAAAGTGAACAACAGTTTTACTTTTCCACACACAAGTCCGATGGTTCTCCCGTGGGAGAGTTTTAACTCGCTTCTTCGAACTGCCAGAAGAAATCAAAGTATTTCTGAAGGAACGTCGTTGTGATCTGCTGGAAGAGTTGGAATTGCAAGAATTCAATCAAATTTTAGCGTATTTGAGTGACATATTCACTCGTATGAATGATCTGAGTTTATCACTTGAAGGTAAAAATATAAACATGCTGAATTGCTATGAAAGGCTAAATGTATTCAAAGATAAGTTATATCTGTGGTGTCAACGAGTGAAAAGAGGAAATCTTTCAAGTTTTCCATCACTTGAAGAAATAGCTGATGGTAATGAATCTTCAAGTTTGATTCCTAGTGTTTGTGGAGAAATTGTGATTCATTTGGAAGTGCTGTCAGCGTCATTTGATAGATATTTTGATGTAGGGAAGCTGGAATCATCTGAAGAATGGATTATGAATCCTTACTCCTTCAATTTGGATAAAATGTCAGGTGATGGAGAGCTGAAAGAAGATCTTATAGATCTGCGTTCAAATCGTGCTCTTGAAATGCAATTTGAGAGTAAAACTTTGGAAGAGTATTGGTGCTCGACTCTGGTTCTATTTCCAAGACTTTGTGACACCACTAACTGTGCTAATTCCATTTTCGACAACTTATTTATGTGAATCAGGATTTAGTACTCTTTTGTCAATTAAGACAAAATCTAGAAATCGTTTGAATGCGCAGGCAGACATGCGTGTTGCTATCACCAACAGTTCCCCGTTTTGAAAAACTCACAAGCAAGAAACAGGAACAAAAGAGTTAAAATGAATTCGCAAATTTTTTGGAAGTCAGCCTTTTGATTTTATTATCTTGTACATATTTAAAGAAAGTAACTATTTTTTGTATGGTATATTCAAATGTTAATCGGAGACATCCTTTCTTGTCCATATGTTTGATTTTTTACATATTAAAAAAATAAAATTCCTTTCAAAAGGTTTGAAAGCTAGTTCTTGATTTGACTTTTTTGTATATATTTCAAGCAAGAGTTATTATTTTTAAGGTGTATTCAAATATCATTGTGATATGTTTCTTTTCTGTAAGTCTGAATTTTGTTCACATATATTAGAAAGTGAAATAAATATCTTCTTTTGATAAAATTTAGTATGATTCCACATCCTTTATCCTTGAACAAAGTTTAAATTGTAGGGGGTGCGAGGTTAGTGCAAAAATGTTATAGGGGGTGCGGGAGTAAGAAAAGGTTGGGAACCACTGCATTAAAGGTCAGAAGAATGGGGTTTATTTGTATACTCAGGTCAGTGAAAGTATACTTTTTGAGGGGGGACTGTAATTTTGTTTTGTATCATTCTTATAATTACTCACAGGTGTGGGTGAGTATCGGTTGTGTAAGTTATAGATAGCATTGTACTGCCATGATGTCTCAGTGTACTAACCCAGTAGACTGAGTACTGGAACCATTACTTATAATTCGTGTTTGGTTTATATATTATAATTCGTGTTTGGTTTTTATATGTACTTGTTTATATACAATTCTGTATGAAGGATTAACAACATATAAATAACAAAGTGGAAAATTAATGCATATTGTAGGTTTGGTGCTTCTCTTTATTTATAATAATAATAATGCATATTGTAAGCATTTTGGCTGATGTAATGTAGTCTTGTGTAATCTTGCTCTTAACATAGGTTGCAAAGGGATATAATACATAGGGGATGAGGGACAGTTTGTGTCAGCACAAAATTAAACGTCCTGTGTGTATTTTCACAATGAAATTTATAATTCTGTGTTAGAACTGGTACTGTGTTCTTTTATCTATTTAATGTATTGTATTGTTTTAAATAAAATATAAAAAAAATATCTTTGATTTCGCTTTCTAGAGCGACGATGTAGTCCCTGATATTGTCAGGAATAATCATACCTGAGTTACCATGGGTGAATTCCCTGAAGGGAGTGGAGTTGGAGGGGGAGTCAGCCATGTTGGTTGTGGTGGTGAGGGAGGTTGACGCACCGGCGTCATGCTGGGTACACGAGTTCTAGGCTCCTTGGTAAGTTTGATATTGGCCTATAGTTGTTTACATCTGTAGGGTCACCACCTTTATGTATTGGTGTAACCCTTGCTGTCTTAAGTAGTGTCGGGAAAGTGCTAGTTTCTAGTGACTTGTTAAAAAGTAATGAGATAGCATGGGAAAGGACATGGCCGCTCGCTTGTACAATAATGGTGGCACGTGAGACAGATTCCCAGAGTTATTTTTTAGTAACTTAATAATCTCTGTGACTTCTGAGGGCTCAGTTGGTACAAGATAGAAGGAATTTGGGAAATTCCCATCTGGGTAGTCCCCGGCGTTGGTATGTGGGATTTTACTGGCAAGATTAGAACCTATGGTTGAGAAGTCGTTTATCTTGTTAGCTGTGTCAGTGGGATGTAGTGGTGTTTCATTAGGCTCAGTTAGGACAGTATTCTTGTTTTCTTTAGTTTGTGGATCCCCAGAATCTGGAAAAGTGTTTTCCAGGTCTTTTTTATATCTCCTCTTGTGTCTGTGAATCTACTGGAGTAGTATAGTTGTTTGGCTTTCTTTATTACTTTGGTGAGAACTGATGAATAGCGTTTAAGAATATCTTTGTGTATTAAGCCCTGTCTATATTGCTTTTCATATTGGTGTTTCTTGTCAATGGATTTCAGAATGGTGCTGGTTAGCCATGGGCAATCAAGCCGTTTGTTTGTGATCTGTTTCGTTTTTATAGGACAATGTTTGTTGTATAGTCTAAGTAATTTGTTAAGAAAAATGTCTGTCCAGTCATCAATACCATTGGCCTTGGAGAATTCTGTAGGCCAATCAACAGTCTCTAGGTCAGCTGTGAACTTCCTTACTGAGGCCTCGTCATGGAGTCTAAATGAGACTTTGTTGTATTCAAGTGGTGGTTTACTAATGTTTGTCAGGAGGAAGGTAGGGTAGTGGTCTGTAGTGCTATCTGTGATTATCCCTGATTTAAGGGGGGCTAGTATATTGGTCCATATGTGGTCTATTATGGTTGCACTTGTCTCAGTGAGCCTGGTTGGTTTAGTTATTGTTGGTATGAGAAGTGTGTTGTTCATATTGTTGATGAAATCAGTTACAGGCTGATCATCTAGTAAGCCAAGGTTGATGTTGAAGTCTCCAGCTAAGAGAAGGTGGTGCTTATTCATTTGTCTGTTTGTTATTAGTGACTTTAATTTCTCACTGAAATTTGGGATGTTTGTGTGAGGTATCCGGTAAATAGCACCGATTGTTATAGGTGTCTTAAGGTTTTTTACAGTAAAATTAGCAAAAATGTATTCCCCATATTCATCACTAAAGCAAGTGGTGCTAATACAAGATAATTGGTTAGAGTAATAGATTGCAATACCACCCCCAACTTGGTTTGGTCTGCAGTTGTGAATTGCTGTGTATCCTGGTAGAGGGTAGATATCTATTGTGTCCTGCTTAAGCCAGGTCTCAGTAAGAATAATGCAGGAGAAGGGTGTTTTTAGTGATTCAAGGAGTGCCAGGTCATCATAGTGTTTGCTTAAGGACCTGATGTTGTAGTTAAGTACTGATAGACTTTTAGCATTGTTTAGGATAGTGCTGGCTTTTGATGCTGTGTAATAAAGGCAATTACTTTCCAATAGGTTTTGATTGGGTGTTAGATTATGGAGGTTTAGATCAGGGTCAACGTGATCATTCATCTAGGTCTAAATTGTGGTTATTCATGTCCTGAATTGTGTTGAGTTCTAGTACTGATATCTGTAGTAGTGGGAAGTTTTGACAAGTATATAGCTAAAGCACTTTGGCATATAGAATATAGTCACTAGTAAACATAATGAAGTTTATGTTGTCTATGTGTTGTGCTAGAATGAGCTAAAGTACTACTAGGTATAAACTAATAATATAAAAATACAATTTAAAAATAGCACCAGATTCTCACTTGTAATTGCACTAAGGTCTAATATAATGAATTTGGTATTATCTATGTATTGAGCTAGAATGAGCTAGAGTACAACTAGATTTTATCTAATATCAAAAGTACTAGTTTAAAATGGCACAAGACTCTCACTTGTAATTGCACTAAGGTCTAATATAAGTTGTTAACAAGAACTAGAGTATAACTAGATTTAAGTTGAAAAGATAAGATACACAAGTTAAGGTAGTAAAAGAATAATAAAAAATAAATAAAAATGGCAATGACTTGGTTATAATATGATAGTAAGATGGTAGACAGGATAATAAAAAAGTTGGAGTTGAATATACAAGCTTAAAAATTTGGTAACAAGAGGTTAAAAAAAAGTATAAACTATAAACTACGTATAATAAAAACTACCCACATAATACTGTAATGTAATGTACAATCATTATTTCATTCTTTTTACCATAATTTTCTTTTATTGTTATATTTTAATTATTTATGTACTATATATAATGTATACATGGTAGTGAACTGTATTATAAATTTTACATCGCATACAGTATCGTATGTTACTGTTATCTTTAAGTATTGTCGACACAGCGGAATGGGAGAATACCACTGGTAGTGTCATCCTGCCAGAATGTAGTATAACCTATACCCTAAGTAAAGAGAAATAACTCTGCAACATGTGTAATACGTATCTGGCTGGGTGGGTTGTCGGTTGGCTGACTGAATGTGGCTCTCTCTCTCTGTCTCTCTCTGTATCTCTCTCGCTGTATCTCTGTATCTCTCTCGCTGTATCTCTGTATCTCTCTGTATCTCTCGCTGTATCTCTCTCTGTATCTCTGTATCTCTCTGTATCTGTATCTATCTCTCTCTCTGTATCTCTCAATCTCTCTCTGTATCTCTCTCTCTCTGTATTTCTCTCTCTCTCTCTGTATCTCTTTCTCTCTGTATCTCTCAATCTTTGTATCTCTCTCTCTGTATCTCTCTGTATCTCTCTCTGTATCTGTCTCTCTGTATCTCTCTCTCTGTATCTCTCTCTCTGTATCTCTCTCTCTGTATCTCTCTCTCTGTATCTCTCTCTCTCTGTATCTCTCTCTCTGTATCTCTCTCTCTGTATCTCTCTGTATCTCCCTCTCTGTATCTCTCTCTGTATCTCTCTCTCTGTATCTCTCTCTCTGTATCTCTCTCTCTGTATCTATCTATCTCTGTATCTATCTATCTCTGTATCTCTCTCTCTGTATCTATCTCTCTCTGTATCTATCTCTCTCTGTATCTCTCTCTCTCTCTGTATCTCTCTCTCTGTATCTCTCTCTCTGTATCTCTCTCTGTATCTCTCTCTGTATCTCTCTCTGTATCTCTCTCTGTATCTCTCTCTCTGTATCTCTCTCTGTATCTCTCTCTCTGTATCTCTCTCTCTGTATCTCTCTCTCTGTATCTCTCTCTCACAGGTACACGTAAGTAAAGTTATCATACATAGTATAAATTACCTAGGATAGCCCAAAAAATCCAGACAGTGCTATACAGTGGATCTGTGCTCCAGTGCCCTAAATTAATAATAATAATAATTATTATTATTACAATAATACACATGTACTAATATTAATAATAATAATATTAAACTATAATATAATAATCGTGTCCACTAATTACTTACCTTAAAATATCTGTAGTCTTAATGTAGAGTGAGAGGTGAGTAAACAAGATTAAATGAATAAACAAGAGAGAGTGAGAGTGAAGTTTCGCGAGTTATGTAAACAAACGTTGTCGTTACCAGCCTGGACATGAATGGTTTTTGTTCACTCTGTTAAGCTGACCAGAAAAACATCTCCTATTTGTTAATTTATATGTTTATATGTTATGTAGCATGTTTATTATATAATTTTGAAAAAAAACATAGATGGATTAGGCAAAATGTCTATATTAATGTTTTATACACATTTAATGCGCCTCAGTGATTATTATTGTGTTATTATCATTATTAATATGGTGTCTTCAAGACCAATTACACTCTTAATGAGTGGCTCTGAGACAGACAAGCAGACATAAAGACAGACGCATAGGTAGACGTAAAGACAGACGCACAGGTAGACGTAAAGACAGACACACAGGTAGACGTAAAGACAGACACACAGGTAGACGTAAAGAGACACACAGGTAGACGTAAAGAGACACACAGGTAGACGTAAAGAGACACACAGGTAGACGTAAAGACAGACACAGACGTAAAGAGAGACAGGCAGACGTAAAGAGAGACACAGGCAGACGTAAAGAGAGACACAGGCAGACGTAAAGAGAGACACAGGCAGACGTAAAGAGAGACACAGGCAGACGTAAAGAGAGACACAGGCAGACGTAAAGAGAGACACAGGCAGACGTAAAGAGAGACACAGGCAGACGTAAAGAGAGACACAGGCAGACGTAAAGAGAGAGACAGGCAGACGTAAAGAGAGAGACAGGCAGACGTAAAGAGAGAGACAGGCAGACGTAAAGAGAGAGACAGGCAGACGTAGAGAGAGACACAGGCAGACGTAGAGAGAGACACAGGCAGACGTAGAGAGAGACACAGGCAGACGTAGAGAGAGACACAGGCAGACGTAGAGAGAGAGACAGGCAGACGTAGAGAGAGAGACAGGCAGACGTAGAGAGAGAGACAGGCAGACGCGAAGACAGGCACGCAGGCAGACGCGAAGACAGGCACGCAGGCAGACGCGAAGACAGGCACGCAGGCAGACGCGAAGACAGGCACGCAGGCAGACGCGAAGACAGGCACGCAGGCAGACGCGAAGACAGGCACGCAGGCAGACGCGAAGACAGGCACGCAGGCAGACGCGAAGACAGGCACGCAGGCAGACGCGAAGACAGGCACGCAGGCAGACGCGAAGACAGGCACGCAGGCAGACGCGAAGACAGGCACGCAGGCAGACGCGAAGACAGGCACGCAGGCAGACGCGAAGACAGGCACGCAGGCAGACGCGAAGACAGGCACGCAGGCAGACGCGAAGACAGGCACGCAGGCAGACGCGAAGACAGGCACGCAGGCAGACGCGAAGACAGGCACGCAGGCAGACGCGAAGACAGGCACGCAGGCAGACGCGAAGACAGGCACGCAGGCAGACGCGAAGACAGGCACGCAGGCAGACGCGAAGACAGGCACGCAGGCAGACGCGAAGACAGGCACGCAGGCAGACGCGAAGACAGGCACGCAGGCAGACGCGAAGACAGGCACGCAGGCAGACGCGAAGACAGGCACGCAGGCAGACGCGAAGACAGGCACGCAGGCAGACGCGAAGACAGGCACGCAGGCAGACGCGAAGACAGGCACGCAGGCAGACGCGAAGACAGGCACGCAGGCAGACGCGAAGACAGGCACGCAGGCAGACGCGAAGACAGGCACGCAGGCAGACGCGAAGACAGGCTCGCAGGCAGACGCGAAGACAGGCTCGCAGGCAGACGCGAAGACAGGCTCGCAGGCAGACGCGAAGACAGGCTCGCAGGCAGACGCGAAGACAGGCTCGCAGGCAGACGCGAAGACAGGCTCGCAGGCAGACGCGAAGACAGGCTCGCAGGCAGACGCGAAGACAGGCTCGCAGGCAGACGCGAAGACAGGCTCGCAGGCAGACGCGAAGACAGGCTCGCAGGCAGACGCGAAGACAGGCTCGCAGGCAGACGCGAAGACAGGCTCGCAGGCAGACGCGAAGACAGGCTCGCAGGCAGACGCGAAGACAGGCTCGCAGGCAGACGCGAAGACAGGCACGCAGGCAGACGCGAAGACAGGTAGACGCGAAGACAGGTAGACGCGAAGACAGGTAGACGCGAAGACAGGCACGCAGGTAGACGCGAAGACAGGCACGCAGGTAGACGCGAAGACAGGCACGCAGGTAGACGCGAAGACAGGCACGCAGGTAGACGCGAAGACAGGCACGCAGGTAGACGCGAAGACAGGCACGCAGGTAGACGCGAAGACAGGCACGCAGGTAGACGCGAAGACAGGCACGCAGGTAGACGCGAAGACAGGCACGCAGGTAGACGCGAAGACAGGCACGCAGGTAGACGCGAAGACAGGCACGCAGGTAGACGCGAAGACAGGCACGCAGGTAGACAAAAGATGCACAGGTAAACAAAGACAGACACACAGGTAGACAGAAAGACACACACACAGGTAGACAGACACACACAGGTAGACAGGTGCACAGGTAAACAAAGACATACACATAGGTAGAAAAACAGACACAGGTAGACAGACACACACAGGTAGACAGATGCACAGGTAAACAAAGACAGACACACAGGTAGAAAGACACAGGTAGACAGAGACACACACACACAGGTAGACAAAAGATGCACAGGTAAACAAAGACTGACACACAGGTAGACAGAAAGACAGGTAAACAGACACAGATATACAGGCAAACAGATACAGACAGGTTTATGTGCAACAGTGAAAACAAATAGAGTTCGTGAGTAAGAGCCTTCCTTGCCACAATCTCTAGTGCAAGATTCAGACTTCATCTTAGGGGCCATGGTGAAATTTACTGTCCAGTTAGTACAGTTAATACAGTATGATGCTGCTGATAGGACAGGGTTACTCAAACTGATGCTGCCTGCATGACGCATTGACGCTGCGAGTATTGTCAAATATTGTACAGTGGTGTGCATCAGTTGGCCCAGCCCAGCTGCAAGATGCACGGTTGTAAGTTGAGTGGACATATGTCGAGCAGGTCGTAAGTTGGATGGTAGGTGTACTCAGGAATATGGGAACTGAAAGTTGTATCACTTTGCAACATTTTAAATGGTTCTCCCTCTAACGGGCAGGTCCGAGTTCAGTCGGACTTTGCATATTAGCATTTGCTCAACAAGTAACTTTTACAACCCCATTTATATGAGCTCATTAACCTTACATTGACCTACTCTATCCACTCATAGGAAATCAATTTTCGAAATCACATTTATGCCAGTTACCCTCTGAAGGGTTAAAGCAGTGTGTGATAAAGAAGGAAGACCTGAAAAAGTGTTTTTGTTTAGCACGGGTTGGTTCCCCACCTTTAAGTTGCATAATAAGTTACATAATATTAAGTTTTCTGGTGAAAGTGCTTCAGATGATCATACAACAAGTAATTTCCTTGCTGAATTGCAGGAAATTATTTCTGAGAGTGGCTATGAGCCACATCAAGTATTTAATGCTGATAAGTGTGTTTTTGAAAAAAAAAAATGCTAACAAATTTATATCACTCAGGAAGAGAAGAGTGCACCAGGATTCAAGACAGTAAAGGACTGCTTCACCTTGCTCCTTTGTGGTAATGTATCAGGTGATTTTAATTGTAAGCCCATGGTTATTTATTGCTCTAAGAATTCTCATGCTTTGAAAGGTGTAGATAAAAACACCTTACCAGTAATTTGGAGGTCAAACCATTCAGCATGGATGAGAGAGGAAATATTTATTGACTGGTTTAAGCATCACTTATTCCTGAAGTCAACTTTTATCTACACAGCAAGAACCTTGCATTCAAGGCTCTCTTCATTCTTGATAATTCCCGTACTCATCCACAAGATTTGCTGGATGTGACCCCACATGTAGAAGATGTATTTTTACCTCCAAATACAACCACTGGATTGGGGAGTTATCAAGTCATTCAAGTGTAACTACACAAAAAGTTATGAAAAAACTAGTTGCATCAATGGACTCTTGTTCCAACATGGCAGTACCAAGCTTCTGGAATAAATTTAACATTGCAGATGCTAACAGCTGTGCTAGAAGCACATGGAATGAATTGCCCCAATCAACATTAAATGCAGGCTGGAAATAAATGGTATAAGATACCGACAGTGGAAATATATGTACAAAAAAGCTTCTCAAGTATTGTCACCGATTATTGCAACGCTCTTTAACAAATCCGTTGAATCCTCTACCTTCCCAACAATCCTCAAAATAGCGAGGGTTACTCCGATCCATAAAGATGGTGACCAAGCTGACTTGAATAACTATAGACCAATATCTAACTTACCACTGCGCTCTAAAATCTTTGAAAAATTAATTCATAGATGGATCTATTCCTACCTCGTTTCACACAACATATTAAACCCTTGTCAGTTTGGATTCAGAAATAATAAAAGCACAAATGATGCTATCATACACATGCTAGAACTAATATATACCGCACTTGAAAAGAAAGAAGTCCTGCTGGGCATTTTCATTGATTTACGTAAAGCTTTCGATACAGTCGACCATGAACTACTGTACTCCAAATTAATGCACTATGGTATCAGAGGCCACTCCCTCAACTACCTAAAGTCATACCTTAGTAACAGAACTCAATGTGTATGCAAATGATGCAAACTCTTCCACCCAACCAATCACAGTAGGAGTCCCACAAGGAAGCGTCCTTGGACCACTCCTCTTTCTCATCTACATCAGTGATCTACCGAATGCATCACAGCTACTCAAACCCATATTATTTGCAGATGACACTACATATGTCTTTTTCCACCCAAACACAGTCATACTAGCAAACACAGTCAATGCTGAATTACAGAAAATATCTGCCTGGATGATGACTAACAAACTTACCCTGAACACTGATAAAACCTATTTCATTCAGTTTGGAAACAAAGCTGCAAATGATCCAATTAACATTACGCTAAATGAATTTATTTATTTATTTATTTATTTATTAATTTGAACATGATACAGAGAAGTACAAAAGAATGTAGTTAAATGCAGCATGCCAAAGCCACTTGAAAGCATAGCATTACGGGCAGGCTTAAAATCATCAGTCACAAGACTCGCAGGGAAAATTCCTAGGTATCCACCTTGACAGTAGCCTTAAGTTCTGGGCACACATACAACAAATCACCAAGAAAATCTCCAAGACTGTAGGCATACTATCAAAGATAAGGTACTACGTTCCACAATCGGCTCTCTTGGCACTGTACCATTCACTCATATACCCTTATCTTACATATGAAATTTGTGCATGGGGATCAACAACATCCAATCACCGAAAACCCCTAATAACCCAGCAAAAGGCAGCAGTAAGAATGATGATAAATTCCCACTCCCACCAGCATACTCCACCAATTTTCAAAAGTCTGAATCTAGTTGCCATTAAGAACATCCATACTTATGTGCCTACTACATACACAGAACAATACATGCAAATATAACCCCCCCCCCCCCACTCAAACTTTTCCTCACCAACCTAAACAGGACACTTGACCACAACACAAGACATAGATCTCTTTTTGATGTACCTCGTGTCCATATCACACTGTAAAAACTCTATGCACATAAAGGGCTCCAAAATATGGAATTCATTACCAGAAGATATTAAAGTAACCCAGTCTGAAAAGCAATTTAAGACTCTTCTCAAAAGCCACTTAATCACCCTAGACTAAATGCTCTATATACAGTACACATTTACTCACCTATGTACTCCAACATCATAACTGAAACAATCACATTGAACCTTTTATCCATTGTTGACAGGAATGTAATTGAATCATTGTTTTTCACAAGAGCATTTTAGAATATAAATACGTATATCTTTGTATAATACAAATTTTGATTAATTTATAATTAATATTCTACTGTACAACTATGAAATAATTACTTTCCTACTGTACAACTATGATATACTACTCCTTAGTATTAAGTAGAATGTCAGCCAATAATGTTAAGTTGGCCCATAATGCCAAGGCATAATTTAGGCTCTCTGCATTGCAACCCACTATTGTATATACACAATCTCAATGTACTGTTTGCAAAGACATTAAATAAATAAATAAATAAACACACATGCAGTATAATGTGGTCCTTTAGATCATCAGATGCAGCTTTCTCCACCTGACCCAGCATTCTCAACCTGACTATAAATACTTATGTACCTTCCACCCCAGGTAGATCTGTCTGTGACTTGAAAAACAGTGGGCAAAACGTTGTCAATAAAGGACCACATTATGCTGCATGTGTGTTTATATTTCCATTAAATGCATGCTGGGGAAAGTTATGGCCTTCTGAGGTTAATTCTTTCACTGGTTTTCCCTTGCTTGAGAGTCAGGTTCAGGAAATTGTTCAGCTGGCAAGGAGATTTCCAGGTGATGGTTTTGAAGATATGAATGAATGAAGATGTGAATGACCTAGAAGATGACGATGATGAAGACAGGAGTCCAGAGGAAAAGTTGGCAGAGCTCGATGCCCGGGTACAAGGGAGGGAGATAACAGAAGATGAAGAACCTGAAGGAAAACAGTTAACATTGCAGCAGTTATATTAGCTGTTCCATGCTGCTGCTAAACTAGCAGACTTTTTCATTGAAGAGGACCCTGACAAATCTAGAAGCAGTGCTTTGAAACGGGGTCTAGACCAGCTGTTGATGCCTTACCATCAGCTGTATAATGTACTGCAGGGTAAAAGAGCCCAGAGATCCACTACAGAATTTATGCACACTCCAATACAACCATTGACTTCAGTACCAGAACCTGTACCATCCACTTCTGTCGACAACCATCCACCTAAGCCCAGTAGATTTTATTATTATAATCATGGGGGAGTGCTAAACCCTTAGGATTATACAGCACATGGGGGGGGATGGAAGGTATTCAGGCTTAATTCAGGGAATCAGAGCACAGATCCAATTCTCAAGATCAAGAGCCCCTCGCCAGCGTCAAGGAACCTCCCTCGAGGGGTAAGCCCAGTAGAGCCACACCATCCATATACATTCTCTCCACAATCATCCACACACACACCATTACCCACAATTTAAGGCAAAAAATACTATTATTTCTATTGCATTTGTAGTCTTAAGCAGTAATATATCATGATAATGAACTACAATTACATATTCACTTTTATTTTTGTAAGATGTTTGGTCAAAAAAAAAAGTTTTGGCTTTTTGGGGGGCTCCCACGAACGTAACCCTATTTTTTCCACAAGTTCTTCAGTTCATGTAACAATTTTTTACATAACATGGCATTTTCAGAAACGTAACTACCGTGCTCAATTATGATCTACTGTACTCCATGAAACGGCCCCTTCCTATTGAAACTACAATTAAAACAAACTTTACCATACTTTTTTTTTTTCCATTTTCAACAAGTTGGCCATTTCCCACCGAGGCAGGGTGACCCAAAAAAGAAAGAAAATCCCCAAAAAGAAAATACAGTGGACCCCCGCCTTACGATATCAATTCATTCAAGAAGTCTGTTCAGGTACCGTTACCGAACAAATTTGCTCCCATAAGGAATATTGTAAATTAGATTAGTCCGTTTCAGACCCCCAAAAATACACATACAAAAGCAATTAAAAAAATACACTTAAATAATTGTTCGAGTTGGGAGCTGACCGTAGGAGGGGGTCCACTGTACTTTCATCATCATTCGACACTTTCACCTCACTCAAACATAATCACTGTTTTTGCAGAGGCGCTCAGAATACACCAGTTTAGAAGCATATACGTATAGAGATACACAACATATCCTTCCAAACTGCCAATATCCCAAACCCCTCCTTTAAAGTGCAGGCATTGTACTTCCCATTTCCAGGACTCAAGTCCGGTTATATAAAAATAACTGGTTTCCCTGAATCCCTTCACTAAATATCACCATGCTCACACTCCAACAGCTCGTCATGTCCCAAATACCATTCGTCTCCATTCACTCCTATCTAACACGCATGTCATTCTAAAATATTGCATCATGTGAAACAAAAGAAAGAAATGAAAGTTACTTTATTTCATGCTAACATTTTAAAACTCCAGCTATGAGCCTGAAGTAGGAACATCCTATTAAAAACAAAAATCAGTTATTTTCCACGTCTTATCTAATAATCTACAAACCTGCATACAGTAACAAAGTAAATGATCTGTTTCCTCTGAATGCATTAATTATTTAAAGGTACAGTATTCTGGATCGCTAAATAATTGATCCATTTGATCAATTGGGTGAAAAATCTTATAAAAATTAAACAAGCTTTCCAAAAAAATTCTACACAATGTCTAATATGCCATTTTCTTTTACAAAAGGATAATCGTGAAAAAGACCGCAGAATAAGTTCCTATTACAAATACAAGAGATACAGCATCTTCCTGCATATACTTGGACAGCTCTTCATCTTGCACAGAGGTAAACCTAGAAATCACAGTAGCAGTCATGGAGTAATATTTTCTGGGCTATATTTCATTGAAAAGTAATTTCACCAATTTTTTTTTTTTTTTAATTTTCTTTGTAGATAGTGTAGATAATGAGCAAGACTGCAATATGAGATACAGTTCATACTTCTGGTCTGCCTTCAAATGTGTAAATTATTTGTAATAAAACTGTCCAAGAATCTATCAAAACAGTTTTTAACTTTGTACAGGTAGGTCTACGCACATCAGTGCACATACAAAGTAATTACAGTGGACCCTCGACCAACGCTGGCATCGTATAACGTTAAATCCGCCTAGCGATACATTTTAACGCAAAAATTTTGCCTCGACTTGCGCTAAGGAGGCCTGGTCACAGACCGGGCCGCGGGGGCGTTGACCCCCGGAACTCTCTCCAGGTAAACTCCAGGTAAAAAACTCAACCAACACGATTCGTTCCGTTCGAGACACGTCCACATGTGGCCTGAGCGCGCCTCACTTACCCTGTGGGTGCCAGTGTTTACAAGCCAGCCACCGCGGTCACATCCAAACATACAATCTCAACATTTCATATTATCACAGCATTCTTAGTGATTACACCCAAGAAAGCTTCTAGTGCCAACCCTACAGCAAAAAGGGTGAGAATCACTATGGATATAAAGAAAGATCATTGCAAAGTATGAAAGTGGAGTGCGTGTCTCCGACCTGGCCAGGTTGTACACAAAACCCCAATCAACCATCACTACTATTGTGGCCAAGAAAACAGCAATCAAGGAAGCTGTTCTTGCCAAAGGTGCAACTATGTTTTCAAAACTGAGATCGCAAGTGATAGAAGATGTTGAGAGACTGTTATTGGTGTGGGTAAACAAGAAACAGATAACAGGAGATAGCATCTCTCAAGCAATCATATGTGAAAAGGCTAGGAAGTTGCATGACGATTTAATTGAAAAAATGCCTGCAACTAGTGGTGATGTGAGTGAATTTAAGGTCAGCAAAGGTTGGTTTGAGAGATTTAAGAATCGTAGTGGCATACAGTGTGGTAAGGCATGGTGAGGCTGCCAGTTCAAGTCCTAATGGAAGGGGATTCTCCTTCTAAACACTAACACCATCCACACACTCCCCTCCTCCCATCCCATCAATCATCACCAGATCTTCAATAAAGGTAAGTGTCATGTAATTGTACATGTCTTCTTCAGTTTGTGTGTATTAAAATTAATATCTCATGTGGTAAATTTTTTTTTTTCAATACTTTGGGGTGTCAGGAAGGGATTAATTTGATTTCCATTATTTCTTATGGGGAAAATTAACTCGACTAACGTTATTTCGACTAACGATGAGCTCTCAGGAACGGATTAATAGCGTTGGTCGAGGGTCCACTGTATATTGGTAAATACATACATATAATGTACAATATATAAGTAATACCTGGAGTTTACCTGGAGAGAGTTTCGAGGGTCAATGCCCCCGCGGTCAGGTCTGTGACCAGGCCTCCTGGTGGATCAGAGCCTGATCAACCAGGCTGTTACTGCTGGCTGCACGCAAACCAACGTAAGAGCCACAGCCCGGCTGGTCAGGTACCGACTTTAGGTGCTTCTCCAGTGCCAGCTTGAAGACTGCCAGGGGTCTGTTGGTGTTACACTCCAAGTATTGTAACCACTATTTCCTTCTTTTTAGAGCATAACAACTTTGGTCAGAGAGGTTAGGGTAATAATAGTGATCCTCCGGAATGCCTAATTTTAATTAAGTATATTCATAATACAACAAAAGCCAGAAATAATATACGAATTATCGTATACAAGTTAAGAATGCATGTTCTATATTATCCAAAATATATATAAAGCTTTCATAACAGATGATTAGGAGGAGATCCTAGATATAACATATATGTATATAGAGATTAATGTATGAAGTCTTGTTTCCCAATTGGAAGCAGTCAGAATAAAACAGAATATGTCCAGGCCGGATTATAAACCTTGGCCAGTTACCAGTGACGAGCAGGAGTGTTCTCGTTGGCTGCTACCTCTTCACTGCTCGTCCCTCAACCTTGAGCATACAGGTCAAGTGGGTCACGTGACGTGACTCGCCAACACTCGGTATAGTTGAACATAAAAGGGGGGGGTATAACCATCGAACATCACAGCTAACCATACACCGGCACACCGGGCGGCAGGCATGTTGCTATACCTCCAATTAAACTTATGGCCATGTTACATAAATTATAATAGTTAATAAGAATTAGCCTTAATAATACAAGGACGTTCATTTCCAATTTAGCTATTAAAGGAAATAACCGCAATGTAATATTAAAGAAAGGTTAACCATAGGGGCATGACAGTTGGTAATCCCCCTTATGCATGCTGGGAGGCAGTTGAATAGTCTCGGGCCCCTGACACTTATTGTATGGTCTCTTAACATGCTAGTGACACCCCTGCTTTTCATTGGGGGGATGTTGCATCGTCTGCCAAGTCTTTTGCTTTCATTGTGAGTGATTTTCGTGTGCAAGTTCGGTACTAGTCCCTCTAGGATTTTCCAGGTGTATATAATCATGTATCTCCCGCCTGTGTTCCAGGGAATACAGGTTCAAGAACTTCAAGCGCTCCCAGTAATTGAGGTGTTTTATCTCCATTATGCGCGCC
Source organism: Cherax quadricarinatus (assembly GCF_038502225.1). Taxonomy (NCBI): domain Eukaryota; kingdom Metazoa; phylum Arthropoda; class Malacostraca; order Decapoda; family Parastacidae; genus Cherax; species Cherax quadricarinatus. Next base: position 22,570,055 of record NC_091326.1, on the reverse strand, counting down.
GTGAAGGTTCTCTGTACATTTTCTAGGTCAGCAATTTCACCTGCCTTGAAAGGTGCTGTTAGTGTGCAGCAATATTCCAGCCTAGATAGAAAAAGTGACCTGAAGATTTAATTTCTTTGTGTTTACCATATCTGAGTACGTAATTGAAATTTCTCATCGTTGAACTTCATATTGTTTTCTGCAGCCCATTGAAAGATTTGGTTGATGTCTGCCTGGAGCCTTGCAGTGTCTGCAGTAGAAGACACTGTCATGCAGATTCGGGTGTCATCTGCAAAGGAAGACACGGTGCTGTGGCTGACATCCTTGTCTATGTCAGATATGAGGATGAGAAACAAGATGGGAGCAAGTACTGTGCCTTGTGGAACAGAGCTTTTCACCGTAGCTGCCTCGGACTTTACTCTGTTGACTACTACTCTTTGTGTTCTGTTATGAGGAAGTTATAGATCCATCTACCAACTTTTCCTGTTATTCCTTTAGCACGCATTTTGTGCGCTATTACACCATGGTCACACTTGTCAAAGGCTTTTGCAAAGTCTGTATACAGGTCTCCCTCAACATTCGCTTTTTCAACTTTCGCGGGCTTCACACATTCGCGAATTCCCATCCGCCAAATTCCCAGCCACCAAATTCCCAGCAGCCAAATCGTATTTAAGTTTCCCGCCACCTGCGAGTCCCTACTACCCTCCCTCCGACCCCCGCAACTGGCAGCCAGCCCTCCCACCACTCAGTGTTGTGAGTGTTTTGTTTGTTTATTATTTGCTATTAAACTACAGTATAAATAATGTAAACCCATTCATGACTGCATATTGGAATGGCTATTCGGACAGGTATTAGACGGTAACATCTTGTGTTTACTCTTGAACACAGCAAAGAATCAAACATTTCTGCTACTGCTAATAATAACAATAGTAATAATAATAATTACGATATAATTGAAGAAGGAAATTGTACAAAAATACGAGGGAGTGGTTGACACATCGTCAGTGTGGCTTTGTTGAGTGGTTGAGGCAGCGGTATTTAACCCTTTCAGGGTCTGTCCCATAGATCAACGGCTTTACGTTGAGTGTCCAAACCGTAGATCTACGCCAAAATTCTAGCGCCGTCAAATTTAGCGCGAAAACGCTCATAGGCCTACATGTGAGAGAACGGGTCTGCGTGGTGGGTGTGCGCCATAAACAAAAAATATAGGCACCCGCATAGCATTGTGGGAACTCCGGCTCAGTTACCCTTGTTCACCATGCCTCGTCGCAAGTCAGCTCTCACTCCCCGGAAAATTGGGACACTCCTCTTCCTATCTGATAGTTCTGAGACTGATGGAAGTGGAAATGAAGACGAATTCTACGGCTTTGATCAGTTAGTGACCGAAAAGAATGACCAGGATATCGATAATAGTGCAGAAAACCCTGATGATCCTCAACCTTCTACCTCTGGTGTGGGCACTCGTGACTCACGGTCGGTTGTTCCTCATCGCAAGAGAAAACTAATATTTTCGTGTGGCCAGGCCTCTGACTTCAGTAATGATGATAGTGACGTGGACTGTGATTTTATTGCGCTCGACGATCAATCGAGTAGTGATAGGAATCATATTCACCAGTGAAGCGTCGGTATGTTCGCCACCGCATGCACTCGGGTAGTGTACCCTATGATGTGCCCAGGGAACGGAGTACATCCTGTGGCCCAACACCAGTTTTAGGTAGTGATAGTTAGGATGATGTGGCTACACTTGGCATGGATAGACCACAGGCATCAGTGGATGGTGTTAGTGGTGATGGTAGTGGCACCGCCATGCGTGACTCACCAGGCCACGCTGGGACCCACGCTGCTGACTCGTCAGTTCAAGGACAAAGCGGAGCGCCAGCCACCAGCCCACCACAACCACCCGCACAACCAGCCTATGATGTCCAGTATCCACCAGCAAACCGTATGTGGGATTGGCAGCAAAATCCCAATTTTGTTCCCAAGCCTCACCACTTTGATGATTCTCAAAGTGGAATTCTACCTACTTGTCCCCTTGGAATCACGGCCAATGAACTGGAATTCTTTGAATTATTCTTTGACCAGCCATTGATGGAAATTATTGTCAGGGAAAGTAATAAGTATTTTGAGTACACCATGGCAAATACGATCTTATCACCACAGTCAAGACTACACAGGTGGAAAGAGACGACTGTTGCAGAAATGTATTTGCTTTATGCAACAATAATGCTTATGCCTCACGTCTATAAGCATAATATAAAAGCATACTGGTCCACAGATCGGCTAATTTCTACCCTGGTCTTCAGTGAAATCATACCAGTGAACAGGTTTATCTTACTCTTAGGTATGTTGCACTTCCCTGACAAAACCAGGCCTGACAGAAGTGACAGGTTATTGTATCTCAAACAAAAGTTCAGCATATACTTTTATCCATTCAAGAATCTTGTAATTGACGAGTCTTTGATTTTGTTCAAAGGTAGACTTGTCATTCAAGCAGTATATACCGAGCAAGAGGAAACGCTTTGGTATAAAACTGTTTGTACTCTGTGATTGTGACAGTGGCCTGGTGTTGGATATTGTTGTATACACGGGTAGTAAAACATTGAAAGATACCAAGATGTTATTGGGTATATCAGATGACGTAGTGAGAAACATGATGGCACCTTATCTTGGTAAGGGGCATACATTATATACCGATAACTGGTACACAAGCCCATTACTCAGTGATTTCATGCGAGTGAACAAGACAGATGTGTGTGGCACAGTGCGTTCTAATCGTAAACATATGCCCAGGCTCAACGCAGGTGCTCGTGGTGATGACGTGCAGGTGTTTACTGCCAATGACATCATGGCATTACGGTGGCATGACAAACGAGATGTCACATTGTTGACAACCATTCACCGTAATGAAATGCAAGACAGTGTCAAAGTTGATTGAGTGACTAATGAACGTATTCGAAAACCAGTGACAGTGATTGATTATACACAAAACATGCGCTTGGTTGACAAATGTGACAAGCAGATTGGTTTTGTTGACTGTGTTCGTAAGAGTTACAAGTGGTACATGAAACTTTTCTTCCATCTCATGGACATTTCAATGCTCAATGCATATAATATGTACCAAATAAAGACTGGCAACAGACCACCGTATGGTGAATTTTGTTTCTGTTGTCAGACAACTCATAATGAAGTACCAGGTAACAACACCTGCTATACAACACGGTCCTCGAATTCCTCAGGATATACCCAAGCATTTGAGGAGGGAAGGTGATCATTTCATAATACAACTTCCTTCAACTCAGAAGAAATTTGCTCAGAAGAGATGCATCGTCTGTGCACAAACAAAAAGACGGCAACAAAGACGCAAAGACACTCGGTTTGTGTGAGGAATGTAAGGTGCCTCTGTGCATGGTGCCTTGTTTCAAGGAGTTCTAAAACCATGTCCAGTGATTGTAAATATGTAAATATATGATAGAACATTAGTATTATACAATATTTGTGCATGTTTATTGTAATAAACAACAGTGGTAAACAATAATATGATAATAACTTTAGTGCGGTTATTGTGTTCAATACAGTGAGTTTATATATATACATTATATACAGTATTGGTCTCTCAGGCCCCAAATGTTAGTAGGAATAGAAAAAAATTGGAAAAGAAAAGAAAAAACAAAAACCGCAAAATAATGTAATGCGCGTATGTGGAATTCGTCGATGTTGCCGCCACCACATCATTTTCGACAAACTTCTTGGCACTGTATCTCGGTAAGTACTGATCAGAATTTTTTTTTTGTCTTATTACCTTCACAAAAATATGCTCTTTAATTCTGTAAGAAATTTTTTTTTTTTTTTCAAAATTTCTTGGACACTGGAGCACCACTTCAGATTTTGGCCTTGGACCCTGAAGGGGTTAATAACATACATGTTTATAATAATAATAATAATAATAATACATGTTGTTATTAATAACATGTACTGTTATTATATATAACATATATGTTATTAAATACCACTGCCTCAACTGCTGCCTGTACCATTGCCTCAACTGCTGCCTCTACCGCTGTCTCGACCGCTGTCTCGACCGCTGCCTCTACCACTCCAGTCGCACTCAATCTACAAGCACCAAACAATGAATTATTGTGAAATGTTTGGAAGAGCACAGAGACTTATGTTCACTCCAGCTTAAACAAAGCCACACTGACGATGTGTCAACCACTCTCTCGTATTTTTGTACAAATGTTTGATTCTTTGCTGTGTTCACGAGTAAACACATGATGTCACCGTCTGATACCTGTCCAAATAGCCATTCCAATATGCAGTCATGAATGGGTTTACATTATTTATACTGTAGTTTAACCCTTTCAGGGTCTGTCCCGTAGATCTACGGCTTTACGGTGAGTGTCCAAACCTTAGATCTACGCCATGAGCTCAGCTCACTCTGATAAACTGTGAGTGGTACATTTGGGCCTAGATATGAGAGAATACATCTATGTGGTATGTGTGCACCACATAAAACAGATCCTGCAGCACACTGTGTATAATGAGAAAAAACTGAAATCATGATTTTTCGATTAAAACAGCAACTTTGCAGTGTTTTTTCGTATGTTTTTTATAGTTGTATTTGCGATTTCTTGGTCTCATTTGATAGAATGGAAGACATATTACAGAAATAGAGATGATTTTGATTGGTTTCAGCAGTGGAAATGGCTTGAAACTGAGCTCAAAGTAGCGGAAATGTTAACTTTTTGCCGATATTCAAGAGTAAACAAACGACCTCACACATCTAATACATGTCAGCTGGTGGGTCTAATATACATTCACAAATATGGTGATGATATTTATACAATTATTACAGTATTGCATAACAGTAAATCTTCTATTTTTTGGTGTGAATAAAATTTCATTATGTGAATAAAAAATCAAAATGGAATTTATTTGTAAAGCCTCAAAACATAACTAATGAACAGAGGAAATGTTAGTTTAGTGCCAGGAATGCCTACATTGTTTATTCTGGACCCTATTTTGAAATTGGAATATTTTGAACTTTGTGTTAAATTGGCCAAATTAACAATTTCCGATCACTTTATTTTGTAGTTGAAACAGTTGACTTGGCGATTTTTTGTGCTCAATCGATAGAATAGAAGTAATACTAGTGAAATAGCTAAGAATTTGGTTGATTGGAATAATGTAATTGGCCTAAAATGGGAGTCAAAGTCGGCAAAATCGCCGATTCGTAAATATCACTGACACATCAAAATTCGCGAGAGCATAATTTCGTCAATTTTCCACCAAATTTCGTACTTTTTGTTTTATTACCTTCACAAAAAGATTCTCTACGATTTCATAAGAAAAAATAACAAATTTTTTTTTTGAAAATTCTTGGACACTGGTGCGTGACTCCAGATTTGGGCCTTGGACCCTGAAAGGGTTAATAGCAAATAATGAACAAACAAAACACTCGCCACACTGAGTGGTGGGAGGGCTGGCTGCCAGTTGCGGGGGTCGGAGGGAGGGTAGTAGGGACTCGCAGTGGTTGAGGAAGTGGTGGAGTCTGTGGTATTTAATAACATACCATGTTATTAACCCTTTCAGGGTCCAAGGCCCAAATCTGGAGTCACGCACCAGTGTCCAAGAATTTTCAAAAAAAAAATTTGTTATTTTTTCTTATGGAATCGTAGAGAATCTTTTTGTGAAGGTAATAAAACAAAAAGTACGAAATTTGGTGGAAAATTGACGAAATTATGCTCTCGCGAATTTTGATGTGTCAGCGATATTTACGAATCGGCGATTTTGCCGACTTTGACTCCCATTTTAGGCCAATTACATTATTCCAATCAACCAAATTCTTAGCTATTTCACTAGTATTACTTCTATTCTATCGATTGAGCACAAGAAATCGCCAAGTCAACTGTTTCAACTACAAAATAAAGTGATCGGAAATTGTTAATTTGGCCAATTTAACACGAAGTTCAAAATATTCCAATTTCAAAATAGGGTCCAGAATGAACAATGTAGGCATTCCTGGCACTAAACTAACATTTCCTCTGTTCATTAGTTATGTTTTGAGGCTTTACAAATAAATTCCATTTTTATTTTTTATTCACATAATGAATTTTTGTTCACACCAAAAAATAGAAGATTTACTGTTATGCAATACTGTAATAATTGTATAAATATCATCACCATATTTGTGAATGTATATTAGACCCACCAGCTGACGTGTATTAGACGTGTGAGGTCGTTTGTTTACTCTTGAATATCGGCAAAAATTTAACATTTCTGCTACTCTGAGCTCAGTTTCAAGCCATTTCCAGTGCTAAAACCAATCAAAATCATCTCTATTTCTGTAATATGTCTTCCATTCTATCAAATGAGACCAAGAAATTGCAAATACAACTATAAAAAACATACGAAAAAACAATGCAAAGTTGCTGTTTTAATCGAAAAATCATGATTTCATTTTTTTTCTCTCATTATACACAGTGTGCTGCAGGATCTGTTTTATGTGGTGCACACATACCACATAGATGTATTCTCTCATATCTAGGCCCAAATGTACCACTCACAGTTTATCAGAGTGAGCTGAGCTCATGGCGTAGATCTACGGTTTGGACCCTGAACGTAAAGCCGTAGATCTACGGGATGGACCCTGAAAGGGTTAAAGCATAACATGTATATATTTAGTACAATTTACGATGTTTTCATGTACTTTATGATTGTTCATGGTTCAACAAGTTAAGGAAGCAGTATTGTATTATATTTCCCTACAATATATTGGAGCACCAAACATTCGCGATTTTTCAACATTCGCGAGGCTCTTGATCCCCTAACCCTTGCGAATGTTGAGGGAGACCTGTATATTACATCTGCATTCTTTTTGTCTTCTAGTGCATCTAGTAATGAGAGTAATGTTATCTTTTTCACAAAGAGCACTAAATCTGTAAAGGCCATACAGCACTAATGGGTAATATAAACTCATGTGAAACTAGAATCAACCATTACTAGTACCCTGAGTGCTTTTTCATCACAAGAGTTTTGATGTGGCTCCCATCTAGTCTCAGATTAAATGGTGGTATGAACGCCCAGGTTGGCTTTGACAAATAATTAAAAATGATGCTCCGTCTTTTATGTACAGTGTCTCTTATACAGACAAGTCCTAAACTTATGAGATGCAGTCCTAGTGTTAAATCATTTGCAACCCAAATGTATCATTCTATAAAAAAACAGTACAGAGGATAATTATGTATCACATATTTTTAACTGCAGATTAGCATTCACAAATACACACCTGCATTTTTTTTTAACACATTGGCAGTTTCTCACTTAGGTAGGGTGGTCCAAAGAAAAGGAAACACATTCACCATTATTCATTCAATTGCTATCTTGCCATAGGTTTTCTGACATCATAGTTCAGATATAGATAAATATTTCTGCAATACTATGTCTTTTGTACCTAGTTTGCAAGTCGATGTAACTCAGACATTCATAAGGGACCTTCATTTATCGTGTAAGTACGTTATATAACAACTTCTATAAACTATAAAACCAAAATGCAGGTTTGGACTATCTGACCAGTCTACAAAATCTGAATACTCTAACTGGCTAAATATTTGGATGCATAGATATGGTAAACCACTAATAACTGAATTATCACTATACAGCCTTCATGGGGAAGCGGTAAACTCATAAGGATCATAAAAATGGTGAATGGAAGGTAAATAAGTATGATCTGATGATTAACCTTTGTGATGCTGGAATTATGGTTTCTTTATCAAACAATTCCATATACATGATGAAATGATATGAACTGTACCAAGTCCTGTTTTTCAAAGGGCCTTTACTTCTACTATCCTCATACTAAATTATAGATTACACAAAACACAGTG